>NC_092648.1:11822500-12422500 GCF_032118995.1 Asterias amurensis | reverse complement strand
GGGGATTTTCAAAGCGACGCTAGACGCCAGGGAGTAGACGCGACACACCCCATAAACTTGGGACATTTAATGCATGATATACACGGCATAGGTGATTATTGGAGAAAACAAATACTATGCGTTGAAAAAAAGCCCGGACTTATAAAAACTTTCAGATATGCTTTTGAATAATTCTGGAACTAAAAACGATAGAGAGACGCAGTTTGTATCTGCGTCATCCTGACATGTCCCTTAATTCAAATTTCAAAGTTTTAGAGCGGCTTCCAGACTGCTTGATACCGAAAATTAAAAGTAGGCGGCTATGCTCCGAAACGATCTCAACAAGCCTCCCTACGGGATTTTTGTGCACAGAGAAAATCAATAGAACAACGGGTCAATTTTACCCAAAATCATTGCTCAATTTGAACAAGTTTAGCACCATTGGATGGACAATTTCAAGGGCTTTCCTCTCGTACAAAAATTAGCACTATGGGGATTTTCAAAGCGACGCTAGAGGCCAGGGAGTAGACACGACACACCCCATAAACTTGGGACATTTAATGCATGATATACACGGCATGTGGTGATTATTGGAGAAAACAAATACTATGCGTTGAAAAAAAGCCCGGACTTATAAAAACTTTCAGCTATGCTTTTGAATAATTCTGGAACTAAAAACGATAGAGAGACGCAGTTTGTATCTGCGTCATCCTGACATGTCCCTTAATTCAAATTTCAAAGTTTTAGAGCGTCTTCCAGACTTCTTGATACCGAAAATTAAAAGTAGGCGGCTATGCTCCGAAACGAACTCAACAAGCCTCCCTACGGGATTTTTGTGCACAGAGAAAATCAATAGAACAACGGGTCAATTTTACCCCAAATCATTGCTCAATTTGAACAAGTTTAGCACCATTGGATGGACAATTTCAAGGGCTTTCCTCTCGTACAAAAATTAGCGCTATGGGGATTTTCAAAGCGACGCTAGAGGCCAGGGAGTAGACACGACACACCCCATAAACTTGGGACATTTAATGCATGATATACACGGCATGTGGTGATTATTGGAGAAAACAAATACTATGCGTTGAAAAAAAGCCCGGACTTATAAAAACTTTCAGCTATGCTTTTGAATAATTCTGGAACTAAAAACGATAGAGAGACGCAGTTTGTTTCTGCGTCATCCTGACATGTCCCTAAATTCAAATTTCAAAGTCTTAGAGCGGCTTCCAGACTTCTTGATACCGAAAATTAAAAGTAGGCGGCTATGCTCCGAAACGAATTCAACAAGCCTCCCTACGGGATTTTTGTGCACAGAGAAAATCAATAGAACAACGGGTCAATTTTACCCAAAATCATTGCTCAATTTGAACAAGTTTAGCACCATTGGATGGACAATTTCAAGGGCTTTCCTCTCGTACAAAAATTAGCGCTATGGGGATTTTCAAAGCGACGCTAGACGCCAGGGAGTAGACG
This sequence comes from Asterias amurensis, assembly GCF_032118995.1. NCBI lineage: Eukaryota > Metazoa > Echinodermata > Asteroidea > Forcipulatida > Asteriidae > Asterias > Asterias amurensis. The sequence continues at coordinate 12,421,048 of NC_092648.1, read as the reverse complement.
CGACACACCCCATAAACTTGAGACATTTACTACATGATATACACGGCATGTGGTGATTATTGGAGAAAACAAATACTATGCGAAGAAAAAAAGCCCGGACTTATAAAAACTTTCAGCTATGCTTTTGAATAATTCTGGAACTAAAAACGATAGAGAGACGCAGTTTGTTTCTGCGTCATCCTGACATGTCCCTAAATTCAAATTTCAAAGTCTTAGAGCGGCTTCCAGACTTCTTGATACCGAAAATTAAAAGTAGGCGGCTATGCTCCGAAACGAATTCAACAAGCCTCCCTACGGGATTTTTGTGCACAGAGAAAATCAATAGAACAACGGGTCAATTTTACCCAAAATCATTGCTCAATTTGAACAAGTTTAGCACCATTGGATGGACAATTTCAAGGGCTTTCCTCTCGTACAAAAATTAGCGCTATGGGGATTTTCAAAGCGACGCTAGACGCCAGGGAGTAGACGCGACACACCCCATAAACTTGAGACATTTACTACATGATATACACGGCATGTGGTGATTATTGGAGAAAACAAATACTATGCGAAGAAAAAAAGCCCGGACTTATAAAAACTTTCAGCTATGCTTTTGAATAATTCTGGAACTAAAAACGATAGAGAGACGCAGTTTGTATCTGCGTCATCCTGACATGTCCCTTAATTCAAATTTCAAAGTTTTAGAGCGGCTTCCAGACTTCTTGATACCGAAAATTAAAAGTAGGCGGGAATGCTCCGAAACGAACTCAACAAGCCTCCCTACGGGATTTTTGTGCACAGAGAAAATCAATAGAACAACGGGTCAATTTTACCCAAAATCATTGCTCAATTTGAACAAGTTTAGCACCATTGGATGGACAATTTCAAGGGCTTTCCTCTCGTACAAAAATTAGCGCTATGGGGATTTTCAAAGCGACGCTAGAGGCCGGGGAGTAGACACGACACACCCCATAAACTTGGGACATTTACTGCATGATATACACGGCATGTGGTGATTATTGGAGAAAACAAATACTATGCGTTGAAAAAAAGCCCGGACTTATAAGAACTTTCAGCTATGCTTTTGAATAATTCTGGAACTAAAAAGGATAGAGAGACGCAGTTTGTATCTGTGTCATCCTGACATGTCCCTTAATTCAAATTTCAAAGTTTTAGAGCGGCTTCCAGACTTCTTGATACCGAAAATTAAAAGTAGGCGGCTATGCTCCGAAACGAATTCAACAAGCCTCCCTACGGGATTTTTGTGCACAGAGAAAATCAAAAGTACAACGGGTCACTTTGACCCCAAATCATTGCTCAATCTAGACAAGTTTAGCACCATTGGATGGACACTTTCAAGGGCTTTCCTCTCGTACAAAAATTAGCGCTATGGGGATTTTCAAAGCGACGCTAGAGGTCAGGGAGTACAACGGGTCACTTTGACCCCAAATCATTGCTCAATTTGAACAAGTTTAGCACCATTGGATGGACAATTTCAAGGGCTTTCCTCTCGTACAAAAATTAGCGCTATGGGGATTTTCAAAGCGACGCTAGACGCCAGGGAGTAGACGCGACACACCCCATAAACTTGAGACATTTACTGCATGATATACACGGCATGTGGTGATTATTGGAGAAAACAACTACTATGCGTTGAAAAAAAGCCCGGACTTATAAAAACTTTCAGCTATGCTTTTGAATAATTCTGGAACTAAAAACGATAGAGAGACGCAGTTTGTTTCTGCGTCATCCTGACATGTCCCTAAATTCAAATTTCAAAGTCTTAGAGCGGCTTCCAGACTTCTTGATACCGAAAATTAAAAGTAGGCGGCTATGCTCCGAAACGAGTTCAACAAGCCTCCCTACGGGATTTTTGTGCACAGAGAAAATCAATAGAACAACGGGTCAATTTTACCCAAAATCATTGCTCAATTTGAACAAGTTTAGCACCATTGGATGGACAATTTCAAGGGCTTTCCTCTCGTACAAAAATTAGCGCTATGGGGATTTTCAAAGCGACGCTAGACGCCAGGGAGTAGACGCGACACACCCCATAAACTTGAGACATTTAATGCATGATATACACGGCATGTGGTGATTATTGGAGAAAACAAATACTATGCGAAGAAAAAAAGCCCGGACTTATAAAAACTTTCAGCTATGCTTTTGAATAATTCTGGAACTAAAAACGATAGAGAGACGCAGTTTGTATCTGCGTCATCCTGACATGTCCCTTAATTCAAATTTCAAAGTTTTAGAGCGGCTTCCAGACTTCTTGATACCGAAAATTAAAAGTAGGCGGCTATGCTCCGAAACGAACTCAACAAGCCTCCCTACGGGATTTTTGTGCACAGAGAAAATCAATAGAACAACGGGTCAATTTTACCCAAAATGATTGCTCAATTTGAACAAGTTTAGCACCATTGGATGGACAATTTCAAGGGCTTTCCTCTCGTACAAAAATTAGCGCTATGGGGATTTTCAAAGCGACGCTAGAGGCCAGGGAGTAGACACGACACACCCCATAAACTTGGGACATTTAATGCATGATATACACGGCATGTGGTGATTATTGGAGAAAACAAATACTATGCGTTGAAAAAAAGCCCGGACTTATAAAAACTTTCAGCTATGCTTTTGAATAATTCTGGAACTAAAAACGATAGAGAAACGCAGTTTGTATCTGCGTCATCCTGACATGTCCCTTAATTCAAATTTCAAAGTTTTAGAGCGTCTTCCAGACTTCTTGATACCGAAAATTAAAAGTAGGCGGCTATGCTCCGAAACGAACTCAACAAGCCTCCCTACGGGATTTTTGTGCACAGAGAAAATCAATAGAACAACGGGTCAATTTTACCCCAAATCATTGCTCAATCTAAACAAGTTTAGCACCATTGGATGGACAATTTCAAGGGCTTTCCTCTCGTACAAAAATTAGCGCTATGGGGATTTTCAAAGCGACGCTAGACGCCAGGGAGTAGACGCGACACACCCCATAAACTTGAGACATTTACTACATGATATACACGGCATGTGGTGATTATTGGAGAAAACAAATACTATGCGAAGAAAAAAAGCCCGGACTTATAAAAACTTTCAGCTATGCTTTTGAATAATTCTGGAACTAAAAACGATAGAGAGACGCAGTTTGTATCTGCGTCATCCTGACATGTCCCTTAATTCAAATTTCAAAGTTTTAGAGCGGCTTCCAGACTTCTTGATACCGAAAATTAAAAGTAGGCGGCTATGCTCCGAAACGAACTCAACAAGCCTCCCTACGGGATTTTTGTGCACAGAGAAAATCAATAGAACAACGGGTCAATTTTACCCAAAATGATTGCTCAATTTGAACAAGTTTAGCACCATTGGATGGACAATTTCAAGGGCTTTCCTCTCGTACAAAAATTAGCGCTATGGGGATTTTCAAAGCGACGCTAGAGGCCAGGGAGTAGACACGACACACCCCATAAACTTGGGACATTTAATGCATGATATACACGGCATGTGGTGATTATTGGAGAAAACAAATACTATGCGTTGAAAAAAAGCCCGGACTTATAAAAACTTTCAGCTATGCTTTTGAATAATTCTGGAACTAAAAACGATAGAGAAACGCAGTTTGTATCTGCGTCATCCTGACATGTCCCTTAATTCAAATTTCAAAGTTTTAGAGCGTCTTCCAGACTTCTTGATACCGAAAATTAAAAGTAGGCGGCTATGCTCCGAAACGAACTCAACAAGCCTCCCTACGGGATTTTTGTGCACAGAGAAAATCAATAGAACAACGGGTCAATTTTACCCCAAATCATTGCTCAATCTAAACAAGTTTAGCACCATTGGATGGACAATTTCAAGGGCTTTCCTCTCGTACAAAAATTAGCGCTATGGGGATTTTCAAAGCGACGCTAGACGCCAGGGAGTAGACGCGACACACCCCATAAACTTGAGACATTTACTACATGATATACACGGCATGTGGTGATTATTGGAGAAAACAAATACTATGCGAAGAAAAAAAGCCCGGACTTATAAAAACTTTCAGCTATGCTTTTGAATAATTCTGGAACTAAAAACGATAGAGAGACGCAGTTTGTATCTGCGTCATCCTGACATGTCCCTTAATTCAAATTTCAAAGTTTTAGAGCGGCTTCCAGACTTCTTGATACCGAAAATTAAAAGTAGGCGACTATGCTCCGAAACGAACTCAACAAGCCTCCCTACGGGATTTTTGTGCACAGAGAAAATCAATAGAACAACGGGTCAATTTTACCCAAAATCATTGCTCAATTTGAACAAGTTTAGCACCATTGGATGGACAATTTCAAGGGCTTTCCTCTCGTACAAAAATTAGCGCTATGGGGATTTTCAAAGCGACGCTAGAGGCCAGGGAGTAGACACGACACACCCCATAAACTTGGGACATTTACTGCATGATATACACGGCATGTGGTGATTATTGGAGAAAACAAATACTATGCGTTGAAAAAAAGCCCGGACTTATAAAAACTTTCAGCTATGCTTTTGAATAATTCTGGAACTAAAAACGATAGAGAGACGCAGTTTGTATCTGCGTCATCCTGACATGTCCCTTAATTCAAATTTCAAAGTTTTAGAGCGTCTTCCAGACTTCTTGATACCGAAAATTAAAAGTAGGCGGCTATGCTCCGAAACGAACTCAACAAGCCTCCCTACGGGATTTTTGTGCACAGAGAAAATCAATAGAACAACGGGTCAATTTTACCCAAAATCATTGCTCAATTTGAACAAGTTTAGCACCATTGGATGGACAATTTCAAGGGCTTTCCTCTCGTACAAAAATTAGCGCTATGGGGATTTTCAAAGCGACGCTAGAGGCCGGGGAGTAGACACGACACACCCCATAAACTTGGGACATTTACTGCATGATATACACGGCATGTGGTGATTATTGGAGAAAACAAATACTATGCGTTGAAAAAAAGCCCGGACTTATAAAAACTTTCAGCTATGCTTTTGAATAATTCTGGAACTAAAAACGATAGAGAGACGCAGTTTGTATCTGCGTCATCCTGACATGTCCCTTAATTCAAATTTCAAAGTTTTAGAGCGTCTTCCAGACTTCTTGATACCGAAAATTAAAAGTAGGCGGCTATGCTCCGAAACGAACTCAACAAGCCTCCCTACGGGATTTTTGTGCACAGAGAAAATCAATAGAACAACGGGTCAATTTTACCCAAAATCATTGCTCAATTTGAACAAGTTTAGCACCATTGGATGGACAATTTCAAGGGCTTTCCTCTCGTACAAAAATTAGCGCTATGGGTATTTTCAAAGCGACGCTAGACGCCAGGGAGTAGACGCGACACACCCCATAAACTTGAGACATTTACTGCATGATATACACGGCATGTGGTGATTATTGGAGAAAACAACTACTATGCGTTGAAAAAAAGCCCGGACTTATAAAAACTTTCAGCTATGCTTTTGAATAATTCTGGAACTAAAAACGATAGAGAGACGCAGTTTGTTTCTGCGTCATCCTGACATGTCCCTAAATTCAAATTTCAAAGTCTTAGAGCGGCTTCCAGACTTCTTGATACCGAAAATTAAAAGTAGGCGGCTATGCTCCGAAACGAGTTCAACAAGCCTCCCTACGGGATTTTTGTGCACAGAGAAAATCAATAGAACAACGGGTCAATTTTACCCAAAATCATTGCTCAATTTGAACAAGTTTAGCACCATTGGATGGACAATTTCAAGGGCTTTCCTCTCGTACAAAAATTAGCGCTATGGGGATTTTCAAAGCGACGCTAGACGCCAGGGAGTAGACGCGACACACCCCATAAACTTGAGACATTTACTGCATGATATACACGGCATGTGGTGATTATTGGAGAAAACAAATACTATGCGAAGAAAAAAAGCCCGGACTTATAAAAACTTTCAGCTATGCTTTTGAATAATTCTGGAACTAAAAACGATAGAGAGACGCAGTTTGTATCTGCGTCATCCTGACATGTCCCTTAATTCAAATTTCAAAGTTTTAGAGCGGCTTCCAGACTTCTTGATACCGAAAATTAAAAGTAGGCGGCTATGCTCCGAAACGAACTCAACAAGCCTCCCTACGGGATTTTTGTGCACAGAGAAAATCAATAGAACAACGGGTCAATTTTACCCAAAATGATTGCTCAATTTGAACAAGTTTAGCACCATTGGATGGACAATTTCAAGGGCTTTCCTCTCGTACAAAAATTAGCGCTATGGGGATTTTCAAAGCGACGCTAGAGGCCAGGGAGTAGACACGACACACCCCATAAACTTGGGACATTTACTGCATGATATACACGGCATGTGGTGATTATTGGAGAAAACAAATACTATGCGTTGAAAAAAAGCCCGGACTTATAAAAACTTTCAGCTATGCTTTTGAATAATTCTGGAACTAAAAACGATAGAGAGACGCAGTTTGTATCTGCGTCATCCTGACATGTCCCTTAATTCAAATTTCAAAGTTTTAGAGCGTCTTCCAGACTTCTTGATACCGAAAATTAAAAGTAGGCGGCTATGCTCCGAAACGAACTCAACAAGCCTCCCTACGGGATTTTTGTGCACAGAGAAAATCAATAGAACAACGGGTCAATTTTACCCCAAATCATTGCTCAATCTAAACAAGTTTAGCACCATTGGATGGACAATTTCAAGGGCTTTCCTCTCAAACAAAAATTAGCGCTATGGGGATTTTCAAAGCGACGCTAGACGCCAGGGAGTAGACGCGACACACCCCATAAACTTGGGACATTTAATGCATGATATACACGGCATAGGTGATTATTGGAGAAAACAAATACTATGCGTTGAAAAAAAGCCCGGACTTATAAAAACTTTCAGATATGCTTTTGAATAATTCTGGACCTAAAAACGATAGAGAGACGCAGTTTGTATCTGCGTCATCCTGACATGTCCCTAAATTCAAATTTCAAAGTTTTAGAGCGGCTTCCAGACTGCTTGATACCGAAAATTAAAAGTAGGCGGCTATGCTCCGAAACGATCTCAACAAGCCTCCCTACGGGATTTTTGTGCACAGAGAAAATCAAAAGTACAACGGGTCACTTTGACCCCAAATCATTGCTCAATCTAAACAAGTTTAGCACCATTGCATGAACAATTTCAAGGGCTTTCCTCTCGTACAAAAATTAGCGCTATGGGGATTTTCAAAGCGACGCTAGACGCCAGGGAGTAGACACGACACACCCCATAAACTTGGGACATTTACTGCATGATATACACGGCATGTGGTGATTATTGGAGAAAATAAATACTATGCGTTGAAAAAAAGCCCGGACTTATAAAAACTTTCAGCTATGCTTTTGAATAATTCTGGAACTAAAAACGATAGAGAGACGCAGTTTGTATCTGCGTCATCCTGACATGTCCCTTAATTCAAATTTCAAAGTTTTAGAGCGGCTTCCAGACTTCTTGATACCGAAAATTAAAAGTAGGCGGCTATGCTCCGAAACGAATTCAACAAGCCTCCCTACGGGATTTTTGTGCACAGAGAAAGACAATAGAACAACGGGTCAATTTTACCCAAAATCATTGCTCAATTTGAACAAGTTTAGCACCATTGGATGGACAATTTCAAGGGCTTTCCTCTCGTACAAAAATTAGCGCTATGGGGATTTTCAAAGCGACGCTAGACGCCAGGGAGTAGACGCGACACACCCCATAAACTTGAGACATTTACTGCATGATATACACGGCATGTGGTGATTATTGGAGAAAACAAATACTATGCGTTGAAAAAAAGCCCGGACTTATAAAAACTTTCAGCTATGCTTTTGAATAATTCTGGAACTAAAAACGATAGAGAGACGCAGTTTGTTTCTGCGTTATCCTGACATGTCCCTAAATTCAAATTTCAAAGTCTTAGAGCGGCTTCCAGACTTCTTGATACCGAAAATTAAAAGTAGGCGGCTGTGCTCCGAAACGAATTCAACAAGCCTCCCTACGGGATTTTTGTTCACAGAGAAAATCAAAAGTACAACGGGTCACTTTGACCCCAAATCATTGCTCAATCTAAACAAGTTTAGCACCATTGGATGCACAATTTCAAGGGCTTTCCTCTCGTACAAAAATTAGCGCTAAGGGGATTTTCAAAGCGACGCTAGACGCCAGGGAGTAGACGCGACACACCCCATAAACTTGGGACATTTAATGCACGATATACACGGCATAGGTGATTATTGGAGAAAACAAATACTATGCGTTGAAAAAAAGCCCGGACTTATAAAAACTTTCAGATATGCTTTTGAATAATTCTGGAACTAAAAACGATAGAGAGACGCAGTTTGTATCTGCGTCATCCTGACATGTCCCTTAATTCAAATTTCAAAGTTTTAGAGCGGCTTCCAGACTGCTTGATACCGAAAATTAAAAGTAGGCGGCTATGCTCCGAAACGATCTCAACAAGCCTCCCTACGGGATTTTTGTGCACAGAGAAAATCAATAGAACAACGGGTCAATTTTACCCAAAATCATTGCTCAATTTGAACAAGTTTAGCACCATTGGATGGACAATTTCAAGGGCTTTCCTATCGTACAAAAATTAGCGCTATGGGGATTTTCAAAGCGACGCTAGACGCCAGGGAGTAGACACGACACACCCCATAAACTTGGAACATTTACTGCATGATATACACGGCATGTGGTGATTATTGGAGAAAACAAATACTATGCGTTGAAAAAAAGCCCGGACTTATAAAAACTTTCAGCTATGCTTTTGAATAATTCTGGAACTAAAAACGATAGAGAGACGCAGTTTGTATCTGCGTCATCCTGACATGTCCCTTAATTCAAATTTCAAAGTTTTAGAGCGTCTTCCAGACTTCTTGATACCGAAAATTAAAAGTAGGCGGCTATGCTCCGAAACGAACTCAACAAGCCTCCCTACGGGATTTTTGTGCACAGAGAAAATCAATAGAACAACGGGTCACTTTGACCCCAAATCATTGCTCAATCTAAACAAGTTTAGCACCATTGGATGAACAATTTCAAGGGCTTTCCTCTCGTACAAAAATTAGCGCTATGGGGATTTTCAAAGCGACGCTAGAGGCCAGGGAGTAGACACGACACACCCCATAAACTTGGGACATTTAATGCATGATATACACGGCATGTGGTGATTATTGGAGAAAACAAATACTATGCGTTGAAAAAAAGCCCGGACTTATAAAAACTTTCAGCTATGCTTTTGAATAATTCTGGAACTAAAAACGATAGAGAGACGCAGTTTGTATCTGCGTCATCCTGACATGTCCCTTAATTCAAATTTCAAAGTTTTAGAGCGTCTTCCAGACTTCTTGATACCGAAAATTAAAAGTAGGCGGCTATGCTCCGAAACGAACTCAACAAGCCTCCCTACGGGATTTTTGTGCACAGAGAAAATCAATAGAACGACGGGTCAATTTTACCCCAAATCATTGCTCAATCTAAACAAGTTTAGCACCATTGGATGGACAATTTCAAGGGCTTTCCTCTCGTACAGAAATTAGCGCTATGGGGATTTTCAAAGCGACGGTAGACGCCAGGGAGTAGACGCGACACACCCCATAAACTTGAGACATTTACTGCATGATATACACGGCATGTGGTGATTATTGGAGAAAACAAATACTATGCGTTGAAAAAAAGCCCGGACTTATAAAAACTTTCAGCTATGCTTTTGAATAATTCTGGAACTAAAAACGATAGAGAGACGCAGTTTGTTTCTGCGTCATCCTGACATGTCCCTAAATTCAAATTTCAAAGTCTTAGAGCGGCTTCCAGACTTCTTGATACCGAAAATTAAAAGTAGGCGGCTATGCTCCGAAACGAATTCAACAAGCCTCCCTACGGGATTTTTGTGCACAGAGAAAATCAAAAGTACAACGGGTCACTTTGACCCCAAATCATTGCTCAATCTAAACAAGTTTAGCGCCATTGGATGAACAATTTCAAGGGCTTTCCTCTCGTACAAAAATTAGCGCTATGGGGATTTTCAAAGCGACGCTAGACGCCAGGGAGTAGACGCGACACACCCCATAAACTTGGGACATTTAATGCATGATATACACGGCATAGGTGATTATTGGAGAAAACAAATACTATGCGTTGAAAAAAAGCCCGGACTTATAAAAACTTTCAGCTATGCTTTTGAATAATTCTGGAACTAAAAACGATAGAGAGACGCAGTTTGTATCTGTGTCATCCTGACATGTCCCTTAATTCAAATTTCAAAGTTTTAGAGCGTCTTCCAGACTTCTTGATACCGAAAATTAAAAGTAGGCGGCTATGCTCCGAAACGAACTCAACAAGCCTCCCTACGGGATTTTTGTGCACAGAGAAAATCAAAAGTACAACGGGTCACTTTGACCCCAAATCATTGCTCAATCTAAACAAGTTTAGCACCATTGCATGAACAATTTCAAGGGCTTTCCTCTCGTACAAAAATTAGCGCTATGGGGATTATCAAAGCGACGCTAGACGCCAGGGAGTAGACACGACACACCCCATAAACTTGGGACATTTAATGCATGATATACACGGCATGTGGTGATTATTGGAGAAAACAAATACTATGCGTTGAAAAAAAGCCCGGACTTATAAAAACTTTCAGCTATGCTTTTGAATAATTCTGGAACTAAAAACGATAGAGAGACGCAGTTTGTATCTGCGTCATCCTGACATGTCCCTTAATTCAAATTTCAAAGTTTTAGAGCGTCTTCCAGACTTCTTGATACCGAAAATTAAAAGTAGGCGGCTATGCTCCGAAACGAACTCAACAAGCCTCCCTACGGGATTTTTGTGCACAGAGAAAATCAATAGAACAACGGGTCAATTTTACCCAAAATCATTGCTCAATTTGAACAAGTTTAGCACCATTGGATGGACAATTTCAAGGGCTTTCCTCTCGTACAAAAATTAGCGCTATGGGGATTTTCAAAGCGACGCTAGAGGCCAGGGAGTAGACACGACACACCCCATAAACTTGGGACATTTACTGCATGATATACACGGCATGTGGTGATTATTGGAGAAAACAAATACTATGCGTTGAAAAAAAGCCCGGACTTATAAAAACTTTCAGCTATGCTTTTGAATAATTCTGGAACTAAAAACGATAGAGAGACGCAGTTTGTATCTGCGTCATCCTGACATGTCCCTTAATTCAAATTTCAAAGTTTTAGAGCGTCTTCCAGACTTCTTGATACCGAAAATTAAAAGTAGGCGGCTATGCTCCGAAACGAACTCAACAAGCCTCCCTACGGGATTTTTGTGCACAGAGAAAATCAATAGAACAACGGGTCAATTTTACCCCAAATCATTGCTCAATCTAAACAAGTTTAGCACCATTGGATGGACAATTTCAAGGGCTTTCCTCTCGTACAGAAATTAGCGCTATGGGGATTTTCAAAGCGACGCTAGACGCCAGGGAGTAGACGCGACACACCCCATAAACTTGAGACATTTACTGCATGATATACACGGCATGTGGTGATTATTGGAGAAAACAAATACTATGCGTTGAAAAAAAGCCCGGACTTATAAAAACTTTCAGCTATGCTTTTGAATAATTCTGGAACTAAAAACGATAGAGAGACGCAGTTTGTTTCTGCGTCATCCTGACATGTCCCTAAATTCAAATTTCAAAGTCTTAGAGCGGCTTCCAGACTTCTTGATACCGAAAATTAAAAGTAGGCGGCTATGCTCCGAAACGAATTCAACAAGTCTCCCTACGGGATTTTTGTGCACAGAGAAAATCAAAAGTACAACGGGTCACTTTGACCCCAAATCATTGCTCAATCTAAACAAGTTTAGCGCCATTGGATGAACAATTTCAAGGGCTTTCCTCTCGTACAAAAATTAGCGCTATGGGGATTTTCAAAGCGACGCTAGACGCCAGGGAGTAGACGCGACACACCCCATAAACTTGGGACATTTAATGCATGATATACACGGCATAGGTGATTATTGGAGAAAACAAATACTATGCGTTGAAAAAAAGCCCGGACTTATAAAAACTTTCAGATATGCTTTTGAATAATTCTGGAACTAAAAACGATAGAGAGACGCAGTTTGTATCTGCGTCATCCTGACATGTCCCTAAATTCAAATTTCAAAGTTTTAGAGCGGCTTCCAGACTTCTTGATACCGAAAATTAAAAGTAGGCGGCTATGCTCCGAAACGAACTCAACAAGCCTCCCTACGGGATTTTTGTGCACAGAGAAAATCAATAGAACAACGGGTCACTTTGACCCAAAATCATTGCTCAATTTGAACAAGTTTAGCACCATTGGATGGACAATTTCAAGGGCTTTCCTCTCGTACAAAAATTAGCGCTATGAGGATTTTCAAAGCGACGCTAGAGGCCAGGGAGTAGACACGACACACCCCATAAACTTGGGACATTTAATGCATGATATACACGGCATGTGGTGATTATTGGAGAAAACAAATACTATGCGTTGAAAAAAAGCCCGGACTTATAAAAACTTTCAGCTATGCTTTTGAATAATTCTGGAACTAAAAACGATAGAGAGACGCAGTTTGTATCTGCGTCATCCTGACATGTCCCTTAATTCAAATTTCAAAGTTTTAGAGCGTCTTCCAGACTTCTTGATATCGAAAATTAAAAGTAGGCGGCTATGCTCCGAAACGAACTCAACAAGCCTCCCTACGGGATTTTTGTGCACAGAGAAAATCAATAGAACAACGGGTCAATTTTACCCCAAATCATTGCTCAATCTAAACAAGTTTAGCACCATTGGATGGACAATTTCAAGGGCTTTCCTCTCGTACAAAAATTAGCGCTATGGGGATTTTCAAAGCGACGCTAGACGCCAGGGAGTAGACGCGACACACCCCATAAACTTGAGACATTTACTGCATGATATACACGGCATGTGGTGATTATTGGAGAAAACAAATACTATGCGTTGAAAAAAAGCCCGGACTTATAAAAACTTTCAGCTATGCTTTTGAATAATTCTGGAACTAAAAACGATAGAGAGACGCAGTTTGTTTCTGCGTCATCCTGACATGTCCCTAAATTCAAATTTCAAAGTCTTAGAGCGGCTTCCAGACTTCTTGATACCGAAAATTAAAAGTAGGCGGCTATGCTCCGAAACGAATTCAACAAGCCTCCCTACGGGATTTTTGTGCACAGAGAAAATCAATAGAACAACGGGTCAATTTTACCCAAAATCATTGCTCAATTTGAACAAGTTTAGCACCATTGGATGGACAATTTCAATGGCTTTCCTCTCGTACAAAAATTAGCGCTATGGGGATTTTCAAAGCGACGCTAGACGCCAGGGAGTAGACGCGACACACCCCATAAACTTGAGACATTTACTGCATGATATACACGGCATGTGGTGATTATTGGAGAAAACAAATACTATGCGTTGAAAAAAAGCCCGGACTTATAAAAACTTTCAGCTATGCTTTTGAATAATTCTGGAACTAAAAACGATAGAGAGACGCAGTTTGTTTCTGCGTCATCCTGACATGTCCCTAAATTCAAATTTCAAAGTCTTAGAGCGGCTTCCAGACTTCTTGATACCGAAAATTAAAAGTAGGCGGCTGTGCTCCGAAACGAATTCAACAAGCCTCCCTACGGGATTTTTGTGCACAGAGAAAATCAAAAGTACAACGGGTCACTTTGACCCCAAATCATTGCTCAATCTAAACAAGTTTAGCACCATTGGATGGACAATTTCAAGGGCTTTCCTCTCGTACAAAAATTAGCGCTATGGGGATTTTCAAAGCGACGCTAGACGCCAGGGAGTAGACGCGACACACCCCATAAACTTGGGACATTTAATGCACGATATACACGGCATAGGTGATTATTGGAGAAAACAAATACTATGCGTTGAAAAAAAGCCCGGACTTATAAAAACTTTCAGATATGCTTTTGAATAATTCTGGAACTAAAAACGATAGAGAGACGCAGTTTGTATCTGTGTCATCCTGATATGTCCCTAAATTCAAATTTCAAAGTTTTAGAGCGTCTTCCAGACTTCTTGATACCGAAAATTAAAAGTAGGCGGCTATGCTCCGAAACGAACTCAACAAGCCTCCCTACGGGATTTTTGTGCACAGAGAAAATCAATAGAACAACGGGTCAATTTTACCCAAAATCATTGCTCAATTTGAACAAGTTTAGCACCATTGGATGGACAATTTCAAGGGCTTTCCTCTCGTACAAAAATTAGCGCTATGGGGATTTTCAAAGCGACGCTAGAGGCCAGGGAGTAGACACGACACACCCCATAAACTTGGAACATTTACTGCATGATATACACGGCATGTGGTGATTATTGGAGAAAACAAATACTATGCGTTGAAAAAAAGCCCGGACTTATAAAAACTTTCAGCTATGCTTTTGAATAATTCTGGAACTAAAAACGATAGAGAGACGCAGTTTGTATCTGCGTCATCCTGACATGTCCCTAAATTCAAATTTCAAAGTTTTAGAGCGGCTTCCAGACTGCTTGATACCGAAAATTAAAAGTAGGCGGCTATGCTCCGAAACGATCTCAACAAGCCTCCCTACGGGATTTTTGTGCACAGAGAAAATCAATAGAACAACGGGTCAATTTTACCCAAAATCATTGCTCAATTTGAACAAGTTTAGCACCATTGGATGGACAATTTCAAGGGCTTTCCTCTCGTACAAAAATTAGCGCTATGGGGATTTTCAAAGCGACGCTAGACGCCAGGGAGTAGACACGACACACCCCATAAACTTGGAACATTTACTGCATGATATACACGGCATGTGGTGATTATTGGAGAAAACAAATACTATGCGTTGAAAAAAAGCCCGGACTTATAAAAACTTTCAGCTATGCTTTTGAATAATTCTGGAACTAAAAACGATAGAGAGACGCAGTTTGTATCTGCGTCATCCTGACATGTCCCTTAATTCAAATTTCAAAGTTTTAGAGCGTCTTCCAGACTTCTTGATACCGAAAATTAAAAGTAGGCGGCTATGCTCCGAAACGAACTCAACAAGCCTCCCTACGGGATTTTTGTGCACAGAGAAAATCAATAGAACAACGGGTCAATTTTACCCAAAATCATTGCTCAATTTGAACAAGTTTAGCACCATTGGATGGACAATTTCAAGGGCTTTCCTCTCGTACAAAAATTAGCGCTATGGGGATTTTCAAAGCGACGCTAGACGCCAGGGAGTAGACGCGACACACCCCATAAACTTGAGACATTTACTGCATGATATACACGGCATGTGGTGATTATTGGAGAAAACAAATACTATGCGTTGAAAAAAAGCCCGGACTTATAAAAACTTTCAGCTATGCTTTTGAATAATTCTGGAACTAAAAACGATAGAGAGACGCAGTTTGTTTCTGCGTCATCCTGACATGTCCCTAAATTCAAATTTCAAAGTCTTAGAGCGGCTTCCAGACTTCTTGATACCGAAAATTAAAAGTAGGCGGCTATGCTCCGAAACGAATTCAACAAGCCTCCCTACGGAATTTTTGTGCACAGAGAAAATCAATAGAACAACGGGTCAATTTTACCCAAAATCATTGCTCAATTTGAACAAGTTTAGCACCATTGGATGGACAATTTCAAGGGCTTTCCTCTCGTACAAAAATTAGCGCTATGGGGATTTTCAAAGCGACGCTAGACGCCAGGGAGTAGACGCGACACACCCCATAAACTTGAGACATTTACTGCATGATATACACGGCATGTGGTGATTATTGGAGAAAACAAATACTATGCGAAGAAAAAAAGCCCGGACTTATAAAAACTTTCAGCTATGATTTTGAATAATTCTGGAACTAAAAACGATAGAGAGACGCAGTTTGTATCTGCGTCATCCTGACATGTCCCTTAATTCAAATTTCAAAGTTTTAGAGCGGCTTCCAGACTTCTTGATACCGAAAATTAAAAGTAGGCGGCTATGCTCCGAAACGAACTCAACAAGCCTCCCTACGGAATTTTTGTGCACAGAGAAAATCAATAGAACAACGGGTCAATTTTACCCAAAATCATTGCTCAATTTGAACAAGTTTAGCACCATTGGATGGACAATTTCAAGGGCTTTCCTCTCGTACAAAAATTAGCGCTATGGGGATTTTCAAAGCGACGCTAGAGGCCAGGGAGTAGACACGACACACCCCATAAACTTGGGACATTTAATGCATGATATACACGGCATGTGGTGATTATTGGAGAAAACAAATACTATGCGTTGAAAAAAAGCCCGGACTTATAAAAACTTTCAGCTATGCTTTTGAATAATTCTGGAACTAAAAAGGATAGAGAGACGCAGTTTGTATCTGTGTCATCCTGACATGTCCCTTAATTCAAATTTCAAAGTTTTAGAGCGTCTTCCAGACTTCTTGATACCGAAAATTAAAAGTAGGCGGCTATGCTCCGAAACGAACTCAACAAGCCTCCCTACGGGATTTTTGTGCACAGAGAAAATCAATAGAACAACGGGTCAATTTTACCCAAAATCATTGCTCAATTTGAACAAGTTTAGCACCATTGGATGGACAATTTCAAGGGCTTTCCTCTCGTACAAAAATTAGCGCTATGGGGATTTTCAAAGCGACGCTAGACGCCAGGGAGTAGACACGACACACCCCATAAACTTGGGACATTTAATGCATGATATACACGGCATGTGGTGATTATTGGAGAAAACAAATACTATGCGTTGAAAAAAAGCCCGGACTTATAAAAACTTTCAGCTATGCTTTTGAATAATTCTGGAACTAAAAAGGATAGAGAGACGCAGTTTGTATCTGTGTCATCCTGACATGTCCCTTAATTCAAATTTCAAAGTTTTAGAGCGGCTTCCAGACTTCTTGATACCGAAAATTAAAAGTAGGCGGCTATGCTCCGAAACGAACTCAACAAGCCTCCCTACGGGATTTTTGTGCACAGAGAAAATCAAAAGTACAACGGGTCACTTTGACCCCAAATCATTGCTCAATCTAAACAAGTTTAACACCATTGGATGAACAATTTCAAGGGCTTTCCTCTCGTACAAAAATTAGCGCTATGGGGATTTTCAAAGCGACGCTAGACGCCAGGGAGTAGACGCGACACACCCCATAAACTTGGGACATTTAATGCATGATATACACGGCATAGGTGATTATTGGAGAAAACAAATACTATGCGTTGAAAAAAAGCCCGGACTTATAAAAACTTTCAGATATGCTTTTGAATAATTCTGGAACTAAAAACGATAGAGAGACGCAGTTTGTATCTGCGTCATCCTGACATGTCCCTAAATTCAAATTTCAAAGTTTTAGAGCGGCTTCCAGACTGCTTGATACCGAAAATTAAAAGTAGGCGGCTATGCTCCGAAACGATCTCAACAAGCCTCCCTACGGGATTTTTGTGCACAGAGAAAATCAATAGAACAACGGGTCAATTTTACCCAAAATCATTGCTCAATTTTAACAAGTTTAGCACCATTGGATGGACAATTTCAAGGGCTTTCCTCTCGTACAAAAATTAGCGCTATGGGGATTTTCAAAGCGACGCTAGAGGCCAGGGAGTAGACACGACACACCCCATAAACTTGGAACATTTACTGCATGATATACACGGCATGTGGTGATTATTGGAGAAAACAAATACTATGCGTTGAAAAAAAGCCCGGACTTATAAAAACTTTCAGCTATGCTTTTGAATAATTCTGGAACTAAAAAGGATAGAGAGACGCAGTTTGTATCTGTGTCATCCTGACATGTCCCTTATTCAAATTTCAAAGTTTTAGAGCGTCTTCCAGACTTCTTGATACCGAAAATTAAAAGTAGGCGGCTATGCTCCGAAACGAACTCAACAAGCCTCCCTACGGGATTTTTGTGCACAGAGAAAATCAATAGAACAACGGGTCAATTTTACCCAAAATCATTGCTCAATTTGAACAAGTTTAGCACCATTGGATGGACAATTTCAAGGGCTTTCCTCTCGTACAAAAATTAGCGCTATGGGGATTTTCAAAGCGACGCTAGAGGCCAGGGAGTAGACACGACACACCCCATAAACTTGGGACATTTAATGCATGATATACACGGCATGTGGTGATTATTGGAGAAAACAAATACTATGCGTTGAAAAAAAGCCCGGACTTATAAAAACTTTCAGCTATGCTTTTGAATAATTCTGGAACTAAAAACGATAGAGAGACGCAGTTTGTTTCTGCGTCATCCTGACATGTCCCTAAATTCAAATTTCAAAGTCTTAGAGCGGCTTCCAGACTTCTTGATACCGAAAATTAAAAGTAGGCGGCTATGCTCCGAAACGAATTCAACAAGCCTCCCTACGGGATTTTTGTGCACAGAGAAAATCAATAGAACAACGGGTCAATTTTACCCAAAATCATTGCTCAATTTGAACAAGTTTAGCACCATTGGATGGACAATTTCAATGGCTTTCCTCTCGTACAAAAATTAGCGCTATGGGGATTTTCAAAGCGACGCTAGACGTCAGGGAGTAGACGCGACACACCCCATAAACTTGAGACATTTACTGCATGATATACACGGCATGTGGTGATTATTGGAGAAAACAAATACTATGCGTTGAAAAAAAGCCCGGACTTATAAAAACTTTCAGCTATGCTTTTGAATAATTCTGGAACTAAAAACGATAGAGAGACGCAGTTTGTTTCTGCGTCATCCTGACATGTCCCTAAATTCAAATTTCAAAGTCTTAGAGCGGCTTCCAGACTTCTTGATACCGAAAATTAAAAGTAGGCGGCTGTGCTCCGAAACGAATTCAACAAGTCTCCC
The DNA here is from genome assembly GCF_032118995.1 of Asterias amurensis. Lineage (NCBI taxonomy): Eukaryota > Metazoa > Echinodermata > Asteroidea > Forcipulatida > Asteriidae > Asterias > Asterias amurensis. The sequence continues at coordinate 12,402,254 of NC_092648.1, read as the reverse complement.
TACGGGATTTTTGTGCACAGAGAAAATCAAAAGTACAACGGGTCACTTTGACCCCAAATCATTGCTCAATCTAAACAAGTTTAGCACCATTGGATGAACAATTTCAAGGGCTTTCCTCTCGTACAAAAATTAGCGCTATGGGGATTTTCAAAGCGACGCTAGACGCCAGGGAGTAGACGCGACACACCCCATAAACTTGGGACATTTAATGCATGATATACACGGCATAGGTGATTATTGGAGAAAACAAATACTATGCGTTGAAAAAAAGCCCGGACTTATAAAAACTTTCAGATATGCTTTTGAATAATTCTGGAACTAAAAACGATAGAGAGACGCAGTTTGTATCTGCGTCATCCTGACATGTCCCTAAATTCAAATTTCAAAGTTTTAGAGCGGCTTCCAGAATTCTTGATACCGAAAATTAAAAGTAGGCGGCTATGCTCCGAAACGAACTCAACAAGCCTCCCTACGGGATTTTTGTGCACAGAGAAAATCAATAGAACAACGGGTCAATTTTACCCAAAATCATTGCTCAATTTGAACAAGTTTAGCACCATTGGATGGACAATTTCAAGGGCTTTCCTCTCGTACAAAAATTAGCGCTATGGGGATTTTCAAAGCGACGCTAGACGCCAGGGAGTAGACGCGACACACCCCATAAACTTGAGACATTTAATGCATGATATACACGGCATGTGGTGATTATTGGAGAAAACAAATACTATGCGTTGAAAAAAAGCCCGGACTTATAAAAACTTTCAGCTATGCTTTTGAATAATTCTGGAACTAAAAACGATAGAGAGACGCAGTTTGTATCTGCGTCATCCTGACATGTCCCTTAATTCAAATTTCAAAGTTTTAGAGCGTCTTCCAGACTTCTTGATATCGAAAATTAAAAGTAGGCGGCTATGCTCCGAAACGAACTCAACAAGCCTCCCTACGGGATTTTTGTGCACAGAGAAAATCAATAGAACAACGGGTCAATTTTACCCCAAATCATTGCTCAATCTAAACAAGTTTAGCACCATTGGATGGACAATTTCAAGGGCTTTCCTCTCGTACAGAAATTAGCGCTATGGGGATTTTCAAAGCGACGCTAGACGCCAGGGAGTAGACGCGACACACCCCATAAACTTGGGACATTTAATGCATGATATACACGGCATAGGTGATTATTGGAGAAAACAAATACTATGCGTTGAAAAAAAGCCCGGACTTATAAAAACTTTCAGATATGCTTTTGAATAATTCTGGAACTAAAAACGATAGAGAGACGCAGTTTGTTTCTGCGTCATCCTGACATGTCCCTAAATTCAAATTTCAAAGTTTTAGAGCGGCTTCCAGACTGCTTGATACCGGAAATTAAAAGTAGGCGGCTATGCTCCGAAACGAATTCAACAAGCCTCCCTACGGGATTTTTGTGCACAGAGAAAATCAATAGAACAACGGGTCAATTTTACCCAAAATCATTGCTCAATTTGAACAAGTTTAGCACCATTGGATGGACAATTTCAAGGGCTTTCCTCTCGTACAAAAATTAGCGCTATGGGGATTTTCAAAGCGACGCTAGACGCCAGGGAGTAGACGCGACACACCCCATAAACTTGAGACATTTACTGCATGATATACACGGCATGTGGTGATTATTGGAGAAAACAAATACTATGCGAAGAAAAAAAGCCCGGACTTATAAAAACTTTCAGCTATGATTTTGAATAATTCTGGAACTAAAAACGATAGAGAGACGCAGTTTGTATCTGCGTCATCCTGACATGTCCCTTAAATCAAATTTCAAAGTTTTAGAGCGGCTTCCAGACTGCTTGATACCGAAAATTAAAAGTAGGCGGCTATGCTCCGAAACGAACTCAACAAGCCTCCCTACGGAATTTTTGTGCACAGAGAAAATCAATAGAACAACGGGTCAATTTTACCCAAAATCATTGCTCAATTTGAACAAGTTTAGCACCAGTGGATGGACAATTTCAAGGGCTTTCCTCTCGTACAAAAATTAGCGCTATGGGGATTTTCAAAGCGACGCTAGACGCCAGGGAGGAGACGCGACACACCCCATAAACTTGGGACATTTAATGCATGATATACACGGCATGTGGTGATTATTGGAGAAAACAAATACTATGCGTTGAAAAAAAGCCCGGACTTATAAAAACTTTCAGCTATGCTTTTGAATAATTCTGGAACTAAAAAGGATAGAGAGACGCAGTTTGTATCTGTGTCATCCTGACATGTCCCTTAATTCAAATTTCAAAGTTTTAGAGCGTCTTCCAGACTTCTTGATACCGAAAATTAAAAGTAGGCGGCTATGCTCCGAAACGAACTCAACAAGCCTCCCTACGGGATTTTTGTGCACAGAGAAAATCAATAGAACAACGGGTCAATTTTACCCAAAATCATTGCTCAATTTGAACAAGTTTAGCACCATTGGATGGACAATTTCAAGGGCTTTCCTCTCGTACAAAAATTAGCGCTATGGGGATTTTCAAAGCGACGCTAGACGCCAGGGAGTAGACGCGACACACCCCATAAACTTGAGACATTTACTGCATGATATACACGGCATGTGGTGATTATTGGAGAAAACAAATACTATGCGAAGAAAAAAAGCCCGGACTTATAAAAACTTTCAGCTATGATTTTGAATAATTCTGGAACTAAAAACGATAGAGAGACGCAGTTTGTATCTGCGTCATCCTGACATGTCCCTTAAATCAAATTTCAAAGTTTTAGAGCGGCTTCCAGACTGCTTGATACCGAAAATTAAAAGTAGGCGGCTATGCTCCGAAACGAACTCAACAAGCCTCCCTACGGAATTTTTGTGCACAGAGAAAATCAATAGAACAACGGGTCAATTTTACCCAAAATCATTGCTCAATTTGAACAAGTTTAGCACCAGTGGATGGACAATTTCAAGGGCTTTCCTCTCGTACAAAAATTAGCGCTATGGGGATTTTCAAAGCGACGCTAGACGCCAGGGAGGAGACACGACACACCCCATAAACTTGGGACATTTAATGCATGATATACACGGCATGTGGTGATTATTGGAGAAAACAAATACTATGCGTTGAAAAAAAGCCCGGACTTATAAAAACTTTCAGCTATGCTTTTGAATAATTCTGGAACTAAAAAGGATAGAGAGACGCAGTTTGTATCTGTGTCATCCTGACATGTCCCTTAATTCAAATTTCAAAGTTTTAGAGCGTCTTCCAGACTTCTTGATACCGAAAATTAAAAGTAGGCGGCTATGCTCCGAAACGAACTCAACAAGCCTCCCTACGGGATTTTTGTGCACAGAGAAAATCAATAGAACAACGGGTCAATTTTACCCAAAATCATTGCTCAATTTGAACAAGTTTAGCACCATTGGATGGACAATTTCAAGGGCTTTCCTCTCGTACAAAAATTAGCGCTATGGGGATTTTCAAAGCGACGCTAGAGGCCAGGGAGTAGACACGACACACCCCATAAACTTGGGACATTTAATGCATGATATACACGGCATGTGGTGATTATTGGAGAAAACAAATACTATGCGTTGAAAAAAAGCCCGGACTTATAAAAACTTTCAGCTATGCTTTTGAATAATTCTGGAACTAAAAACGATAGAGAGACGCAGTTTGTATCTGCGTCATCCTGACATGTCCCTTAATTCAAATTTCAAAGTTTTAGAGCGGCTTCCAGACTGCTTGATACCGAAAATTAAAAGTAGGCGGCTATGCTCCGAAACGAACTCAACAAGCCTCCCTACGGGATTTTTGTGCACAGAGAAAATCAATAGAACAACGGGTCAATTTTACCCCAAATCATTGCTCAATCTAAACAAGTTTAGCACCATTGGATGGACAATTTCAAGGGCTTTCCTCTCGTACAAAAATTAGCGCTATGGGGATTTTCAAAGCGACGCTAGACGCCAGGGAGTAGACACGACACACCCCATAAACTTGGAACATTTACTGCATGATATACACGGCATGTGGTGATTATTGGAGAAAACAAATACTATGCGTTGAAAAAAAGCCCGGACTTATAAAAACTTTCAGCTATGCTTTTGAATAATTCTGGAACTAAAAACGATAGAGAGACGCAGTTTGTATCTGCGTCATCCTGACATGTCCCTTAATTCAAATTTCAAAGTTTTAGAGCGTCTTCCAGACTTCTTGATACCGAAAATTAAAAGTAGGCGGCTGTGCTCCGAAACGAATTCAACAAGCCTCCCTACGGGATTTTTGTGCACAGAGAAAATCAAAAGTACAACGGGTCACTTTGACCCCAAATCATTGCTCAATCTAAACAAGTTTAGCACCATTGGATGGACAATTTCAAGGGCTTTCCTCTCGTACAAAAATTAGCGCTATGGGGATTTTCAAAGCGACGCTAGACGCCAGGGAGTAGACACGACACACCCCATAAACTTGGAACATTTACTGCATGATATACACGGCATGTGGTGATTATTGGAGAAAACAAATACTATGCGTTGAAAAAAAGCCCGGACTTATAAAAACTTTCAGCTATGCTTTTGAATAATTCTGGAACTAAAAACGATAGAGAGACGCAGTTTGTATCTGCGTCATCCTGACATGTCCCTTAATTCAAATTTCAAAGTTTTAGAGCGTCTTCCAGACTTCTTGATACCGAAAATTAAAAGTAGGCGGCTGTGCTCCGAAACGAATTCAACAAGCCTCCCTACGGGATTTTTGTGCACAGAGAAAATCAAAAGTACAACGGGTCACTTTGACCCCAAATCATTGCTCAATCTAAACAAGTTTAGCACCATTGGATGGACAATTTCAAGGGCTTTCCTCTCGTACAAAAATTAGCGCTATGGGGATTTTCAAAGCGACGCTAGACGCCAGGGAGTAGACGCGACACACCCCATAAACTTGGGACATTTAATGCATGATATACACGGCATAGGTGATTATTGGAGAAAACAAATACTATGCGTTGAAAAAAAGCCCGGACTTATAAAAACTTTCAGATATGCTTTTGAATAATTCTGGAACTAAAAACGATAGAGAGACGCAGTTTGTATCTGCGTCATCCTGACATGTCCCTAAATTCAAATTTCAAAGTTTTAGAGCGGCTTCCAGACTGCTTGATACCGAAAATTAAAAGTAGGCGGCTATGCTCCGAAACGATCTCAACAAGCCTCCCTACGGGATTTTTGTGCACAGAGAAAATCAATAGAACAACGGGTCAATTTTACCCAAAATCATTGCTCAATTTGAACAAGTTTAGCACCATTGGATGGACAATTTCAAGGGCTTTCCTCTCGTACAAAAATTAGCGCTATGGGGATTTTCAAAGCGACGCTAGACGCCAGGGAGTAGACACGACACACCCCATAAACTTGGAACATTTACTGCATGATATACACGGCATGTGGTGATTATTGGAGAAAACAAATACTATGCGTTGAAAAAAAGCCCGGACTTATAAAAACTTTCAGCTATGCTTTTGAATAATTCTGGAACTAAAAACGATAGAGAGACGCAGTTTGTATCTGCGTCATCCTGACATGTCCCTTAATTCAAATTTCAAAGTTTTAGAGCGTCTTCCAGACTTCTTGATACCGAAAATTAAAAGTAGGCGGCTATGCTCCGAAACGAACTCAACAAGCCTCCCTACGGGATTTTTGTGCACAGAGAAAATCAATAGAACAACGGGTCAATTTTACCCAAAATCATTGCTCAATTTGAACAAGTTTAGCACCATTGGATGGACAATTTCAAGGGCTTTCCTCTCGTACAGAAATTAGCGCTATGGGGATTTTCAAAGCGACGCTAGACGCCAGGGAGTAGACGCGACACACCCCATAAACTTGAGACATTTACTGCATGATATACACGGCATGTGGTGATTATTGGAGAAAACAAATACTATGCGTTGAAAAAAAGCCCGGACTTATAAAAACTTTCAGCTATGCTTTTGAATAATTCTGGAACTAAAAACGATAGAGAGACGCAGTTTGTTTCTGCGTCATCCTGACATGTCCCTAAATTCAAATTTCAAAGTCTTAGAGCGGCTTCCAGACTTCTTGATACCGAAAATTAAAAGTAGGCGGCTATGCTCCGAAACGAATTCAACAAGCCTCCCTACGGGATTTTTGTGCACAGAGAAAATCAATAGAACAACGGGTCAATTTTACCCAAAATCATTGCTCAATTTGAACAAGTTTAGCACCATTGGATGGACAATTTCAAGGGCTTTCCTCTCGTACTAAAATTAGCGCTATGGGGATTTTCAAAGCGACGCTAGACGCCAGGGAGTAGACGCGACACACCCCATAAACTTGAGACATTTACTGCATGATATACACGGCATGTGGTGATTATTGGAGAAAACAAATACTATGCGAAGAAAAAAAGCCCGGACTTATAAAAACTTTCAGCTATGATTTTGAATAATTCTGGAACTAAAAACGATAGAGAGACGCAGTTTGTATCTGCGTCATCCTGACATGTCCCTTAATTCAAATTTCAAAGTTTTAGAGCGGCTTCCAGACTTCTTGATACCGAAAATTAAAAGTAGGCGGCTATGCTCCGAAACGAACTCAACAAGCCTCCCTACGGAATTTTTGTGCACAGAGAAAATCAATAGAACAACGGGTCAATTTTACCCAAAATCATTGCTCAATTTGAACAAGTTTAGCACCATTGGATGGACAATTTCAAGGGCTTTCCTCTCGTACAAAAATTAGCGCTATGGGGATTTTCAAAGCGACGCTAGACGCCAGGGAGTAGACACGACACACCCCATAAACTTGGGACATTTAATGCATGATATACACGGCATGTGGTGATTATTGGAGAAAACAAATACTATGCGTTGAAAAAAAGCCCGGACTTATAAAAACTTTCAGCTATGCTTTTGAATAATTCTGGAACTAAAAAGGATAGAGAGACGCAGTTTGTATCTGTGTCATCCTGACATGTCCCTTAATTCAAATTTCAAAGTTTTAGAGCGTCTTCCAGACTTCTTGATACCGAAAATTAAAAGTGGGCGGCTATGCTCCGAAACGAACTCAACAAGCCTCCCTACGGGATTTTTGTGCACAGAGAAAATCAAAAGTACAACGGGTCACTTTGACCCCAAATCATTGCTCAATCTAAACAAGTTTAGCACCATTGGATGAACAATTTCAAGGGCTTTCCTCTCGTACAAAAATTAGCGCTATGGGGATTTTCAAAGCGACGCTAGACGCCAGGGAGTAGACGCGACACACCCCATAAACTTGGGACATTTAATGCATGCTATACACGGCATAGGTGATTATTGGAGAAAACAAATACTATGCGTTGAAAAAAAGCCCGGACTTATAAAAACTTTCAGATATGCTTTTGAATAATTCTGGAACTAAAAACGATAGAGAGACGCAGTTTGTATCTGCGTCATCCTGACATGTCCCTAAATTCAAATTTCAAAGTTTTAGAGCGGCTTCCAGACTGCTTGATACCGAAAATTAAAAGTAGGCGGCTATGCTCCGAAACGATCTCAACAAGCCTCCCTACGGGATTTTTGTGCACAGAGAAAATCAATAGAACAACGGGTCAATTTTACCCAAAATCATTGCTCAATTTGAACAAGTTTAGCACCATTGGATGGACAATTTCAAGGGCTTTCCTCTCGTACAAAAATTAGCGCTATGGGGATTTTCAAAGCGACGCTAGACGCCAGGGAGTAGACGCGACACACCCCATAAACTTGAGACATTTACTGCATGATATACACGGCATGTGGTGATTATTGGAGAAAACAAATACTATGCGTTGAAAAAAAGCCCGGACTTATAAAAACTTTCAGCTATGCTTTTGAATAATTCTGGAACTAAAAACGATAGAGAGACGCAGTTTGTTTCTGCGTCATCCTGACATGTCCCTGAATTCAAATTTCAAAGTCTTAGAGCGGCTTCCAGACTTCTTGATACCGAAAATTAAAAGTAGGCGGCTATGCTCCGAAACGAATTCAACAAGCCTCCCTACGGGATTTTTGTGCACAGAGAAAATCAATAGAACAACGGGTCAATTTTACCCAAAATCATTGCTCAATTTGAACAAGTTTAGCACCATTGGATGGACAATTTCAAGGGCTTTCCTCTCGTACAAAAATTAGCGCTATGGGGATTTTCAAAGCGACGCTAGACGCCAGGGAGTAGACGCGACACACCCCATAAACTTGAGACATTTACTGCATGATATACACGGCATGTGGTGATTATTGGAGAAAACAAATACTATGCGAAGAAAAAAAGCCCGGACTTATAAAAACTTTCAGCTATGCTTTTGAATAATTCTGGAACTAAAAACGATAGAGAGACGCAGTTTGTATCTGCGTCATCCTGACATGTCCCTTAATTCAAATTTCAAAGTTTTAGAGCGGCTTCCAGACTTCTTGATACCGAAAATTAAAAGTAGGCGGCTATGCTCCGAAACGAACTCAACAAGCCTCCCTACGGGATTTTTGTGCACAGAGAAAATCAATAGAACAACGGGTCAATTTTACCCAAAATCATTGCTCAATTTGAACAAGTTTAGCACCATTGGATGGACAATTTCAAGGGCTTTCCTCTCGTACAAAAATTAGCGCTATGGGGATTTTCAAAGCGACGCTAGAGGCCAGGGAGTAGACACGACACACCCCATAAACTTGGGACATTTAATGCATGATATACACGGCATGTGGTGATTATTGGAGAAAACAAATACTATGCGTTGAAAAAAAGCCCGGACTTATAAAAACTTTCAGCTATGCTTTTGAATAATTCTGGAACTAAAAAGGATAGAGAGACGCAGTTTGTATCTGTGTCATCCTGACATGTCCCTTAATTCAAATTTCAAAGTTTTAGAGCGTCTTCCAGACTTCTTGATACCGAAAATTAAAAGTAGGCGGCTATGCTCCGAAACGAACTCAACAAGCCTCCCTACGGGATTTTTGTGCACAGAGAAAATCAATAGAACAACGGGTCAATTTTACCCAAAATCATTGCTCAATTTGAACAAGTTTAGCACCATTGGATGGACAATTTCAAGGGCTTTCCTCTCGTACAAAAATTAGCGCTATGGGGATTTTCAAAGCGACGCTAGAGGCCAGGGAGTAGACACGACACACCCCATAAACTTGGGACATTTACTGCATGATATACACGGCATGTGGTGATTATTGGAGAAAACAAATACTATGCGTTGAAAAAAAGCCCGGACTTATAAAAACTTTCAGCTATGCTTTTGAATAATTCTGGAACTAAAAACGATAGAGAGACGCAGTTTGTTTCTGCGTCATCCTGACATGTCCCTAAATTCAAATTTCAAAGTCTTAGAGCGGCTTCCAGACTTCTTGATACCGAAAATTAAAAGTAGGCGGCTATGCTCCGAAACGAATTCAACAAGCCTCCCTACGGGATTTTTGTGCACAGAGAAAATCAATAGAACAACGGGTCAATTTTACCCAAAATCATTGCTCAATTTGAACAAGTTTAGCACCATTGGATGGACAATTTCAAGGGCTTTCCTCTCGTACAAAAATTAGCGCTATGGGGATTTTCAAAGCGACGCTAGACGCCAGGGAGTAGACGCGACACACCCCATAAACTTGAGACATTTACTGCATGATATACACGGCATGTGGTGATTATTGGAGAAAACAAATACTATGCGTTGAAAAAAAGCCCGGACTTATAAAAACTTTCAGCTATGCTTTTGAATAATTCTGGAACTAAAAACGATAGAGAGACGCAGTTTGTTTCTGCGTCATCCTGACATGTCCCTACATCCAAATTTCAAAGTCTTAGAGCGGCTTCCAGACTTCTTGATACCGAAAATTAAAAGTAGGCGGCTGTGCTCCGAAACGAATTCAACAAGCCTCCCTACGGGATTTTTGTGCACAGAGAAAATCAAAAGTACAACGGGTCACTTTGACCCCAAATCATTGCTCAATCTAAACAAGTTTAGCACCATTGGATGAACATTTTCAAGGGCTTTCCTCTCGTACAAAAATTAGCGCTATGGGGATTTTCAAAGCGACGCTAGAGGCCAGGGAGTAGACGCGACACACCCCATAAACTTGGGACATTTAATGCATGATATACACGGCATAGGTGATTATTGGAGAAAACAAATACTATGCGTTGAAAAAAAGCCCGGACTTATAAAAACTTTCAGATATGCTTTTGAATAATTCTGGAACTAAAAACGATAGAGAGACGCAGTTTGTTTCTGCGTCATCCTGACATGTCCCTAAATTCAAATTTCAAAGTTTTAGAGCGGCTTCCAGACTGCTTGATACCGAAAATTAAAAGTAGGCGGCTATGCTCCGAAACGATCTCAACAAGCCTCCCTACGGGATTTTTGTGCACAGAGAAAATCAAAAGTACAACGGGTCACTTTGACCCCAAATCATTGCTCAATCTAAACAAGTTTAGCACCATTGGATGAACAATTTCAAGGGCTTTCCTCTCGTACAAAAATTAGCGCTATGGGGATTTTCAAAGCGACGCTAGACGCCAGGGAGTAGACACGACACACCCCATAAACTTGGGACATTTAATGCATGATATACACGGCATGTGGTGATTATTGGAGAAAACAAATACTATGCGTTGAAAAAAAGCCCGGACTTATAAAAACTTTCAGCTATGCTTTTGAATAATTCTGGAACTAAAAACGATAGAGAGACGCAGTTTGTATCTGTGTCATCCTGACATGTCCCTTAATTCAAATTTCAAAGTTTTAGAGCGTCTTCCAGACTTCTTGATACCGAAAATTAAAAGTAGGCGGCTATGCTCCGAAACGAACTCAACAAGCCTCCCTACGGGATTTTTGTGCACAGAGAAAATCAATAGAACAACGGGTCAATTTTACCCAAAATCATTGCTCAATTTGAACAAGTTTAGCACCATTGGATGGACAATTTCAAGGGCTTTCCTCTCGTACAAAAATTAGCGCTATGGGGATTTTCAAAGCGACGCTAGAGGCCAGGGAGTAGACACGACACACCCCATAAACTTGGGACATTTAATGCATGATATACACGGCATGTGGTGATTATTGGAGAAAACAAATACTATGCGTTGAAAAAAAGCCCGGACTTATAAAAACTTTCAGCTATGCTTTTGAATAATTATGGAACTAAAAAGGATAGAGAGACGCAGTTTGTATCTGTGTCATCCTGACATGTCCCTTAATTCAAATTTCAAAGTTTTAGAGCGTCTTCCAGACTTCTTGATACCGAAAATTAAAAGTAGGCGGCTATGCTCCGAAACGAACTCAACAAGCCTCCCTACGGGATTTTTGTGCACAGAGAAAATCAATAGAACAACGGGTCAATTTTACCCAAAATCATTGCTCAATTTGAACAAGTTTAGCACCATTGGATGGACAATTTCAAGGGCTTTCCTCTCGTACAAAAATTAGCGCTATGGGGATTTTCAAAGCGACGCTAGACGCCAGGGAGTAGACACGACACACCCCATAAACTTGGGACATTTAATGCATGATATACACGGCATGTGGTGATTATTGGAGAAAACAAATACTATGCGTTGAAAAAAAGCCCGGACTTATAAAAACTTTCAGCTATGCTTTTGAATAATTCTGGAACTAAAAACGATAGAGAGACGCAGTTTGTTTCTGCGTCATCCTGACATGTCCCTAAATTCAAATTTCAAAGTCTTAGAGCGGCTTCCAGACTTCTTGATACCGAAAATTAAAAGTAGGCGGCTATGCTCCGAAACGAATTCAACAAGCCTCCCTACGGGATTTTTGTGCACAGAGAAAATCAATAGAACAACGGGTCAATTTTACCCAAAATCATTGCTCAATTTGAACAAGTTTAGCACCATTGGATGGACAATTTCAAGGGCTTTCCTCTCGTACAAAAATTAGCGCTATGGGGATTTTCAAAGCGACGCTAGACGCCAGGGAGTAGACGCGACACACCCCATAAACTTGAGACATTTACTGCATGATATACACGGCATGTGGTGATTATTGGAGAAAACAAATACTATGCGTTGAAAAAAAGCCCGGACTTATAAAAACTTTCAGCTATGCTTTTGAATAATTCTGGAACTAAAAACGATAGAGAGACGCAGTTTGTTTCTGCGTCATCCTGACATGTCCCTAAATTCAAATTTCAAAGTCTTAGAGCGGCTTCCAGACTTCTTGATACCGAAAATTAAAAGTAGGCGGCTGTGCTCCGAAACGAATTCAACAAGCCTCCCTACGGGATTTTTGTGCACAGAGAAAATCAAAAGTACAACGGGTCACTTTGACACCAAATCATTGCTCAATCTAAACAAGTTTAGCACCATTGGATGAACAATTTCAAGGGCTTTCCTCTCGTACAAAAATTAGCGCTATGGGGATTTTCAAAGCGACGCTAGACGCCAGGGAGTAGACGCGACACACCCCATAAACTTGGGACATTTAATGCATGATATACACGGCATAGGTGATTGATGGAGAAAACAAATACTATGCGTTGAAAAAAAGCCCGGACTTATAAAAACTTTCAGATATGCTTTTGAATAATTCTGGAACTAAAAACGATAGAGAGACGCAGTTTGTATCTGCGTCATCCTGACATGTCCCTAAATTCAAATTTCAAAGTTTTAGAGCGGCTTCCAGACTGCTTGATACCGAAAATTAAAAGTAGGCGGCTATGCTCCGAAACGATCTCAACAAGCCTCCCTACGGGATTTTTGTGCACAGAGAAAATCAATAGAACAACGGGTCAATTTTACCCAAAATCATTGCTCAATTTGAACAAGTTTAGCACCATTGGATGGACAATTTCAAGGGCTTTCCTCTCGTACAAAAATTAGCGCTATGGGGATTTTCAAAGCGACGCTAGAGGCCAGGGAGTAGACACGACACACCCCATAAACTTGGGACATTTAATGCATGATATACACGGCATGTGGTGATTATTGGAGAAAACAAATACTATGCGTTGAAAAAAAGCCCGGACTTATAAAAACTTTCAGCTATGCTTTTGAATAATTCTGGAACTAAAAAGGATAGAGAGACGCAGTTTGTATCTGTGTCATCCTGACATGTCCCTTAATTCAAATTTCAAAGTTTTAGAGCGTCTTCCAGACTTCTTGATACCGAAAATTAAAAGTAGGCGGCTATGCTCCGAAACGAACTCAACAAGCCTCCCTACGGGATTTTTGTGCACAGAGAAAATCAATAGAACAACGGGTCAATTTTACCCCAAATCATTGCTCAATCTAAACAAGTTTAGCACCATTGGATGGACAATTTCAAGGGCTTTCCTCTCGTACAAAAATTAGCGCTATGGGGATTTTCAAAGCGACGCTAGACGCCAGGGAGTAGACACGACACACCCCATAAACTTGGGACATTTAATGCATGATATACACGGCATGTGGTGATTATTGGAGAAAACAAATACTATGCGTTGAAAAAAAGCCCGGACTTATAAAAACTTTCAGCTATGCTTTTGAATAATTCTGGAACTAAAAACGATAGAGAGACGCAGTTTGTATCTGCGTCATCCTGACATGTCCCTTAATTCAAATTTCAAAGTTTTAGAGCGTCTTCCAGACTTCTTGATACCGAAAATTAAAAGTAGGCGGCTATGCTCCGAAACGAACTCAACAAGTCTCCCTACGGGATTTTTGTGCACAGAGAAAATCAATAGAACAACGGGTCAATTTTACCCCAAATCATTGCTCAATCTAAACAAGTTTAGCACCATTGGATGGACAATTTCAAGGGCTTTCCTCTCGTACAGAAATTAGCGCTATGGGGATTTTCAAAGCGACGCTAGACGCCAGGGAGTAGACGCGACACACCCCATAAACTTGAGACATTTACTGCATGATATACACGGCATGTGGTGATTATTGGAGAAAACAAATACTATGCGTTGAAAAAAAGCCCGGACTTATAAAAACTTTCAGCTATGCTTTTGAATAATTCTGGAACTAAAAACGATAGAGAGACGCAGTTTGTTTCTGCGTCATCCTGACATGTCCCTTAATTCAAATTTCAAAGTTTTAGAGCGTCTTCCAGACTTCTTGATACCGAAAGTTAAAAGTAGGCGGCTATGCTTCGAAACGAACTCAACAAGCCTCCCTACGGGATTTTTGTGCACAGAGAAAATCAAAAGTACAACGGGTCACTTTGACCCCAAATCATTGCTCAATCTAAACAAGTTTAGCACCATTGGATGAACATTTTCAAGGGCTTCCCTTAATTCAAATTTCAAAGTTTTAGAGCGGCTTCCAGACTTCTTGATACCGAAAATTAAAAGTAGGCGGCTATGCTCCGAAACGAACTCAACAAGCCTCCCTACGGGATTTTTGTGCACAGAGAAAATCAATAGAACAACGGGTCAATTTTACCCAAAATCATTGCTCAATTTGAACAAGTTTAGCACCATTGGATGGACAATTTCAAGGGCTTTCCTCTCGTACAAAAATTAGCGCTATGGGGATTTTCAAAGCGACGCTAGAGGCCAGGGAGTAGACACGACACACCCCATAAACTTGGGACATTTAATGCATGATATACACGGCATGTGGTGATTATTGGAGAAAACAAATACTATGCGTTGAAAAAAAGCCCGGACTTATAAAAACTTTCAGCTATGCTTTTGAATAATTCTGGAACTAAAAAGGATAGAGAGACGCAGTTTGTATCTGTGTCATCCTGACATGTCCCTTAATTCAAATTTCAAAGTTTTAGAGCGTCTTCCAGACTTCTTGATACCGAAAATTAAAAGTAGGCGGCTATGCTCCGAAACGAACTCAACAAGCCTCCCTACGGGATTTTTGTGCACAGAGAAAATCAATAGAACAACGGGTCAATTTTACCCAAAATCATTGCTCAATTTGAACAAGTTTAGCACCATTGGATGGACAATTTCAAGGGCTTTCCTCTCGTACAAAAATTAGCGCTATGGGGATTTTCAAAGCGACGCTAGACGCCAGGGAGTAGACGCGACACACCCCATAAACTTGAGACATTTACTGCATGATATACACGGCATGTGGTGATTATTGGAGAAAACAAATACTATGCGAAGAAAAAAAGCCCGGACTTATAAAAACTTTCAGCTATGCTTTTGAATAATTCTGGAACTAAAAACGATAGAGAGACGCAGTTTGTATCTGCGTCATCCTGACATGTCCCTTAATTCAAATTTCAAAGTTTTAGAGCGGCTTCCAGACTTCTTGATACCGAAAATTAAAAGTAGGCGGCTATGCTCCGAAACGAACTCAACAAGCCTCCCTACGGGATTTTTGTGCACAGAGAAAATCAATAGAACAACGGGTCAATTTTACCCAAAATCATTGCTCAATTTGAACAAGTTTAGCACCATTGGATGGACAATTTCAAGGGCTTTCCTCTCGTACAAAAATTAGCGCTATGGGGATTTTCAAAGCGACGCTAGAGGCCAGGGAGTAGACACGACACACCCCATAAACTTGGGACATTTAATGCATGATATACACGGCATGTGGTGATTATTGGAGAAAACAAATACTATGCGTTGAAAAAAAGCCCGGACTTATAAAAACTTTCAGCTATGCTTTTGAATAATTCTGGAACTAAAAAGGATAGAGAGACGCAGTTTGTATCTGTGTCATCCTGACATGTCCCTTAATTCAAATTTCAAAGTTTTAGAGCGTCTTCCAGACTTCTTGATACCGAAAATTAAAAGTAGGCGGCTATGCTCCGAAACGAACTCAACAAGCCTCCCTACGGGATTTTTGTGCACAGAGAAAATCAATAGAACAACGGGTCAATTTTACCCCAAATCATTGCTCAATCTAAACAAGTTTAGCACCATTGGATGGACAATTTCAAGGGCTTTCCTCTCGTACAAAAATTAGCGCTATGGGGATTTTCAAAGCGACGCTAGACGCCAGGGAGTAGACACGACACACCCCATAAACTTGGGACATTTAATGCATGATATACACGGCATGTGGTGATTATTGGAGAAAACAAATACTATGCGTTGAAAAAAAGCCCGGACTTATAAAAACTTTCAGCTATGCTTTTGAATAATTCTGGAACTAAAAACGATAGAGAGACGCAGTTTGTATCTGCGTCATCCTGACATGTCCCTTAATTCAAATTTCAAAGTTTTAGAGCGTCTTCCAGACTTCTTGATACCGAAAATTAAAAGTAGGCGGCTATGCTCCGAAACGAACTCAACAAGCCTCCCTACGGGATTTTTGTGCACAGAGAAAATCAATAGAACAACGGGTCAATTTTACCCCAAATCATTGCTCAATCTAAACAAGTTTAGCACCATTGGATGGACAATTTCAAGGGCTTTCCTGTCGTACAGAAATTAGCGCTATGGGGATTTTCAAAGCGACGCTAGACGCCAGGGAGTAGACGCGACACACCCCATAAACTTGAGACATTTACTGCATGATATACACGGCAGGTGGTGATTATTGGAGAAAACAAATACTATGCGTTGAAAAAAAGCCCGGACTTATAAAAACTTTCAGCTATGCTTTTGAATAATTCTGGAACTAAAAACGATAGAGAGACGCAGTTTGTATCTGCGTCATCCTGACATGTCCCTTAATTCAAATTTCAAAGTTTTAGAGCGGCTTCCAGACTTCTTGATACCGAAAATTAAAAGTAGGCGGCTATGCTCCGAAACGAACTCAACAAGCCTCCCTACGGGATTTTTGTGCACAGAGAAAATCAATAGAACAACGGGTCAATTTTACCCCAAATCATTGCTCAATCTAAACAAGTTTAGCACCATTGGATGGACAATTTCAAGGGCTTTCCTCTCGTACAAAAATTAGCGCTATGGGGATTTTCAAAGCGACGCTAGACGCCAGGGAGTAGACACGACACACCCCATAAACTTGGGACATTTAATGCATGATATACACGGCATGTGGTGATTATTGGAGAAAACAAATACTATGCGTTGAAAAAAAAGCCCGGACTTATAAAAACTTTCAGCTATGCTTTTGAATAATTCTGGAACTAAAATCGATAGAGAGACGCAGTTTGTATCTGCGTCATCCTGACATGTCCCTTAATTCAAATTTCAAAGTTTTAGAGCGTCTTCCAGACTTCTTGATACCGAAAATTAAAAGTAGGCGGCTATGCTCCGAAACGAACTCAACAAGCCTCCCTACGGGATTTTTGTGCACAGAGAAAATCAATAGAACAACGGGTCAATTTTACCCCAAATCATTGCTCAATCTAAACAAGTTTAGCACCATTGGATGGACAATTTCAAGGGCTTTCCTCTCGTACAGAAATTAGCGCTATGGGGATTTTCAAAGCGACGCTAGACGCCAGGGAGTAGACGCGACACACCCCATAAACTTGAGACATTTACTGCATGATATACACGGCATGTGGTGATTATTGGAGAAAACAAATACTATGCGTTGAAAAAAAGCCCGGACTTATAAAAACTTTCAGCTATGCTTTTGAATAATTCTGGAACTAAAAACGATAGAGAGACGCAATTTGTTTCTGCGTCATCCTGACATGTCCCTTAATTCAAATTTCAAAGTTTTAGAGCGTCTTCCAGACTTCTTGATACCGAAAGTTAAAAGTAGGCGGCTATGCTCCGAAACGAACTCAACAAGCCTCCCTACGGGATTTTTGTGCACAGAGAAAATCAAAAGTACAACGGGTCACTTTGACCCCAAATCATTGCTCAATCTAAACAAGTTTAGCACCATTGGATGAACATTTTCAAGGGCTTCCCTTAATTCAAATTTCAAAGTTTTAGAGCGGCTTCCAGACTTCTTGATACCGAAAATTAAAAGTAGGCGGCTATGCTCCGAAACGAACTCAACAAGCCTCCCTACGGGATTTTTGTGCACAGAGAAAATCAATAGAACAACGGGTCAATTTTACCCAAAATCATTGCTCAATTTGAACAAGTTTAGCACCATTGGATGGACAATTTCAAGGGCTTTCCTCTCGTACAAAAATTAGCGCTATGGGGATTTTCAAAGCGACGCTAGAGGCCAGGGAGTAGACACGACACACCCCATAAACTTGGGACATTTAATGCATGATATACACGGCATGTGGTGATTATTGGAGAAAACAAATACTATGCGTTGAAAAAAAGCCCGGACTTATAAAAACTTTCAGCTATGCTTTTGAATAATTCTGGAACTAAAAAGGATAGAGAGACGCAGTTTGTATCTGTGTCATCCTGACATGTCCCTTAATTCAAATTTCAAAGTTTTAGAGCGTCTTCCAGACTTCTTGATACCGAAAATTAAAAGTAGGCGGCTATGCTCCGAAACGAACTCAACAAGCCTCCCTACGGGATTTTTGTGCACAGAGAAAATCAATAGAACAACGGGTCAATTTTACCCAAAATCATTGCTCAATTTGAACAAGTTTAGCACCATTGGATGGACAATTTCAAGGGCTTTCCTCTCGTACAAAAATTAGCGCTATGGGGATTTTCAAAGCGACGCTAGAGGCCAGGGAGTAGACACGACACACCCCATAAACTTGGGACATTTAATGCATGATATACACGGCATGTGGTGATTATTGGAGAAAACAAATACTATGCGTTGAAAAAAAGCCCGGACTTATAAAAACTTTCAGCTATGCTTTTGAATAATTCTGGAACTAAAAACGATAGAGAGACGCAGTTTGTATCTGCGTCATCCTGACATGTCCCTTAATTCAAATTTCAAAGTTTTAGAGCGTCTTCCAGACTTCTTGATACCGAAAATTAAAAGTAGGCGGCTATGCTCCGAAACGAACTCAACAAGCCTCCCTACGGGATTTTTGTGCACAGAGAAAATCAATAGAACAACGGGTCAATTTTACCCAAAATCATTGCTCAATTTGAACAAGTTTAGCACCATTGGATGGACAATTTCAAGGGCTTTCCTCTCGTACAAAAATTAGCGCTATGAGGATTTTCAAAGCGACGCTAGAGGCCAGGGAGTAGACGCGACACACCCCATAAACTTGGGACATTTAATGCATGATATACACGGCATAGGTGATTATTGGAGAAAACAAATACTATGCGTTGAAAAAAAGCCCGGACTTATAAAAACTTTCAGATATGCTTTTGAATAATTCTGGAACTAAAAACGATAGAGAGACGCAGTTTGTTTCTGCGTCATCCTGACAGGTCCCTAAATTCAAATTTCAAAGTTTTAGAGCGGCTTCCAGACTGCTTGATACCGAAAATTAAAAGTAGGCGGCTATGCTCCGAAACGATCTCAACAAGCCTCCCTACGGGATTTTTGTGCACAGAGAAAATCAAAAGTACAACGGGTCACTTTGACCCCAAATCATTGCTCAATCTAAACAAGTTTAGCACCATTGGATGAACAATTTCATGGGCTTTCCTCTCGTACAAAAATTAGCGCTATGGGGATTTTCAGAGCGACGCTAGACGCCAGGGAGTAGACACGACACACCCCATAAACTTGGGACATTTAATGCATGATATACACGGCATGTGGTGATTATTGGAGAAAACAAATACTATGCGTTGAAAAAAAGCCCGGACTTATAAAAACTTTCAGCTATGCTTTTGAATAATTCTGGAACTAAAAAGGATAGAGAGACGCAGTTTGTATCTGTGTCATCCTGACATGTCCCTTAATTCAAATTTCAAAGTTTTAGAGCGTCTTCCAGACTTCTTGATACCGAAAATTAAAAGTAGGCGGCTATGCTCCGAAACGAACTCAACAAGCCTCCCTACGGGATTTTTGTGCACAGAGAAAATCAATAGAACAACGGGTCAATTTTACCCAAAATCATTGCTCAATTTGAACAAGTTTAGCACCATTGGATGGACAATTTCAAGGGCTTTCCTCTCGTAAAAAAATTAGCGCTATGGGGATTTTCAAAGCGACGCTAGAGGCCAGGGAGTAGACACGACACACCCCATAAACTTGGGACATTTAATTCATGATATACACGGCATGTGGTGATTATTGGAGAAAACAAATACTATGCGTTGAAAAAAAGCCCGGACTTATAAAAACTTTCAGCTATGCTTTTGAATAATTCTGGAACTAAAAACGATAGAGAGACGCAGTTTGTATCTGCGTCATCCTGATATGTCCCTTAATTCAAATTTCAAAGTTTTAGAGCGTCTTCCAGACTTCTTGATACCGAAAATTAAAAGTAGGCGGCTATGCTCCGAAACGAACTCAACAAGCCTCCCTACGGGATTTTTGTGCACAGAGAAAATCAAAAGTACAACGGGTCACTTTGACCCCAAATCATTGCTCAATCTAAACAAGTTTAGCACCATTGGATGAACAATTTCAAGGGCTTTCCTCTCGTACAAAAATTAGCGCTATGGGGTTTTTCAAAGCGACGCTAGACGCCAGGGAGTAGACACGACACACCCCATAAACTTGGGACATTTAATGCATGATATACACGGCATGTGGTGATTATTGGAGAAAACAAATACTATGCGTTGAAAAAAAGCCCGGACTTATAAAAACTTTCAGCTATGCTTTTGAATAATTCTGGAACTAAAAACGATAGAGAGACGCAGTTTGTATCTGTGTCATCCTGACATGTCCGTTAATTCAAATTTCAAAGTTTTAGAGCGTCTTCCAGACTTCTTGATACCGAAAATTAAAAGTAGGCGGCTATGCTCCGAAACGATCTCAACAAGCCTCCCTACGGGATTTTTGTGCACAGAGAAAATCAAAAGTACAACGGGTCACTTTGACCCCAAATCATTGCTCAATCTAAACAAGTTTAGCACCATTGGATGGACAATTTCAAGGGCTTTCCTCTCGTACAAAAATTAGCGCTATGGGGATTTTCAAAGCGACGCTAGACGCCAGGGAGTAGACACGACACACCCCATAAACTTGGGACATTTAATGCATGATATACACGGCATGTGGTGATTATTGGAGAAAACAAATACTATGCGTTGAAAAAAAGCCCGGACTTATAAAAACTTTCAGCTATGCTTTTGAATAATTCTGGAACTAAAAAGGATAGAGAGACGCAGTTTGTATCTGTGTCATCCTGACATGTCCCTTAATTCAAATTTCAAAGTTTTAGAGCGTCTTCCAGACTTCTTGATACCGAAAATTAAAAGTAGGCGGCTATGCTCCGAAACGAACTCAACAAGCCTCCCTACGGGATTTTTGTGCACAGAGAAAATCAATAGAACAACGGGTCAATTTTACCCAAAATCATTGCTCAATTTGAACAAGTTTAGCACCATTGGATGGACAATTTCAAGGGCTTTCCTCTCGTACAAAAATTAGCGCTATGGGGATTTTCAAAGCGACGCTAGACGCCAGGGAGTAGACGCGACACACCCCATAAACTTGGGACATTTAATGCATGATATACACGGCATAGGTGATTATTGGAGAAAACAAATACTATGCGTTGAAAAAAAGCCCGGACTTATAAAAACTTTCAGATATGCTTTTGAATAATTCTGGAACTAAAAACGATAGAGAGACGCAGTTTGTATCTGCGTCATCCTGACATGTCCCTAAATTCAAATTTCAAAGTTTTAGAGCGGCTTCCAGACTGCTTGATACCGAAAATTAAAAGTAGGCGGCTATGCTCCGAAACGAACTCAACAAGCCTCCCTACGGGATTTTTGTGCACAGAGAAAATCAATAGAACAACGGGTCAATTTTACCCAAAATCATTGCTCAATTTGAACAAGTTTAGCACCATTGGATGGACAATTTCAAGGGCTTTCCTCTCGTACAAAAATTAGCGCTATGGGGATTTTCAAAGCGACGCTAGACGCCAGGGAGTAGACGCGACACACCCCATAAACTTGGGACATTTAATGCATGATATACACGGCATAGGTGATTATTGGAGAAAACAAATACTATGCGTTGAAAAAAAGCCCGGACTTATAAAAACTTTCAGATATGCTTTTGAATAATTCTGGAACTAAAAACGATAGAGAGACGCAGTTTGTATCTGCGTCATCCTGACATGTCCCTAAATTCAAATTTCAAAGTTTTAGAGCGGCTTCCAGACTGCTTGATACCGAAAATTAAAAGTAGGCGGCTATGCTCCGAAACGAACTCAACAAGCCTCCCTACGGGATTTTTGTGCACAGAGAAAATCAATAGAACAACGGGTCAATTTTACCCAAAATCATTGCTCAATTTGAACAAGTTTAGCACCATTGGATGGACAATTTCAAGGGCTTTCCTCTCGTACAAAAATTAGCGCTATGGGGATTTTCAAAGCGACGCTAGAGGCCTGGGAGTAGACACGACACACCCCATAAACTTGGGACATTTAATGCATGATATACACGGCATGTGGTGATTATTGGAGAAAACAAATACTATGCGTTGAAAAAAAGCCCGGACTTATAAAAACTTTCAGCTATGCTTTTGAATAATTCTGGAACTAAAAACGATAGAGAGACGCAGTTTGTTTCTGCGTCATCCTGACATGTCCCTAAATTCAAATTTCAAAGTCTTAGAGCGGCTTCCAGACTTCTTGATACCGAAAATTAAAAGTAGGCGGCTGTGCTCCGAAACGAATTCAACAAGCCTCCCTACGGGATTTTTGTGCACAGAGAAAATCAAAAGTACAACGGGTCACTTTGACCCCAAATCATTGCTCAATCTAAACAAGTTTAGCACCATTAGATGGACAATTTCAAGGGCTTTCCTCTCGTACAAAAATTAGCGCTATGGGGATTTTCAAAGCGACGCTAGAGGCCAGGGAGTAGACACGACACACCCCATAAACTTGGGACATTTAATGCATGATATACACGGCATGTGGTGATTATTGGAGAAAACAAATACTATGCGTTGAAAAAAAGCCCGGACTTATAAAAACTTTCAGCTATGCTTTTGAATAATTCTGGAACTAAAAACGATAGAGAGACGCAGTTTGTATCTGCGTCATCCTGACATGTCCCTTAATTCAAATTTCAAAGTTTTAGAGCGTCTTCCAGACTTCTTGATACCGAAAATTAAAAGTAGGCGGCTGTGCTCCGAAACGATCTCAACAAGCCTCCCTACGGGATTTTTGTGCACAGAGAAAATCAAAAGTACAACGGGTCACTTTGACCCCAAATCATTGCTCAATCTAAACAAGTTTAGCACCATTGCATGAACAATTTCAAGGGCTTTCCTCTCGTACAAAAATTAGCGCTATGGGGATTTTCAAAGCGACGCTAGACGCCAGGGAGTAGACGCGACACACCCCATAAACTTGGGACATTTAATGCATGATATACACGGCATGTGGTGATTATTGGAGAAAACAAATACTATGCGTTGAAAAAAAGCCCGGACTTATAAAAACTTTCAGCTATGCTTTTGAATAATTCTGGAACTAAAAACGATAGAGAGACGCAGTTTGTATCTGCGTCATCCTGATATGTCCCTTAATTCAAATTTCAAAGTTTTAGAGCGTCTTCCAGACTTCTTGATACCGAAAATTAAAAGTAGGCGGCTATGCTCCGAAACGAACTCAACAAGCCTCCCTACGGGATTTTTGTGCACAGAGAAAATCAATAGAACAACGGGTCAATTTTACCCAAAATCATTGCTCAATTTGAACAAGTTTAGCACCATTGGATGGACAATTTCAAGGGCTTTCCTCTCGTACAAAAATTAGCGCTATGAGGATTTTCAAAGCGACGCTAGAGGCCAGGGAGTAGACGCGACACACCCCATAAACTTGGGACATTTAATGCATGATATACACGGCATAGGTGATTATTGGAGAAAACAAATACTATGCGTTGAAAAAAAGCCCGGACTTATAAAAACTTTCAGATATGCTTTTGAATAATTCTGGAACTAAAAACGATAGAGAGACGCAGTTTGTTTCTGCGTCATCCTGACAGGTCCCTAAATTCAAATTTCAAAGTTTTAGAGCGGCTTCCAGACTGCTTGATACCGAAAATTAAAAGTAGGCGGCTATGCTCCGAAACGATCTCAACAAGCCTCCCTACGGGATTTTTGTGCACAGAGAAAATCAAAAGTACAACGGGTCACTTTGACCCCAAATCATTGCTCAATCTAAACAAGTTTAGCACCATTGGATGAACAATTTCATGGGCTTTCCTCTCGTACAAAAATTAGCGCTATGGGGATTTTCAGAGCGACGCTAGACGCCAGGGAGTAGACACGACACACCCCATAAACTTGGGACATTTAATGCATGATATACACGGCATGTGGTGATTATTGGAGAAAACAAATACTATGCGTTGAAAAAAAGCCCGGACTTATAAAAACTTTCAGCTATGCTTTTGAATAATTCTGGAACTAAAAAGGATAGAGAGACGCAGTTTGTATCTGTGTCATCCTGACATGTCCCTTAATTCAAATTTCAAAGTTTTAGAGCGTCTTCCAGACTTCTTGATACCGAAAATTAAAAGTAGGCGGCTATGCTCCGAAACGAACTCAACAAGCCTCCCTACGGGATTTTTGTGCACAGAGAAAATCAATAGAACAACGGGTCAATTTTACCCAAAATCATTGCTCAATTTGAACAAGTTTAGCACCATTGGATGGACAATTTCAAGGGCTTTCCTCTCGTAAAAAAATTAGC
The DNA here is from genome assembly GCF_032118995.1 of Asterias amurensis. NCBI lineage: Eukaryota > Metazoa > Echinodermata > Asteroidea > Forcipulatida > Asteriidae > Asterias > Asterias amurensis. The sequence goes on along the minus strand of NC_092648.1, from coordinate 12,377,676 downwards.
GCTATGGGGATTTTCAAAGCGACGCTAGAGGCCAGGGAGTAGACACGACACACCCCATAAACTTGGGACATTTAATTCATGATATACACGGCATGTGGTGATTATTGGAGAAAACAAATACTATGCGTTGAAAAAAAGCCCGGACTTATAAAAACTTTCAGCTATGCTTTTGAATAATTCTGGAACTAAAAACGATAGAGAGACGCAGTTTGTATCTGCGTCATCCTGATATGTCCCTTAATTCAAATTTCAAAGTTTTAGAGCGTCTTCCAGACTTCTTGATACCGAAAATTAAAAGTAGGCGGCTATGCTCCGAAACGAACTCAACAAGCCTCCCTACGGGATTTTTGTGCACAGAGAAAATCAAAAGTACAACGGGTCACTTTGACCCCAAATCATTGCTCAATCTAAACAAGTTTAGCACCATTGGATGAACAATTTCAAGGGCTTTCCTCTCGTACAAAAATTAGCGCTATGGGGATTTTCAAAGCGACGCTAGACGCCAGGGAGTAGACACGACACACCCCATAAACTTGGGACATTTAATGCATGATATACACGGCATGTGGTGATTATTGGAGAAAACAAATACTATGCGTTGAAAAAAAGCCCGGACTTATAAAAACTTTCAGCTATGCTTTTGAATAATTCTGGAACTAAAAACGATAGAGAGACGCAGTTTGTATCTGCGTCATCCTGACATGTCCGTTAATTCAAATTTCAAAGTTTTAGAGCGTCTTCCAGACTTCTTGATACCGAAAATTAAAAGTAGGCGGCTATGCTCCGAAACGATCTCAACAAGCCTCCCTACGGGATTTTTGTGCACAGAGAAAATCAAAAGTACAACGGGTCACTTTGACCCCAAATCATTGCTCAATCTAAACAAGTTTAGCACCATTGGATGGACAATTTCAAGGGCTTTCCTCTCGTACAAAAATTAGCGCTATGGGGATTTTCAAAGCGACGCTAGACGCCAGGGAGTAGACACGACACACCCCATAAACTTGGGACATTTAATGCATGATATACACGGCATGTGGTGATTATTGGAGAAAACAAATACTATGCGTTGAAAAAAAGCCCGGACTTATAAAAACTTTCAGCTATGCTTTTGAATAATTCTGGAACTAAAAAGGATAGAGAGACGCAGTTTGTATCTGTGTCATCCTGACATGTCCCTTAATTCAAATTTCAAAGTTTTAGAGCGTCTTCCAGACTTCTTGATACCGAAAATTAAAAGTAGGCGGCTATGCTCCGAAACGAACTCAACAAGCCTCCCTACGGGATTTTTGTGCACAGAGAAAATCAATAGAACAACGGGTCAATTTTACCCAAAATCATTGCTCAATTTGAACAAGTTTAGCACCATTGGATGGACAATTTCAAGGGCTTTCCTCTCGTACAAAAATTAGCGCTATGGGGATTTTCAAAGCGACGCTAGACGCCAGGGAGTAGACGCGACACACCCCATAAACTTGGGACATTTAATGCATGATATACACGGCATAGGTGATTATTGGAGAAAACAAATACTATGCGTTGAAAAAAAGCCCGGACTTATAAAAACTTTCAGATATGCTTTTGAATAATTCTGGAACTAAAAACGATAGAGAGACGCAGTTTGTATCTGCGTCATCCTGACATGTCCCTAAATTCAAATTTCAAAGTTTTAGAGCGGCTTCCAGACTGCTTGATACCGAAAATTAAAAGTAGGCGGCTATGCTCCGAAACGAACTCAACAAGCCTCCCTACGGGATTTTTGTGCACAGAGAAAATCAATAGAACAACGGGTCAATTTTACCCAAAATCATTGCTCAATTTGAACAAGTTTAGCACCATTGGATGGACAATTTCAAGGGCTTTCCTCTCGTACAAAAATTAGCGCTATGGGGATTTTCAAAGCGACGCTAGAGGCCTGGGAGTAGACACGACACACCCCATAAACTTGGGACATTTAATGCATGATATACACGGCATGTGGTGATTATTGGAGAAAACAAATACTATGCGTTGAAAAAAAGCCCGGACTTATAAAAACTTTCAGCTATGCTTTTGAATAATTCTGGAACTAAAAACGATAGAGAGACGCAGTTTGTTTCTGCGTCATCCTGACATGTCCCTAAATTCAAATTTCAAAGTCTTAGAGCGGCTTCCAGACTTCTTGATACCGAAAATTAAAAGTAGGCGGCTGTGCTCCGAAACGAATTCAACAAGCCTCCCTACGGGATTTTTGTGCACAGAGAAAATCAAAAGTACAACGGGTCACTTTGACCCCAAATCATTGCTCAATCTAAACAAGTTTAGCACCATTAGATGGACAATTTCAAGGGCTTTCCTCTCGTACAAAAATTAGCGCTATGGGGATTTTCAAAGCGACGCTAGAGGCCAGGGAGTAGACACGACACACCCCATAAACTTGGGACATTTAATGCATGATATACACGGCATGTGGTGATTATTGGAGAAAACAAATACTATGCGTTGAAAAAAAGCCCGGACTTATAAAAACTTTCAGCTATGCTTTTGAATAATTCTGGAACTAAAAACGATAGAGAGACGCAGTTTGTATCTGCGTCATCCTGACATGTCCCTTAATTCAAATTTCAAAGTTTTAGAGCGTCTTCCAGACTTCTTGATACCGAAAATTAAAAGTAGGCGGCTATGCTCCGAAACGATCTCAACAAGCCTCCCTACGGGATTTTTGTGCACAGAGAAAATCAAAAGTACAACGGGTCACTTTGACCCCAAATCATTGCTCAATCTAAACAAGTTTAGCACCATTGCATGAACAATTTCAAGGGCTTTCCTCTCGTACAAAAATTAGCGCTATGGGGATTTTCAAAGCGACGCTAGACGCCAGGGAGTAGACGCGACACACCCCATAAACTTGGGACATTTAATGCATGATATACACGGCATGTGGTGATTATTGGAGAAAACAAATACTATGCGAAGAAAAAAAGCCCGGACTTATAAAAACTTTCAGCTATGCTTTTGAATAATTTTGGAACTAAAAACGATAGAGAGACGCAGTTTGTATCTGCGTCATCCTGACATGTCCCTTAATTCAAATTTCAAAGTTTTAGAGCGGCTTCCAGACTTCTTGATACCGAAAATTAAAAGTAGGCGGCTATGCTCCGAAACGAACTCAACAAGCCTCCCTACGGGATTTTTGTGCACAGAGAAAATCAATAGAACAACGGGTCAATTTTACCCAAAATCATTGCTCAATTTGAACAAGTTTAGCACCATTGGATGGACAATTTCAAGGGCTTTCCTCTCGTACAAAAATTAGCGCTATGGGGATTTTCAAAGCGACGCTAGACGCCAGGGAGTAGACGCGACACACCCCATAAACTTGAGACATTTACTGCATGATATACACGGCATGTGGTGATTATTGGAGAAAACAAATACTATGCGTTGAAAAAAAGCCCGGACTTATAAAAACTTTCAGCTATGCTTTTGAATAATTCTGGAACTAAAAACGATAGAGAGACGCAGTTTGTATCTGCGTCATCCTGACATGTCCCTTAATTCAAATTTCAAAGTTTTAGAGCGTCTTCCAGACTTCTTGATACCGAAAATTAAAAGTAGGCGGCTATGCTCCGAAACGATCTCAACAAGCCTCCCTACGGGATTTTTGTGCACAGAGAAAATCAAAAGTACAACGGGTCACTTTGACCCCAAATCATTGCTCAATCTAAACAAGTTTAGCACCATTGCATGAACAATTTCAAGGGCTTTCCTCTCGTACAAAAATTAGCGCTATGGGGATTTTCAAAGCGACGCTAGACGCCAGGGAGTAGACGCGACACACCCCATAAACTTGGGACATTTAATGCATGATATACACGGCATGTGGTGATTATTGGAGAAAACAAATACTATGCGAAGAAAAAAAGCCCGGACTTATAAAAACTTTCAGCTATGCTTTTGAATAATTTTGGAACTAAAAACGATAGAGAGACGCAGTTTGTATCTGCGTCATCCTGACATGTCCCTTAATTCAAATTTCAAAGTTTTAGAGCGGCTTCCAGACTTCTTGATACCGAAAATTAAAAGTAGGCGGCTATGCTCCGAAACGAACTCAACAAGCCTCCCTACGGGATTTTTGTGCACAGAGAAAATCAATAGAACAACGGGTCAATTTTACCCAAAATCATTGCTCAATTTGAACAAGTTTAGCACCATTGGATGGACAATTTCAAGGGCTTTCCTCTCGTACAAAAATTAGCGCTATGGGGATTTTCAAAGCGACGCTAGACGCCAGGGAGTAGACGCGACACACCCCATAAACTTGAGACATTTACTGCATGATATACACGGCATGTGGTGATTATTGGAGAAAACAAATACTATGCGTTGAAAAAAAGCCCGGACTTATAAAAACTTTCAGCTATGCTTTTGAATAATTCTGGAACTAAAAACGATAGAGAGACGCAGTTTGTTTCTGCGTCATCCTGACATGTCCCTAAATTCAAATTTCAAAGTTTTAGAGCGTCTTCCAGACTTCTTGATACCGAAAATTAAAAGTAGGCGGCTATGCTCCGAAACGAACTCAACAAGCCTCCCTACGGGATTTTTGTGCACAGAGAAAATCAAAAGTACAACGGGTCACTTTGACCCCAAATCATTGCTTAATCTAAACAAGTTTAGCACCATTGGATGGACAATTTCAAGGGCTTTCCTCTCGTACAAAAATTAGCGCTATGGGGATTTTCAAAGCGACGCTAGACGCCAGGGAGTAGACACGACACACCCCATAAACTTGGGACATTTAATGCATGATATACACGGCATGTGGTGATTATTGGAGAAAACAAATACTATGCGTTGAAAAAAAGCCCGGACTTATAAAAACTTTCAGCTATGCTTTTGAATAATTCTGGAACTAAAAACGATAGAGAGACGCAGTTTGTATCTGCGTCATCCTGACATGTCCGTTAATTCAAATTTCAAAGTTTTAGAGCGTCTTCCAGACTTCTTGATACCGAAAATTAAAAGTAGGCGGCTAAGCTCCGAAACGAACTCAACAAGCCTCCCTACGGGATTTTTGTGCACAGAGAAAATCAATAGAACAACGGGTCAATTTTACCCAAAATCATTGCTCAATTTGAACAAGTTTAGCACCATTGGATGGACAATTTCAAGGGCTTTCCTCTCGTACAAAAATTAGCGCTATGGGGATTTTCAAAGCGACGCTAGAGGCCAGGGAGTAGACACGACACACCCCATAAACTTGGGACATTTAATGCATGATATACACGGCATGTGGTGATTATTGGAGAAAACAAATACTATGCGTTGAAAAAAAGCCCGGACTTATAAAAACTTTCAGCTATGCTTTTGAATAATTCTGGAACTAAAAAGGATAGAGAGACGCAGTTTGTATCTGTGTCATCCTGACATGTCCCTTAATTCAAATTTCAAAGTTTTAGAGCGTCTTCCAGACTTCTTGATACCGAAAATTAAAAGTAGGCGGCTATGCTCCGAAACGAACTCAACAAGCCTCCCTACGGGATTTTTGTGCACAGAGAAAATCAATAGAACAACGGGTAAATTTTACCCAAAATCATTGCTCAATTTGAACAAGTTTAGCACCATTGGATGGACAATTTCAAGGGCTTTCCTCTCGTACAAAAATTAGCGCTATGGGGATTTTCAAAGCGACGCTAGAGGCCAGGGAGTAGACACGACACACCCCATAAACTTGGGACATTTAATGCATGATATACACGGCATGTGGTGATTATTGGAGAAAACAAATACTATGCGTTGAAAAAAAGCCCGGACTTATAAAAACTTTCAGCTATGCTTTTGAATAATTCTGGAACTAAAAACGATAGAGAGACGCAGTTTGTATCTGCGTCATCCTGATATGTCCCTTAATTCAAATTTTAAAGTTTTAGAGCGTCTTCCAGACTTCTTGATACCGAAAGTTAAAAGTAGGCGGCTATGCTCCGAAACGAACTGAACAAGCCTCCCTACGGGATTTTTGTGCACAGAGAAAATCAAAAGTACAACGGGTCACTTTGACCCCAAATCATTGCTCAATCTAAACAAGTTTAGCACCATTGGATGGACAATTTCAAGGGCTTTCCTCTCGTAAAACAATTAGCGCTATGGGGATTTTCAAAGCGACGCTAGAGGCCAGGGAGTAGACACGACACACCCCATAAACTTGGGACATTTAATGCATGATATACACGGCATGTGGTGATTATTGGAGAAAACAAATACTATGCGTTGAAAAAAAGCCCGGACTTATAAAAACTTTCAGCTATGCTTTTGAATAATTCTGGAACTAAAAACGATAGAGAGACGCAGTTTGTATCTGCGTCATCCTGACATGTCCCTTAATTCAAATTTCAAAGTTTTAGAGCGTCTTCCAGACTTCTTGATACCGAAAATTAAAAGTAGGCGGCTATGCTCCGAAACGAACTCAACAAGCCTCCCTACGGGATTTTTGTGCACAGAGAAAATCAATAGAACAACGGGTCAATTTTACCCAAAATCATTGCTCAATTTGAACAAGTTTAGCACCATTGGATGGACAATTTCAAGGGCTTTCCTCTCGTACAAAAATTAGCGCTATGGGGATTTTCAAAGCGACGCTAGACGCCAGGGAGTAGACGCGACACACCCCATAAACTTGGGACATTTAATGCATGATATACACGGCATAGGTGATTATTGGAGAAAACAAATACTATGCGTTGAAAAAAAGCCCGGACTTATAAAAACTTTCAGATATGCTTTTGAATAATTCTGGAACTAAAAACGATAGAGAGACGCAGTTTGTATCTGTGTCATCCTGACATGTCCCTTAATTCAAATTTCAAAGTTTTAGAGCGTCTTCCAGACTTCTTGATACCGAAAATTAAAAGTAGGCGGCTATGCTCCGAAACGAACTCAACAAGCCTCCCTACGGGATTTTTGTGCACAGAGAAAATCAATAGAACAACGGGTCAATTTTACCCAAAATCATTGCTCAATTTGAACAAGTTTAGCACCATTGGATGGACAATTTCAAGGGCTTTCCTCTCGTACAACAATTAGCGCTATGGGGATTTTCAAAGCGACGCTACACGCCAGGGAGTAGACGCGACACACCCCATAAACTTGAGACATTTACTGCATGATATACACGGCATGTGGTGATTATTGGAGAAAACAAATGCTATGCGTTGAAAAAAAGCCCGGACTTATAAAAACTTTCAGATATGCTTTTGAATAATTCTGGAACTAAAAACGATAGAGAGACGCAGTTTGTTTCTGCGTCATCCTGACATGTCCCTAAATTCAAATTTCAAAGTTTTAGAGCGGCTTCCAGACTGCTTGATACCGAAAATTAAAAGTAGGCGGCTATGCTCCGAAACGATCTCAACAAGCCTCCCTACGGGATTTTTGTGCACAGAGAAAATCAAAAGTACAACGGGTCACTTTGACCCCAAATCATTGCTCAATCTAAACAAGTTTAGCACCATTGGATGAACAATTTCATGGGCTTTCCTCTCGTACAAAAATTAGCGCTATGGGGATTTTCAAAGCGACGCTAGAGGCCAGGGAGTAGACACGACACACCCCATAAACTTGGGACATTTAATGCATGATATACACGGCATGTGGTGATTATTGGAGAAAACAAATACTATGCGTTGAAAAAAAGCCCGGACTTATAAAAACTTTCAGCTATGCTTTTGAATAATTCTGGAACTAAAAAGGATAGAGAGACGCAGTTTGTATCTGTGTCATCCTGACATGTCCCTTAATTCAAATTTCAAAGTTTTAGAGCGTCTTCCAGACTTCTTGATACCGAAAATTAAAAGTAGGCGGCTATGCTCCGAAACGAACTCAACAAGCCTCCCTACGGGATTTTTGTGCACAGAGAAAATCAATAGAACAACGGGTAAATTTTACCCAAAATCATTGCTCAATTTGAACAAGTTTAGCACCATTGGATGGACAATTTCAAGGGCTTTCCTCTCGTAAAAAAATTAGCGCTATGGGGATTTTCAAAGCGACGCTAGAGGCCAGGGAGTAGACACGACACACCCCATAAACTTGGGACATTTAATGCATGATATACACGGCATGTGGTGATTATTGGAGAAAACAAATACTATGCGTTGAAAAAAAGCCCGGACTTATAAAAACTTTCAGCTATGCTTTTGAATAATTCTGGAACTAAAAACGATAGAGAGACGCAGTTTGTATCTGCGTCATCCTGATATGTCCCTTAATTCAAATTTTAAAGTTTTAGAGCGTCTTCCAGACTTCTTGATACCGAAAGTTAAAAGTAGGCGGCTATGCTCCGAAACGAACTGAACAAGCCTCCCTACGGGATTTTTGTGCACAGAGAAAATCAAAAGTACAACGGGTCACTTTGACCCCAAATCATTGCTCAATCTAAACAAGTTTAGCACCATTGGATGAACAATTTCAAGGGCTTTCCTCTCGTACAAAAATTAGCGCTATGGGGATTTTCAAAGCGACGCTAGACGCCAGGGAGTAGACGCGACACACCCCATAAACTTGGGACATTTAATGCATGATATACACGGCATGTGGTGATTATTGGAAAAAACAAATACTATGCGTTGAAAAAAAGCCCGGACTTATAAAAACTTTCAGCTATGCTTTTGAATAATTCTGGAACTAAAAACGATAGAGAGACGCAGTTTGTATCTGCGTCATCCTGACATGTCCGTTAATTCAAATTTCAAAGTTTTAGAGCGTCTTCCAGACTTCTTGATACCGAAAATTAAAAGTAGGCGGCTATGCTCCGAAACGATCTCAACAAGCCTCCCTACGGGATTTTTGTGCACAGAGAAAATCAAAAGTACAACGGGTCACTTTGACCCCAAATCATTGCTCAATCTAAACAAGTTTAGCACCATTGGATGAACAATTTCAAGGGCTTTCCTCTCGTACAAAAATTAGCGCTATGGGGATTTTCAAAGCGACGCTAGACGCCAGGGAGTAGACACGACACACCCCATAAACTTGGGACATTTAATGCATGATATACACGGCATGTGGTGATTATTGGAGAAAACAAATACTATGCGTTGAAAAAAAGCCCGGACTTATAAAAACTTTCAGCTATGCTTTTGAATAATTCTGGAACTAAAAACGATAGAGAGACGCAGTTTGTATCTGCGTCATCCTGACATGTCCCTTAATTCAAATTTCAAATTTTTAGAGCGTCTTCCAGACTTCTTGATACCGAAAATTAAAAGTAGGCGGCTATGCTCCGAAACGAACTCAACAAGCCTCCCTACGGGATTTTTGTGCACAGAGAAAATCAATAGAACAACGGGTCAATTTTACCCAAAATCATTGCTCAATTTGAACAAGTTTAGCACCATTGGATGGACAATTTCAAGGGCTTTCCTCTCGTACAAAAATTAGCGCTATGGGGATTTTCAAAGCGACGCTAGACGCCAGGGAGTAGACGCGACACACCCCATAAACTTGAGACGTTTACTGCATGATATACACGGCATGTGGTGATTATTGGAGAAAACAAATACTATGCGTTGAAAAAAGCCCGGACTTATAAAAACTTTCAGCTATGCTTTTGAATAATTCTGGAACTAAAAAAGATAGAGAGACGCAGTTTGTTTCTGCGTCATCCTGACATGTCCCTAAATTCAAATTTCAAAGTCTTAGAGCGGCTTCCAGACTTCTTGATACCGAAAATTAAAAGTAGGCGGCTGTGCTCCGAAACGAATTCAACAAGCCTCCCTACGGGATATTTGTGCACAGAGAAAATCAAAAGTACAACGGGTCACTTTGACCCCAAATCATTGCTCAATCTAAACAAGTTTAGCACCATTGGATGAACAATTTCAAGGGCTTTCCTCTCGTACAAAAATTAGCGCTATGGGGATTTTCAAAGCGACGCTAGAGGCCAGGGAGTAGACGCGACACACCCCATAAACTTGGGACATTTAATGCATGATATACACGGCATAGGTGATTATTGGAGAAAACAAATACTATGCGTTGAAAAAAAGCCCGGACTTATAAAAACTTTCAGCTATGCTTTTGAATAATTCTGGAACTAAAAACGATAGAGAGACGCAGTTTGTTTCTGCGTCATCCTGACATGTCCCTAAATTCAAATTTCAAAGTCTTAGAGCGGCTTCCAGACTTCTTGATACCGAAAATTAAAAGTAGGCGGCTGTGCTCCGAAACGAATTCAACAAGCCTCCCTACGGGATATTTGTGCACAGAGAAAATCAAAAGTACAACGGGTCACTTTGACCCCAAATCATTGCTCAATCTAAACAAGTTTAGCACCATTGGATGGACAATTTCAAGGGCTTTCCTCTCGTACAAAAATTAGCGCTATGGGGATTTTCAAAGCGACGCTAGACGCCAGGGAGTAGACACGACACACCCCATAAACTTGGGACATTTAATGCATGATATACACGGCATGTGGTGATTATTGGAGAAAACAAATACTATGCGTTGAAAAAAAGCCCGGACTTATAAAAACTTTCAGCTATGCTTTTGAATAATTCTGGAACTAAAAACGATAGAGAGACGCAGTTTGTTTCTGCGTCATCCTGACATGTCCCTAAATTCAAATTTCAAAGTTTTAGAGCGGCTTCCAGACTGCTTGATACCGAAAATTAAAATTAGGCGGCTATGCTCCGAAACGATCTCAACAAGCCTCCCTACGGGATTTTTGTGCACAGAGAAAATCAAAAGTACAACGGGTCACTTTGACCCCAAATCATTGCTCAATTTGAACAAGTTTAGCACCATTGGATGGACAATTTCAAGGGCTTTCCTCTCGTACAAAAATTAGCGCTATGGGGATTTTCGAAGCGACGCTAGAGGCCAGGGAGTAGACACGACACACCCCATAAACTTGGGACATTTAATGCATGATATACACGGCATGTGGTGATTATTGGAGAAAACAAATACTATGCGTTGAAAAAAAGCCCGGACTTATAAAAACTTTCAGCTATGCTTTTGAATAATTCTGGAACTAAAAACGATAGAGAGACGCAGTTTGTATCTGCGTCATCCTGATATGTCCCTTAATTCAAATTTCAAAGTTTTAGAGCGTCTTCCAGACTTCTTGATACCGAAAATTAAAAGTAGGCGGCTATGCTCCGAAACGAACTCAACAAGCCTCCCTACGGGATTTTTGTGCACAGAGAAAATCAAAAGTACAACGGGTCACTTTGACCCCAAATCATTGCTCAATCTAAACAAGTTTAGCACCATTGGATGGACAATTTCAAGGGCTTTCCTCTCGTACAAACATTAGCGCTATGGGGATTTTCAAAGCGACGCTAGACGCCAGGGAGTAGACACGACACACCCCATAAACTTGGGACATTTAATGCATGATATACACGGCATGTGGTGATTATTGGAGAAAACAAATACTATGCGTTGAAAAAAAGCCCGGACTTATAAAAACTTTCAGCTATGCTTTTGAATAATTCTGGAACTAAAAACGATAGAGAGACGCAGTTTGTATCTGCGTCATCCTGACATGTCCGTTAATTCAAATTTCAAAGTTTTAGAGCGTCTTCCAGACTTCTTGATACCGAAAATTAAAAGTAGGCGGCTATGCTCCGAAACGAACTCAACAAGCCTCCCTACGGGATTTTTGTGCACAGAGAAAATCAATAGAACAACGGGTCAATTTTACCCAAAATCATTGCTCAATTTGAACAAGTTTAGCACCATTGGATGGACAATTTCAAGGGCTTTCCTCTCGTACAAAAATTAGCGCTATGGGGATTTTCAAAGCGACGCTAGAGGCCAGGGAGTAGACACGACACACCCCATAAACTTGGGACATTTAATGCATGATATACACGGCATGTGGTGATTATTGGAGAAAACAAATACTATGCGTTGAAAAAAAGCCCGGACTTATAAAAACTTTCAGCTATGCTTTTGAATAATTCTGGAACTAAAAACGATAGAGAGACGCAGTTTGTATCTGCGTCATCCTGACATGTCCCTTAATTCAAATTTCAAAGTTTTAGAGCGTCTTCCAGACTTCTTGATACCGAAAATTAAAAGTAGGCGGCTATGCTCCGAAACGAACTCAACAAGCCTCCCTACGGGATTTTTGTGCACAGAGAAAATCAATAGAACAACGGGTCAATTTTACCCAAAATCATTGCTCAATTTAAACAAGTTTAGCACCATTGGATGGACAATTTCAAGGGCTTTCCTCTCGTACAAAAATTAGCGCTATGGGGATTTTCAAAGCGACGCTAGACGCCAGGGAGTAGACGCGACACACCCCATAAACTTGAGACATTTACTGCATGATATACACGGCATGTGGTGATTATTGGAGAAAACAAATACTATGCGTTGAAAAAAAGCCCGGACTTATAAAAACTTTCAGCTATGCTTTTGAATAATTCTGGAACTAAAAACGATAGAGAGACGCAGTTTGTTTCTGCGTCATCCTGACATGTCCCTAAATTCAAATTTCAAAGTCTTAGAGCGGCTTCCAGACTTCTTGATACCGAAAATTAAAAGTAGGCGGCTGTGCTCCGAAACGAATTCAACAAGCCTCCCTACGGGATATTTGTGAACAGAGAAAATCAAAAGTACAACGGGTCACTTTGACCCCAAATCATTGCTCAATCTAAACAAGTTTAGCACCATTGGATGGACACTTTCAAGGGCTTTCCTCTCGTACAAAAATTAGCGCTATGGGGATTTTCAAAGCGACGCTAGAGGCCAGGGAGCAGACGCGACACACCCCATAAACTTGGGACATATAATGCATGATATACACGGCATAGGTGATTATTGGAGAAAACAAATACTATGCGTTGAAAAAAAGCCCGGACTTATAAAAACTTTCAGATATGCTTTTGAATAATTCTGGAACTAAAAACGATAGAGACACGCAGTTTGTATCTGCGTCATCCTGACATGTCCCTAAATTCAAATTTCAAAGTTTTAGAGCGGCTTCCAGACTGCTTGATACCGAAAATTAAAAGTAGGCGGCTATGCTCCGAAACGAACTCAACAAGCCTCCCTACGGGATTTTTGTGCACAGAGAAAATCAAAAGTACAACGGGTCACTTTGACCCCAAATCATTGCTCAATCTAAACAAGTTTAGCACCATTGGATGGACAATTTCAAGGGCTTTCCTCTCGTACAAAAATTAGCGCTATGGGGATTTTCAAAGCGACGCTAGACGCCAGGGAGTAGACACGACACACCCCATAAACTTGGGACATTTAATGCATGATATACACGGCATGTGGTGATTATTGGAGAAAACAAATACTATGCGTTGAAAAAAAGCCCGGACTTATAAAAACTTTCAGCTATGCTTTTGAATAATTCTGGAACTAAAAACGATAGAGAGACGCAGTTTGTATCTGCGTCATCCTAACATGTCCCTAAATTCAAATTTCAAAGTTTTAGAGCGTTTTTCAGACTTCTTGATACCGAAAATTAAAAGTAGGCGGCTATGCTCCGAAACGAACTCAACAAGCCTCCCTACGGGATTTTTGTGCACAGAGAAAATCAAAAGTACAACGGGTCACTTGACCCCAAATCATTGCTCAATCTAAACAAGTTTAGCACCATTGGATGAACAATTTCAAGGGCTTTCCTCTCGTACAAAAATTAGCGCTATGGGGATTTTCAAAGCGACGCTAGACGCCAGGGAGTAGACGCTACACACCCCATAAACTTGAGATATTTACTGCATGATATACACGGCATGTGGTGATTATTGGAGAAAACAAATACTATGCGTTGAAAAAAGCATTGCTCAATTTGAACAAGTTTAGCACCATTGGATGGACAATTTCAAGGGCTTTCCTCTCGTACAAAAATTAGCGCTATGGGGATTTTCAAAGCGACGCTAGACGCCAGGGAGTAGACGCGACACACCCCATAAACTTGAGACATTTACTGCATGATATACACGGCATGTGGTGATTATTGGAGAAAACAAATACTATGCGTTGAAAAAAAGCCCGGACTTATAAAAACTTTCAGCTATGCTTTTGAATAATTCTGGAACTAAAAACGATAGAGAGACGCAGTTTGTTTCTGCGTCATCCTGACATGTCCCTAAATTCAAATTTCAAAGTCTTAGAGCGGCTTCCAGACTTCTTGATACCGAAAATTAAAAGTAGGCGGCTGTGCTCCGAAACGAATTCAACAAGCCTCCCTACGGGATATTTGTGAACAGAGAAAATCAAAAGTACAACGGGTCACTTTGACCCCAAATCATTGCTCAATCTAAACAAGTTTAGCACCATTGGATGAACAATTTCAAGGGCTTTCCTCTCGTACAAAAATTAGCGCTATGGGGATTTTCAAAGCGACGCTAGACGCCAGGGAGTAGACACGACACACCCCATAAACTTGGGACATTTAATGCATGATATACACGGCATGTGGTGATTATTGGAGAAAACAAATACTATGCGTTGAAAAAAAGCCCGGACTTATAAAAACTTTCAGCTATGCTTTTGAATAATTCTGGAACTAAAAACGATAGAGAGACGCAGTTTGTATCTGCGTCATCCTGATATGTCCCTTAATTCAAATTTCAAAGTTTTAGAGCGTCTTCCAGACTTCTTGATACCGAAAATTAAAAGTAGGCGGCTATGCTCCGAAACGAACTCAACAAGCCTCCCTACGGGATTTTTGTGCACAGAGAAAATCAAAAGTACAACGGGTCACTTTGACCCCAAATCATTGCTCAATCTAAACAAGTTTAGCACCATTGGATGGACAATTTCAAGGGCTTTCCTCTCGTACAAACATTAGCGCTATGGGGATTTTCAAAGCGACGCTAGACGCCAGGGAGTAGACACGACACACCCCATAAACTTGGGACATTTAATGCATGATATACACGGCATGTGGTGATTATTGGAGAAAACAAATACTATGCGTTGAAAAAAAGCCCGGACTTATAAAAACTTTCAGCTATGCTTTTGAATAATTCTGGAACTAAAAACGATAGAGAGACGCAGTTTGTATCTGCGTCATCCTGACATGTCCGTTAATTCAAATTTCAAAGTTTTAGAGCGTCTTCCAGACTTCTTGATACCGAAAATTAAAAGTAGGCGGCTATGCTCCGAAACGAACTCAACAAGCCTCCCTACGGGATTTTTGTGCACAGAGAAAATCAATAGAACAACGGGTCAATTTTACCCAAAATCATTGCTCAATTTGAACAAGTTTAGCACCATTGGATGGACAATTTCAAGGGCTTTCCTCTCATACAAAAATTAGCGCTATGGGGATTTTCAAAGCGACGCTAGAGGCCAGGGAGTAGACACGACACACCCCATAAACTTGGGACATTTAATGCATGATATACACGGCATGTGGTGATTATTGGAGAAAACAAATACTATGCGTTGAAAAAAAGCCCGGACTTATAAAAACTTTCAGCTATGCTTTTGAATAATTCTGGAACTAAAAACGATTGAGAGACGCAGTTTGTATCTGCGTCATCCTGACATGTCCCTTAATTCAAATTTCAAAGTTTTAGAGCGTCTTCCAGACTTCTTGATACCGAAAATTAAAAGTAGGCGGCTATGCTCCGAAACGAACTCAACAAGCCTCCCTACGGGATTTTTGTGCACAGAGAAAATCAATAGAACAACGGGTCAATTTTACCCAAAATCATTGCTCAATTTAAACAAGTTTAGCACCATTGGATGGACAATTTCAAGGGCTTTCCTCTCGTACAAAAATTAGCGCTATGGGGATTTTCAAAGCGACGCTAGACGCCAGGGAGTAGACGCGACACACCCCATAAACTTGAGACATTTACTGCATGATATACACGGCATGTGGTGATTATTGGAGAAAACAAATACTATGCGTTGAAAAAAAGCCCGGACTTATAAAAACTTTCAGCTATGCTTTTGAATAATTCTGGAACTAAAAACGATAGAGAGACGCAGTTTGTTTCTGCGTCATCCTGACATGTCCCTAAATTCAAATTTCAAAGTCTTAGAGCGGCTTCCAGACTTCTTGATACCGAAAATTAAAAGTAGGCGGCTGTGCTCCGAAACGAATTCAACAAGCCTCCCTACGGGATATTTGTGAACAGAGAAAATCAAAAGTACAACGGGTCACTTTGACCCCAAATCATTGCTCAATCTAAACAAGTTTAGCACCATTGGATGGACACTTTCAAGGGCTTTCCTCTCGTACAAAAATTAGCGCTATGGGGATTTTCAAAGCGACGCTAGAGGCCAGGGAGTAGACGCGACACACCCCATAAACTTGGGACATATAATGCATGATATACACGGCATAGGTGATTATTGGAGAAAACAAATACTATGCGTTGAAAAAAAGCCCGGACTTATAAAAACTTTCAGATATGCTTTTGAATAATTCTGGAACTAAAAACGATAGAGAGACGCAGTTTGTATCTGCGTCATCCTGACATGTCCCTAAATTCAAATTTCAAAGTTTTAGAGCGGCTTCCAGACTGCTTGATACCGAAAATTAAAAGTAGGCGGCTATGCTCCGAAACGAACTCAACAAGCCTCCCTACGGGATTTTTGTGCACAGAGAAAATCAAAAGTACAACGGGTCACTTGACCCCAAATCATTGCTCA
Organism: Asterias amurensis; assembly: GCF_032118995.1. NCBI lineage: Eukaryota > Metazoa > Echinodermata > Asteroidea > Forcipulatida > Asteriidae > Asterias > Asterias amurensis. Next base: position 12,361,053 of record NC_092648.1, on the reverse strand, counting down.
ATCTAAACAAGTTTAGCACCATTGGATGAACAATTTCAAGGGCTTTCCTCTCGTACAAAAATTAGCGCTATGGGGATTTTCAAAGCGACGCTAGACGCCAGGGAGTAGACGCTACACACCCCATAAACTTGAGATATTTACTGCATGATATACACGGCATGTGGTGATTATTGGAGAAAACAAATACTATGCGTTGAAAAAAAGCATTGCTCAATTTGAACAAGTTTAGCACCATTGGATGGACAATTTCAAGGGCTTTCCTCTCGTACAAAAATTAGCGCTATGGGGATTTTCAAAGCGACGCTAGACGCCAGGGAGTAGACGCGACACACCCCATAAACTTGAGACATTTACTGCATGATATACACGGCATGTGGTGATTATTGGAGAAAACAAATACTATGCGTTGAAAAAAAGCCCGGACTTATAAAAACTTTCAGCTATGCTTTTGAATAATTCTGGAACTAAAAACGATAGAGAGACGCAGTTTGTTTCTGCGTCATCCTGACATGTCCCTAAATTCAAATTTCAAAGTCTTAGAGCGGCTTCCAGACTTCTTGATACCGAAAATTAAAAGTAGGCGGCTGTGCTCCGAAACGAATTCAACAAGCCTCCCTACGGGATATTTGTGAACAGAGAAAATCAAAAGTACAACGGGTCACTTTGACCCCAAATCATTGCTCAATCTAAACAAGTTTAGCACCATTGGATGAACAATTTCAAGGGCTTTCCTCTCGTACAAAAATTAGCGCTATGGGGATTTTCAAAGCGACGCTAGACGCCAGGGAGTAGACGCTACACACCCCATAAACTTGAGATATTTACTGCATGATATACACGGCATGTGGTGATTATTGGAGAAAACAATTACTATGCGTTGAAAAAAAGCCCGGACTTATAAAAACTTTCAGCTATGCTTTTGAATAATTCTGGAACTAAAAACGATAGAGAGACGCAGTTTGTATCTGCGTCATCCTGACATGTCCCTTAATTCAAATTTCAAAGTTTTAGAGCGTTTTTCAGACTTCTTGATACCGAAAATTAAAAGTAGGCGGCTATGCTCCGAAACGAACTCAACAAGCCTCCCTACGGGATTTTTGTGCACAGAGAAAATCAAAAGTACAACGGGTCAATTTTACCCAAAATCATTGCTCAATTTGAACAAGTTTAGCACCATTGGATGGACAATTTCAAGGGCTTTCCTCTCGTACAAAAATTAGCGCTATGGGGATTTTCAAAGCGACGCTAGACGCCAGGGAGTAGACGCGACACACCCCATAAACTTGGGACATTTAATGCATGATATACACGGCATAGGTGATTATTGGAGAAAACAAATACTATGCGTTGAAAAAAAGCCCGGACTTATAAAAACTTTCAGATATGCTTTTGAATAATTCTGGAACTAAAAACGATAGAGAGACGCAGTTTGTATCTGCGTCATCCTGACATGTCCCTAAATTCAAATTTCAAAGTTTTAGAGCGGCTTCCAGACTGCTTGATACCGAAAATTAAAAGTAGGCGGCTGTGCTTCGAAACGAATTCAACAAGCCTCCCTACGGGATTTTTGTGCACAGAGAAAATCAAAAGTACAACGGGTCACTTTGACCCCAAATCATTGCTCAATCTAGACAAGTTTAGCACCATTGGATGGACAATTTCAAGGGCTTTCCTCTCGTACAAAAATTAGCGCTATGGGGATTTTCAAAGCGACGCTAGACGCCAGGGAGTAGACACGACACACCCCATAAACTTGGGACATTTAATGCATGATATACACGGCATGTGGTGATTATTGGAGAAAACAAATACTATGCGTTGAAAAAAAGCCCGGACTTATAAAAACTTTCAGCTATGCTTTTGAATAATTCTGGAACTAAAAAGGATAGAGAGACGCAGTTTGTATCTGTGTCATCCTGACATGTCCCTTAATTCAAATTTCAAAGTTTTAGAGCGGCTTCAAGACTTCTTGATACCGAAAATTAAAAGTAGGCGGCTGTGCTTCGAAACGAATTCAACAAGCCTCCCTACGGGATTTTTGTGCACAGAGAAAATCAAAAGTACAACGGGTCACTTTGACCCCAAATCATTGCTCAATCTAGACAAGTTTAGCACCATTGGATGGACAATTTCAAGGGCTTTCCTCTCGTACAAAAATTAGCGCTATGGGGATTTTCAAAGCGACGCTAGAGGCCAGGGAGTAGACGCGACACACCCCATAAACTTGAGACATTTACTGCATGATATACACGGCATGTGGTAATTATTGGAGAAAACAAATACTATGCGTTGAAAAAAAGCCCGGACTTATAAAAACTTTCAGCTATGCTTTTGAATAATTCTGGAACTAAAAACGATAGAGAGACGCAGTTTGTTTCTGCGTCATCCTGACATGTCCCTAAATTCAAATTTCAAAGTTTTAGAGCAGCTTCCAGACTTCTTGATACCGAAAATTAAAAGTAGGCGGCTATGCTCCGAAACGATCTCAACAAGCCCCCCTACGGGATTTTTGTGCACAGAGAAAATCAAAAGTACAACGGGTCACTTTGACCCCAAATCATTGCTCAATCTAAACAAGTTTAGCACCATTGGATGAACAATTTCAAGGGCTTTCCTCTCGTACAAAAATTAGCGCTATGGGGATTTTCCAAAGCGACGCTAGACGCCAGGGAGTAGACACGACACACCCCATAAACTTGGGACATTTAATGCATGATATACACGGCATGTGGTGATTATTGGAGAAAACAAATACTATGCGTTGAAAAAAAGCCCGGACTTATAAAAACTTTCAGCTATGCTTTTGAATAATTCTGGAACTAAAAAGGATAGAGAGACGCAGTTTGTATCTGTGTCATCCTGACATGTCCCTTAATTCAAATTTCAAAGTTTTAGAGCGGCTTCAAGACTTCTTGATACCGAAAATTAAAAGTAGGCGGCTGTGCTTCGAAACGAATTCAACAAGCCTCCCTACGGGATTTTTGTGCCCAGAGAAAATCAAAAGTACAACGGGTCACTTTGACCCCAAATCATTGCTCAATCTAGACAAGTTTAGCACCATTGGATGGACAATTTCAAGGGCTTTCCTCTCGTACAAAAATTAGCGCTATGGGGATTTTCAAAGCGACGCTAGAGGCCAGGGAGTAGACGCGACACACCCCATAAACTTGAGACATTTACTGCATGATATACACGGCATGTGGTAATTATTGGAGAAAACAAATACTATGCGTTGAAAAAAAGCCCGGACTTATAAAAACTTTCAGCTATGCTTTTGAATAATTCTGGAACTAAAAACGATAGAGAGACGCAGTTTGTTTCTGCGTCATCCTGACATGTCCCTAAATTCAAATTTCAAAGTTTTAGAGCAGCTTCCAGACTTCTTGATACCGAAAATTAAAAGTAGGCGGCTATGCTCCGAAACGATCTCAACAAGCCCCCCTACGGGATTTTTGTGCACAGAGAAAATCAAAAGTACAACGGGTCACTTTGACCCCAAATCATTGCTCAATCTAAACAAGTTTAGCACCATTGGATGAACAATTTCAAGGGCTTTCCTCTCGTACAAAAATTAGCGCTATGGGGATTTTCAAAGCGACGCTAGACGCCAGGGAGTAGACACGACACACCCCATAAACTTGGGACATTTAATGCATGATATACACGGCATGTGGTGATTATTGGAGAAAACAAATACTATGCGTTGAAAAAAAGCCCGGACTTATAAAAACTTTCAGCTATGCTTTTGAATAATTCTGGAACTAAAAAGGATAGAGAGACGCAGTTTGTATCTGTGTCATCCTGACATGTCCCTTAATTCAAATTTCAAAGTTTTAGAGCGGCTTCAAGACTTCTTGATACCGAAAATTAAAAGTAGGCGGCTGTGCTTCGAAACGAATTCAACAAGCCTCCCTACGGGATTTTTGTGCACAGAGAAAATCAAAAGTACAACGGGTCACTTTGACCCAAAATCATTGCTCAATTTAAACAAGTTTAGCACCATTGGATGGAAAATTTCAAGGGCTTTCCTCTCGTACAAAAATTAGCGCTATGGGGATTTTCAAAGCGACGCTAGAGGCCAGGGAGTAGACGCTACACACCCCATAAACTTGAGACATTTACTGCATGATATACACGGCATGTGGTGATTATTGGAGAAAACAAATACTATGCGTTGAAAAAAAGCCCGGACTTATAAAAACTTTCAGCTATGCTTTTGAATAATTCTGGAACTAAAAAGGATAGAGAGACGCAGTTTGTATCTGTGTCATCCTGACATGTCCCTTAATTCAAATTTCAAAGTTTTAGAGCGGCTTCCAGACTTCTTGATACCGAAAATTAAAAGTAGGCGGCTGTGCTCCGAAACGAATTCAACAAGCCTCCCTACGGGATTTTTGTGCACAGAGAAAATCAAAAGTACAACGGGTCACTTTGACCCCAAATCATTGCTCAATCTAAACAAGTTTGGCACCATTGGATGGACACTTTCAAGGGCTTTCCTCTCGTACAAAAATTAGCGCTATGGGGATTTTCAAAGCGACGCTAGAGGCCAGGGAGTAGACGCGACACACCCCATAAACTTGGGACATTTAATGCATGATATACACGGCGTAGGTGATTATTGGAGAAAACAAATACTATGCGTTGAAAAAAAGCCCGGACTTATAAAAACTTTCAGCTATGCTTTTGAATAATTCTGGCACTAAAAAGGATAGAGAGACGCAGTTTGTATCTGTGTCATCCTGACATGTCCCTTAATTCAAATTTCAAAGTTTTAGAGCGGCTTCCAGACTTCTTGATACCGAAAATTAAAAGTAGGCGGCTATGCTCCGAAACGAACTCAACAAGCCTCCCTACGGGATTTTTGTGCACAGAGAAAATCAATAGAACAACGGGTCAAGTTTACCCAAAATCATTGCTCAATTTAAACAAGTTTAGCACCATTGGATGGAAAATTTCAAGGGCTTTCCTCTCGTACAAAAATTAGCGCTATGGGGATTTTCAAAGCGACGCTAGAGGCCAGGGAGTAGACACGACACACCCCATAAACTTGGGACCTTTAATGCATGATATACACGGCATGTGGTGATTATTGGAGAAAACAAATACTATGCGTTGAAAAAAAGCCCGGACTTATAAAAACTTTCAGCTATGCTTTTGAATAATTCTGGAACTAAAAAGGATAGAGAGACGCAGTTTGTATCTGTGTCATCCTGACATGTCCCTTAATTCAAATTTCAAAGTTTTAGAGCGGCTTCCAGACTTCTTGATACCGAAAATTAAAAGTAGGCGGCTGTGCTCCGAAACGAATTCAACAAGCCTCCCTACGGGATTTTTGTGCCCAGAGAAAATCAAAAGTACAACGGGTCACTTTGACCCCAAATCATTGCTCAATCTAGACAAGTTTAGCACCATTGGATGGACACTTTCAAGGGCTTTCCTCTCGTACAAAAATTACCGCTATGGGGATTTTCAAAGCGACGCTAGAGGCCAGGGAGTAGACGCGACACACCCCATAAACTTGGGACATTTAATGCATGATATACACGGCATGTGGTGATTATTGGAGAAAACAAATACTATGCGTTGAAAAAAAGCCCGGACTTATAAAAACTTTCAGCTATGCTTTTGAATAATTCTGGAACTAAAAACGATAGAGAGACGCAGTTTGTATCTGCGTCATCCTGACATGTCCCTTAATTCAAATTTCAAAGTTTTAGAGCGTTTTTCAGACTTCTTGATACCGAAAATTAAAAGTAGGCGGCTATGCTCCGAAACGAACTCAACAAGCCTCCCTACGGGATTTTTGTGCACAGAGAAAATCAATAGAACAACGGGTCAATTTTACCCAAAATCATTGCTCAATTTGAACAAGTTTAGCACCATTGGATGGAAAATTTCAAGGGCTTTCCTCTCGTACAAAAATTAGCGCTATGGGGATTTTCAAAGCGACGCTAGAGGCCAGGGAGTAGACGCGACACACCCCATAAACTTGAGACATTTACTGCATGATATACACGGCATGTGGTAATTATTGGAGAAAACAAATACTATGCGTTGAAAAAAAGCCCGGACTTATAAAAACTTTCAGCTATGCTTTTGAATAATTCTGGAACTAAAAACGATAGAGAGACGCAGTTTGTTTCTGCGTCATCCTGACATGTCCCTAAATTCAAATTTCAAAGTTTTAGAGCGGCTTCCAGACTTCTTGATACCGAAAATTAAAAGTAGGCGGCTATGCTCCGAAACGATCTCAACAAGCCTCCCTACGGGATTTTTGTGCACAGAGAAAATCAAAAGTACAACGGGTCACTTTGACCCCAAATCATTGCTCAATCTAAACAAGTTTAGCACCATTGGATGAACAATTTCAAGGGCTTTCCTCTCGTACAAAAATTAGCGCTATGGGGATTTTCAAAGCGACGCTAGACGCCAGGGAGTAGACACGACACACCCCATAAACTTGGGACATTTAATGCATGATATACACGGCATGTGGTGATTATTGGAGAAAACAAATACTATGCGTTGAAAAAAAGCCCGGACTTATAAAAACTTTCAGCTATGCTTTTGAATAATTCTGGAACTAAAAACGATAGAGAGACGCAGTTTGTACCTGCGTCATCCTGGCATTTCTCTAAATTCAAATTTCAAAGTTTTAGAGCGGCTTCCAGACTTCTTGATACCGAAAATTAAAACTAGGCGGCTATGCTCCGAAACGAACTCAACAAGCCTCCCCACGGGATTTTTGTGAGAAAATCAAAAGAGAAAATCAAAAGTACAACGGGTCAATTTGACCCCAAATCAATGCCCAATCTAAACAAGTTTAGCACCATTGGATGGACAATTTCAAGGGCTTTCCTCTCGTACAAAAATTAGTGCTATGGAGATTCTCAAAGCGACGCTAGAGGCCAGGGAGTAGTACCACCCCAAAGTTGTATGCATGGGCTATACAGAAAAAGCAGACGAATTGTTTTGTTGAATGGTTTTAAAATAAATCTGAGCCGAACTCTTCAATAACTTTGAAATTAAACATGCTAGAGACACGGAGTCATTGTACCCGACTCTACCTGGCATATCCCTGTATCCGAATTGTAAAAGTTTCAGGGCGGCTTGGACAATTTCTTGGTAGCGGAAAACAACAAGTAAGGGGGAATCAGAACTGTGTTCAACAGTCTCCCAAAAGGGATTTCTGTGCACAGAGCTGTCTAATAAAAGTTCACAGATTTGTTAAGGTCATTTCGACTCCAGACTAATGCCCAATCTCTACAAGGTTACCGCGTCATCGGTTAGCCATACGTACACCCGATTTATTCCGGGACGAATTTTGGCATTTTCCTTTGTACATATGCTAAGTTACTGGTTGAAATGGAGTGATAACAATGCTGTACATTCTCTGTGATCAAACACAAGGGCTTGGCCACAAAACCTCGGTATTTCTCATGCTTCAAAGGAACTGTGCCATCTATATAGCCAAAGGAATGTGAAACGTTAAGTGTTTAACTCTAACTGGTACAATAGGTTGCATAATGGCTATAGAACTAGTTCTGGCCAAAGGAATAAGCTCAGGACATACCGTATCTTCAAACCCAGTTTGAGTTTGAGTTATATTTACGTTGTGTTAATTATAATATCGCCATTATTTGGCCCAATTCAGATGCTCTTCACACAAGCTACTTATTGAACTATAAGAACTATAAGGAGGTTTATTGGGTTAGAGTCAAGCCAAAGAATTGGCAAAAAGTTTCCGTATGGCGCCACCACTTATTAGTTTGATATGAAATGATATAGTATCTAATTTACCTCACTGAGATCCTTTTTTGTAAAAATGAGTGAAAAGGTGGTTGCGCCATATGGAAAGTTATCCAAAAAATTTGCCGTCATTGTCACCTTGATGTTGAAAAAGAAATCCATTTTGTGCCTTAAATTGCCCATTAAACTACGACCTTATGAATATTATGTTGGTTTATGTTATTGATAAAACAAAGACTTTTAAATTCTTTGTAGGGAAGGTAGATGTAAGTTTTTTTATGGACACTCCTGATGAAGCTATAATTCATTGCGTTGCAAAGTATGTCTTTTTATTTACCGTTTAAAAAAATCAAACTGTGTGAACAAGGCTTTACCAATGTATGTTTTTTGTTATTAGTTAAAGGAACACGTTGCCTTGGATCAGTCGAGTTGGTCTTATAACATATGACTAGAAATATATTTTAAAAGTAGAACATAATGATCCACACAAGTATCACTCTAAGTAACCACTCATTGCGTGGTTTTCCTTTTATAACTTGTCGACAAACACGGCCGGCCATTTTTGGGAGTCAAAATGTTTTGCTTCCATAAATGGCCGACCGTGTTAGTTCGTCAAGTAATAGAAAAACCATGCAATTTTGTGACAAATGTGTGTGGATCATTGTATTCTACTTTTAAAACATCTTTCTAAACCATTGTCTAACCATTTCTAAATTATTGTTATTTTTTATTACAATGTTACCCTCCCCGTTTCGGAATGAAATAAAATACATTTAAAACAGTTAACTTAGAGTATAGACAGGCGGGGGTACGGCTTACAACAGCTTACCACTTGCTGAGTTAGACACGTCCTGCCGTGTTCAGACGCTATCACTCGGCGCTCAAAATGGCGGCAAACTTCAATATTTCAGCTCTCCTTCAGACGCATTTCCTGATGGTATATCCATGCGTGTTCTGCATCAGTCCATAGACAAGTTTTGGTGATCATTGCTACCTTCTTGTGACGGATGCTAAGACCTTTGATGAAGCTGAACAGTATACCGTTACAGTTTGTCCCGCCTTGCGGGGTTGCTCAGAAACGATTTCAACAACCTCCACTATGAGAGTTTTTTGCACAGAGCTGTCGGAGAGAAAAACAAAATGTACAACGGGTAATTTCGATCCCAGTTTCATGCTCAATCTTCAAAATTTTACCACCACAGGATTGCCATGTTCATGGGCTTTCCTCTCGTACAAAACTTAATGCTCTGACGATTTTTAAGGCGGGCCAGATACGACGGCGCGAGCAGGCACCCATTAGAAATTGACGTACACTGTGCGTGTATACAACGTATACAAAGACACGGCGCAGTCAGGATTCCAACCAACAATAAGGGGGTCATTCAAAAAATAGGCCCGGACAATTAAAAACTTTCAGCAACACTCTGGAATAACTCTGGAACAAAAAATGCTAGGGAGATGCAGTTTGTACCTTAGTCATCCTGGCATGTTCCTGCGTCCATTTTTTAAAGGTTAAGGGCGACTTGCACACTTCTTGATAGAAAAAAGCTCAAGTAGGCGGGGTTGCTCAGAAACGATTTCAACAACCTCCACTATGGGAGTTTTGTGCAAAGAGCTGTCGGAGAGAAAAACAACATGTACAACGGGTAATTTCGATCCCAGTATCATGCTCAATCTTCAAAATTTTACCACCACAGGATTGCCATGATTGACACTGTGCGTGTCTACAATGTTTACAAACACACGGCGCAGTCTGGAATCCAACCAAAAATAATAGTCATTCAAAAATAGGCCCGGACAATTAAAAACTTTCAGCAACGCTCTGTAATAACTCTGGAACAAAAATGTTAGGGAGATGCAGTTTGTACCTTAGTCATCCTAGCATGTCCCTGCATCAATTTTTTAAAGGCTTATGGCAACTTGCACACTTCTTGTACTTCTTCAGTGTAAACAATGTGTTTTGAATATTTAGCAATTTGCATAATGTGCTATGGGAGATTTTTTGGTGGGTGGCACCCTTAACTTTTCGGTGTGTTTTATTAATTTTTACATGCAAATGTGCAGTTATACACTTTGAACAACAGTCAAGATAGTGTATACAATTTTTACCCGGCGGAAGTGCATTTTTACGTCAAAAACAAAACGGCCGCCGTTTTTCCCGTGAAACCGTACACAAATCTCTCATTGACATAACTACAAAGAACAAGCCGACTGCCAAAATTTTGCTAATAAAGTTAGGTTGGTACTTTTTTACACTTAAAGTATTTCAAAATTCAATATGGCCGCCATTTTGCATAAAAATAGGGGAGGAAAATGTGGGCAAATTTTCAGGCAAATTAACTTGGTGAGAAACTAAACTAGGAATTTTGGTTAAAAATCACGATCCAGCTGTTTACAATGATATTCATTCAAAAATTGGCCCGAAAAATAAATATTTCAGCCATGCTCTGAAATAATTATAAGTGAACCCGCCTTCGTATTAGAGAGAACAAGTCTGACCTAGTTAATTGATGTAAACACTGTTTAAAACAATTACCAGATACATACCAGTTATACCAGTATGCGTGATAAATAATAACAACAATAAATACATATAAAAATAAATATTATAGAGAAAATTAATTTTGTTTTTGACCCATACACCGATGTGTGTTAGCACTGTAAACTCAGGATACTTTCCCGAGTCCCGTGAACAAAAATATTCCGTGAACAAAATATCATGTTCCTCGGGTGGGATTCGAACCCGGGACCCCATAAGTTCAAGAGCAGGTGTATTGTCAACTAGGCTACCGACGTTGCCCGATAACTAGAGGAAGTTTGAGTCCTAATGTTTTGGCAGCGGGTAAGACAAAATGAACAATAAAGAAATTGAAGAATGCAAATTTAATCTGGTGGAAAAATATAAAAGGTTACGCTCCGGAAGTGTCAGGCATTCAGGCGCCGGTTCAGTTAATGGCACACACTGGCCCCTCCCCTTTGCCATATAGAACCCTTCAGGATTTGCATCCGACCCAGAGCACATCCCCCCTGCCTCGAACCCTAGCCACCACGCGGGCCCTGTCCCTTTAGGGGAGAAAACAAGGCAGATCCCAATCACACTGTCCCATCAGGGGCAGCAAAAAGCCTTGAATCTATATTAGAGACAGACGGTATTCGAACCCGGACCGGGTGATCCGAATTGCTGAAACAGTCCCAGCACCTTACGCACTGCGCTACAGTGTTGGTGCTTAAAAACTGGTGTTTTCATGGTCATAATCAATAGACCGATTGCGCTCCGTGCCTCACGTGACATAGTGGGTGAAATGTAAACAAACACGGCGTACTGCATATAAACGTGCTATAAGAAGACACGATTACTGTTGCAATTTCTGGCTCAATAAAGACTCAATTCGAAGAATATTCTGGATTTTGTCATTATTTGAGACCTTACGGATGGCTGAACAATGCCAGTAACAGGTAAAACAAACAGTCGCCCAACTAGGAAATTCCACGAGAATGTGAACACGATGTCATGTGTTTATGCACGGAAAGTGTGGTTTCATTGCCCTCGTTGTAATGATTTTGCTGCTAATATTGTAAATACAAATCTCCTGAAGAAGCTGCAAATTCATTTATTTTCACCCTCAAGTTATTTTAAATTGGAAGGGGTAGCTAGAGTCGGACGCCTTAAAAGTTGCGGTCTCGGCCATTGGTCCAGCCCGACTTCACGCCGTGTACGGCACAAAATCCACGGCGCGTGAGCTCGCTCTAACCTCAGTAATTTACGTAATCTATCAATACTCTCAAAAGAACCCGTTTTGTAGAAGAATACTTGAAATATCAAACAGCAAAAGTGATTTAAATCAACAGCACAACATTCAACTTAATAATAGGGCTTCGTTTTTAGTCGAAAATACAGCCGATTATGGCCCATCGGCGCGCGTTTCCCCATATTTTTCCTGTGCAGCTTTGTTTTTCTATAACAAAGTGAAAATAATATGATAAAAAAAATCACAAAAACAAAACGCCTGGCAGAAATGTAAAAACAGTTTGACTACATATATTTAAAGGGTCTATACTTTTTGTAGACCAAAAAAACACAACGTCCACATATTTACATTAAACTGACACAGTAAAGAGAATGATAGTAGAAAGTTCCCTGAAGTTATTACCTCCTGAAGTGTTGTAGTTTTTGACAAATGAGTAATACAATGTCATGAAAATAATTTTCAGTGATCATGAGACGAAAATTATTTTAGCATGTAAAAACGTAATTCCATGACATTGTTTTACTCACTCAAAAACTACAGCACCTCAGCAACTATTACATTATCTTCAAACGGTGAAAGTTTAATGTAAATCTGTGGACACTGTGTTTTGTGTACAAAAAGTACCCAAACCCTTAAAAACCAGAAAACTTTAGCAAGACATTAAAATGGTTTTAGGTGTTTAAAAGCTTGGTGAGGTATGGCAAGGGGCTATTTTGATATCTGTTGGTTTTACAGCTAAACAAAGCAAACTTGGCTGTTTGGCGCAATTGCATGGACGAGTTGTTTTCAGACGCAGTGAACCACCTAGAGAATTTCACAGAATCTCACATAATTGTGTGCTATGTGTAATCATTGATGAAGACATCTTAACTCGCACAACAAGTTTAAAATGCGACAATTGCCATGCCCTCACGTACAAAAACATAATGCCGTATTGCACTTGACCCCTTCAGCATCTGTGCGCCCCTACCCAGCATCTGCGCCCGTCCCAGCATCTATGAGTGAGACCAGGAAGCTTGAACCCAGCAAACTGTGTCCCTGGTGTGCCAAAGTAAGGGCTTGCTCTGTGTCCAAATGAACAGAGGAAACTTACCAAAGACAAAAAAATTGATCCAGTTGAATATTGAAATAAGGACTTCACTTCATTCGGCCATCACAATCCTGTCCACTTGGGTTGCCTTTCTGACCGTAATGTTGTCTTTGTTTCCTCGTGTACAGGTTTTACGAAGAATACCATCAAAAGTCAACCCACGGGCTGGTCCAGGGAAGTTGCACACAAACTAGTGTCGGCACTGACGGCTTTGTCTTAAATAACTGGGAAGCTGACCGTAATACATACAGTGACTTCGAGAGCATTCACCCACCTGAAGTACGGTTTAAGATGACCAAGTATTGTAGTAAATTATTTTCGCCATTCTTTGTATGACGAACCAAGAATGTTCTTTTGTTAAGGTTGGCATACTGCACAGCCATTTGGTGTTTGAGATGTATGTATACCCAACCCCCCCCCCCCCCGACACCCTCCTCATGTGTCTCCATTGTGTTCTGGAATTTCATGAAAGAACTCCTTCGAGGATTTTTTTAGAGGTTTGGTATTTTGTGTACAAATGGGAAATAGTGTGTATTAGAATCATAGGGTCACCATCTGTCACATACCAGCAGTGTTCAGCGTTTGGTTTCTTGCCAAAGTGGTGGCAATTCAATGGCATACGCCAGCACAAAATTGTCATGAGTGGTGGACTACCAGTGAAAGCAATCGCAAGCCCCCCTTTCTTCTTATTGTGTTTTCATTATGTTCTGTGTCTGTCGATAATTAATTATTTCCATGAGTTTACAGGTTGTGAATAGATCTGTAAAAGAGTAGATAGTATGTTAACTTATGAGGTCATTATGGGCACACCTCCTGCCAAATTTCGGCCAGTGCAAAGTGGCGGCATTTCGTGTCAAACGCCACCACCAAATCATGAAACAGTTATGGTCGACTCATTGTAAAAGCAATAGCAATTACCCCCACCCCTTCAATGCAGAGCCAAACGTTGATCGAAACATGTGTTACCCCCCCCCCCATATTTTGTCTTCGCTGTGTTTGGTGGAACTTAGAAATTAATTCTTTCGGGGATTTTAGAAGGGGGTTGGGTAAATTTGTACATGAGAAAAATAGTGTGTTAAAGATTTTGAACATTGTGGACACACCCCAAGGCACACCCCACCACTTAGGCATGTCGGGCAAAACTCAACTTGGTTTCGGTTGCTTGCCACAGTGGAAGCAATTCGTGAAACGCCGACAATTTTTTTTAACATTTTTTTAAGTGTTGAATCATCACAGGCGCGGTTCTAATGGGGGAGGGGGGCTATAGGCCCGCCCCAAAAAGTTTAAGGTTAAGGGGAATACGGGTAAAAAAAAAAAAATATCAAATTCCAGCTGTTTTAAATATCTAGCAAAATTCAATAAGGCCGCCATTTTAAGTCCTAAATACGTTTTTCCTTGAAGGTTGTGTTTAAGTCGGTTTCAATGCGCAAATGTATAGTACACACGGAATGGGATACTTTCGTAGCTGAACTGTTGATGTAAAGTTTCACGCATAAATATTACCTATAGCAATTAGGTAAATGTTATGGAAAACACTCGAATATTGTCATTACCTGGATGCATGTCCCAACATTTGATGTATTCACTTTTGAATGTTTTTTTTAATGAAGACGGGAATAAAACCCAGACAGGGGAAATGAAATTCAATCTATCGCTATTGCGGGTTGCTCAGAAACGATTTCAACAACCTCCACTCTGATACCGAAAATTAAAAGTAGGCTGCTGTGCTCCGAAACGAACTCAACAAGCCTCCCTACGGGATTTTTGTGCACAGAGAAAATCAAAAGTACAACGGGTCAAATTGACCCACAGTCATTCCTCAATCTAAACAAGTTTACCACCATTGGATGGACAATTTCAAGGGCTTTCCTCTCGTACAAAAATTAGTGCTATGGGGATTCTCAAAACGACGCTAGAAGCCAGTGAGTAGACCCAACACACCCCATAACATTGGGACATTTAATGCATGATATACACGGCATGTGGTGATTATTGGAGAAAACAAATATAGGCGTTAAAAAAAGCCCGGACTTATAAAAACTTTCAGCTATGCTTTTGAATCATTCAGGAACTAAAAACGCTTGAGAGACGCAGTTTGTACCTGCGTCATCGTGACATGTCCCTTAATTCAAATTTCAAAGTTTTAGAGCGGCTTCCAGACTTCTTGATACCGAAAATTAAAAGTAGGCGGCTATGCTCCGAAACGAACTCAACAAGCCTCCCTACGGGATTTTTGTGCACAGAGAACATCAAAAGTACAACGGGTCAATTTGACCCACAATCATTGCTCAATCTAAACAAGTTTATCACCATTGGATGGACGATTTCAAGGGCTTTCCTCTCGTACAAAAATTAGTGCTATGGGGATTTTCAAAGCGACGCTAGAGGCCAGGGAGTAGACCCGACACACCCCATAAATTAGGGACATTTAATGCATGATAAACACGGCATGTGGTGATTATTGGAGAAAACAAATGTATGCGTTGAAAAAAAAGCCCGGACTTATAAAAACTTTCAGCTATGCTTTTGAATCATTCTGGAACGTAAAACGATAGAGAGACGCAGTTTGTACCTGCGTCATCCTGGCATGTCCCTAATTTCAAACTTCAAAGTTTTAGAGCGGCTTCCAGACTTCTTGATACCGAAAATTACAAGTAGACGGCTATGCTCCGAAACGAACTCAACAAGCCTCCCTACGGGATTTTTGTGCACAGAGAAAATCAAAAGTACAACGGGTCAATTTGACCCCAAATCATTGCTCAATCTAAACAAGTTTAGCACCACATTATTCTGTTCAACCAAAACATATTTAATTTTTATCCTGACCAAATTTACCTTAAAATTTTCCCCCAAAATTAAAATATTAAAATGTAAAATGTACAAACCTTTAACTTTCAGCCAGATTTGGGCTGAATCGGTCTTATAATCTTCTAGTTATGTCAATGGGATTTTTGTTATATGGTTCCAGGGAAAAAAACGGCGGCCATTTTCCAGTTTGACCCAAATATGTTTTAAAGCTTTTTTGGCACTGTGGAGCTTAGACTATAAATAAATAAATAAATAAATTTATTTTGTTTTTTACCCATACACCGATGTGTGTTAGCACTGTATACTCAGTACTTTCCCGAGTCCTGTTAAAAAAAAATCACACGCATGTTACTCGGGTGGGATTCGAACCCAGGACCCTTGCAATTCTAGAGCAGTGTCTTACCAACTAGACTACCGAGGTTGCCCGGGAGCTTAAGGCAGTTCGAATCCTATGTTTTGGCAGCGGGTACCGCGATATATAAGAGAAGTTTGAACACAAACAAATAAACAAATCAAGCCATTTATTAACAACAATGTAAATTTAATCTGGTGGAAAATCATAAAAGGTTACGCTCCGGAAGTGTCAGGCATTCAGGCGCCGGTTCAGTTAATGGCACACACTGGCCCCTCCCCATTGCCATATAGAACCCTTCAGGACTTGCATCCGACCCAGAGCACATCCCCCCTGCCTCGAATCCTAGCCACCGCGCGGGCCCTGTCCCTTTAGAGGAGAAAACAAGGCAGATCCCAATCACACTGTCCCATCAGGGGCAGCAAAAAGCCTTGAATCTATATTAGAGACAGACGGTATTCGAACCCGGACCGGATGATCTGAGTTACTGAGACAGTCCCAGCACCTTTAACCCACTGCGCTAATGTGTTGGTGCTTAAAAACTGGTGTTTTCATGGTCATAATCAATAGACCGATTGCGCCCCGTGCCTCACGTGACCAATAGTGGGTAAAATGTAAACAAACACGGCGTACTGCATATAAACGTGCGTTAAGAAGACATGGTTACTGTTATAAGGTGATTAAGCTGCGGTTGCTTTGTGTTTCTGTTTACTATTTACTCTCAATTTTTTGTTACATAAACCCTCAATTCTCGAAATCACTTGAGAGTATTCCTGAGTTTGTTAGATGAGACCTTACCCGTGGCTGAACAATGCCAGTAATGGGTAAAACCAACAGTCCACCAACTAGGAAATTCCACGAGAATGTTTACAGGATGTCATGTGTTTGCGCACGGAAAGTGTGGTTTTACAATGCCCTCAATGTGATGATTTTGTTGCCATATTAAAAAATAAAACTCCTGAAGAAGCTGCAAATTCGATTTAATTTCACCCTCAAATTATTTGATTAGAAGGGGTATAGCTGTTAGCTAGAGTGCTGTCTCCCTTGGCCCAGCCCGACTTCACTCCGTGCACACAGCGTAAAATCCACGGCGCGTGAGCTCGCTCAAACCTCATTTACGTAGTCTAACACTACTCTCAAAATAAACCTTTTTTTGAAGTACAATACTTAAAATATCAAACAGCAAAATGGGATTTAAATCAATATAACCACTTTCAACTTTAGAAAAAGGGCTTCGTTTTTAGTACAAGTTTTCTCATGTCTTTTTCTTTGTAGCTGTGATTTTCAATACCCACTATATAGGTCACTTGAACACATGTGAACATTGATAGCGCAATCGGTCTATTCCACATATTGAGGTGAAGCGCCCAAGTAAATGGGGAGAAAACGTTAAAAGGCACTGGACGCTATTGGTAATTACTCAAAATATTTGTTAGCACAAAAACTTACTTGGTAACGAATAATGGGGAGCTGTTGATAGTTTAACAAAATGAACAAAAAACAACGAAAAACAAACAAACAAACAAACACCCCAACAAACATTAAAAAAACACACAAATACGATTGCTTATTTATTTGTAAAGTTTTTTTTAAAGGTATATTGCTTTTTATGTAGGAGATCCATGGAGGTGGGGAATTGAAGAACAAAATCCGTCAAATTCTGTAGTTTTGAATGAAATAACGCCGCATCAATTTGTTGGGTCACATTTATGAGAAAACATAGAAACACATAACTGTTGACCTATTTACGTTTTGCCAGGAATCGAATGTGTTCGTTATTAAGTAAGGCTTGGTTTTGTATAGAAGGTTATGAAGGTTAATTATTGTATGGCGTCATGCGCGCTTAATTTGAACGATACAATAATAGGTGCTGCTTTTCATATCACAATAGCGTTCAATAAATTCCGTAATGATATCAAGGCTGTGATTTTACGTTTCAATATTTCAGACGAAAATATCTCTCTGGGGGTTGGTAATGGTATACACTTCAGATTATTGCCAATTATAGGTCTTTGGTTTAATGGGGCGTACTTTTTAAACCTGAAATATTTTTTTATATTTTTTATTAAATGCGCAAGTATTTTAAAAATGGTTTTCAAGAGATTAGGGGAACCCACCCCGCTCCTAAAAGGGAGCCTTCATTTGCATAAACGTGACGTCATGTCGGTAACCCGAGCCGCCGGGCCCCCTGGCTGTGTGCATATAGAGACGTGTGAACTGTTGGCCTGATACCTAGGCGCGTGTAGTTGGGGACCAGACTCTTTTTGCCGACGATATGTTTGAATTCCCGACGTGACATCGATGGTAGGGGGGCGGTAACAATCCACAAAAGGGGGGGCATGACTTATTCGCTATTTACGCAAGTCAGATATGTCGGGTATAAACAAAACACATTTATTGATGTTCAATACATATATCAAAATATAATTCGGGAGCAGTTTGACACTGTCAGCTTGGGTGAACTTTTTAAGGAAAATAATAGCCCTACACATGACTTATTCCAAACCAAGCATTCACCGCCTCAAGGTGATAAAATAATGATGGGGTCTGTTAACAACCCATCAAATTCCACTTTCATTCAACCTTATCAAGGCATTTTTGAGGGGGAGTAGTAGTTCCACCAAATATTTTCATTTATATGAGTCAATTGGATTGATATAAAACTGATGAAAAAGAATAACAATACCTACCAACTTTTTATAAACCACTAAAAAACACTATTCACTCTATTATAAAGCCACTCCTTAAACTTACAGAGTTTGCAGAGCCTTGTGTGGTTTTTGTAATTTCTGTTGCGTCTCTAAAACAGTTAGCAGATTTTCGGAAGGTGCATACTGGGCCCACTTTGCAGAGTGTCAGAAATTCTAATGGCATTTTCCGCTACACTCTTCGTAGACCCATCCCCTAAGTTTGTATGCTTCAACTCGGACAAATCAACTACTCAAAATAAAATGTATATTTCTATATAATAATGAAGGAATGGTTTCCAACACAATGTGTTGAGTTTTTTTATTGATGAGAAACTAGACTCCAGATACTTCATTAGCAGCCTACAGAAAAGTTTTCAAAACCTATTTATATGACTCTTAATCTTGTTGTATATTTGTCTTGTTTTTGCTATTTTTCTTTCTGAGTAAAGCACTGCAATATATTTTTTTTAAGAGCACTTTATTATAAATGCTTTTGTATCAGAAACACAGTTTAGAGTAAACTTTAATGAACAAAATAAATGGGGAAAATCACATCCGGATAGTTTTACATGAACAGGTGCGGTTAGACATGTTGATCATGGATCAAGATGGTGTATCAAATTTTGACCCGGAGAAAGTGCATTTTTTGTCAAAAAACTAAATGGCCGCTGTTTTTACCTGGATGCATGTTCCAACATTTGTTGTGGTTCAATTTTGAATGTTTTTTGTTAATGAAGACGGGAATAAAACTCAGATTGAGATTGTGCTAGTCTGTCGGACTAGCGCACGGCGCCGTGTGCTAGTCTTCGGACTAGCGCATGGCAAACCGACGCACTATCACACGGCCGTCGTCTAGCAAAACTAAGACATGTCATGTGACGCGCTCTAAACCAATGAGCAGGCAGAAGACTTGTAAGGGGTGTTATAATGTGTACTATCTGTCACATACCAGCAGTGCTCAGCGTTTGTTTTCTTGCCAAAGTGCCGGCAATTCAATGGCATACGCCGACACAAAATTGTGTGGTTGACTCCCTGTAAAAGCAATCGCAATTACCCCCTTTCTTCTTATTGTGTTTTCATTATGTTCAGTGTATGTCGAAAATTAATTTTGTTCATGATTGTACAGCATGTGAATAGATTTGTACAGAGCAGATAGTGTGTTAACTTATGAGATCATTATGGGCACACCTCCTGCCCTGCTACATTTCGGCCAGTGCCAAGTGGCGGCATTTCGTGTCAAACGCCACCGCCAAATCATGAATGGTCGACTCATTGTAAAAGCAATAGCAATTACCCCCACCCTCTCTACTGCAGAGCCATTTGTTGATCGAAATATGTAACACACCCCCCCCCCATATTTTGTCTTCTCTGTGTTTCTTTGGAGCTTAGGAACTCATTCTTTCGGGATTTTAGAAGGGGATTGGGTAATTCTGTACATGAGCAAAATAGTGTGTTACAGATTTTGAACATTTTGCGCATACCCTCTTCATGTCGGGCAAAGCTCAGCTTGCTTTCGGTTGCTCTCCACAGTGGAAGCAACTCGTGACAAACGCCGACAAAGATTGTAAGAAAATGCTGAATCACGATAGGCGCGGTTCTAAGGGGGGTGGCTATAGGGGGAGGGCTATAGGGCCCCTCCCCCCCAATAAATTGCAAAGGAAAAACAGATGAAGAGGATACATGCTGGGAAATACTGAATCTTCATTAGAAATTAAAAGGAAAAAAATCGCACTGTCTTCTCACCATGCTTGTCACGTACGACAATATTTGCCTCGTAGACTACACGTATGGTAATTAAATGTTTTACGTCGGACAATAATATGTGGGGTGTAATTATATGATAAAGTCAGTCACCAGACAAATTGGCTACGACAAGAAAACAAATTTGGACATCTTTCTTAAGAAGAAACATGAGGCAACAGAGAGTGATGACGAGCCATCTTCATCAAAATATGCAGATGTTGATGATGCAGAAGAAGAGGTGAGATTAAGGATTATCATTGACTAGATGCTGTCAGAAATGCAAAGGCGTGTTGTTCAGAACAACGATGTTATCCATGCCTGCATTGCATGCGACTCAGCTAACCCAGAATCAGATCACTTTCTTCGTCTTGCCGACATGGAACCTATGCACAATTTCCAAACATTATCATATACCCCAATAACCTGGAGCATCAGGTAGCTGTGGCACATCAAATATTTCTAAAAGATGCACCGGGTTCAATGGAGGAATGGAATGGTTGTTTAAATTGAAATCACCATTCCCTGACCTCCTCCGCTTTCAACTGGTCTGTACCATCCCCGTTTAACACCGACCGACCCATCAATGTGGCCTCGCCGTAGAGCGCGACATGACACATGCACTACTCCAACATCCCAACGATTTTGGGAGCCATTCAACATTTCCAATGTTTTAAAGTTTCGAGTCAGTGGGTGGGTGGGTCAAAAGCCTCTTTTTCCAAAAATTAATAATCGACCGTCACTAAAAAAAGGCCGCCGGTGTATCGATTTTGACGCGAAAGTGCAATTTTGGCGTAAGTGCAATTATGGGGCAAAACAAAAATGGCCGCCGGTTTTGCCCCTGAAACCATAAACAGTCCATTTGACATAAATACAAATCTAAGAGACTGATTCAGCCCAAATTTTGCCACAAACTAAGGTTTGTACATTTTACATTTTAAATATTTCAAAACTCAATACGGATGCCAACTTGCATAAAAAAATGGGGGGGGGGGAAACAAATGGAGTTAAGGTGAATTTGGTCATAAACAAAATGGCCCCCGAAACAAAATTGCTGAATAAACTTTATTGAACCGAGTATATGGTGAAAATTCATATGTGAATATTCTGCGGTTTAGACATGTTGATCATGAATCAGGATGGTGTAAAAAATTTTGACCCGCCGAAATGGCTTTTTTGGCTGAACAACAAAATGGCCGCCGTTTTCCCCTAAAACCATTACAAAAAAACTCCCATTGACATAAGGACAAGATTTAGAGACCGATTCAACCCAAATTTGGCTGAGAGTGAAAATATTAGGTTTGTTTATTCAACATTTAAAATATATTCCACAATTCAAAATGGCCGCCAATTTGCATAAAAAAGAGGGGGAAAAATTGTGGGCAAATCTTGGAAACAGAAATAAGAATAAACTTGGTGGTTTCATTTGCTAAATTAGAATGCTGCAGATTTAGACAAGAACAACAAATTTGGATGTAGGAACGGACAAAATTGCAACTTGTTGAGGGTTGAGGGATGCTGGGTTCAGGTGGTTCTAGTTCAGTTCTAGAAAAAAATAAGATATTTGGTTAATTTTGAGTAATTTAAGAGTGGATTTTAAAGGCAGTGGACACTATTGGTAATTACTCAAAATAATTAGTAGCATAAAACCTTTCTTGGTGACCAGTAACGGGGAGAGGTTGATGGTATAAAACATTGTGAGAAACGGCTCCCTCTGATGTGCCATAGTTTTCGAGAACGTGAGGTCTCGAAATCAACCATCTGAACTACCACAACTTCGTGTGGAAAGGGTGTTTTTTTCTTTCATTATTATCTCGCAACTTCGATGACCGATTTAGCTCAAATTTTCACAGGTTAGTTATTTCATGCATATGTTGAGATACACCAACTGTGAAGGCTAGTCTTTGACAATAACACACATAGTGTCCACTGCCTTTAAATGATACAACTTTAAATTAAATATTGATTCTTAGGTCTTAGGGTTCTGTCTTTTTTGGTAAAAATATAGCATTTCTTGTTGAAAGGACAATTTTCGCATCTTAGCGATGACGCAATTGTTGTTCTAAGGTCCCATGTTGCAGGTTAAGGTATGTGTCAACTCTTTCATTTGAGTACGGGTATAGCCAACTGGTTCAATCCTCGAATGTTTTCAATTTACTTCCGATAACTAACACCAATACACACTCAGGCATTACACAACAGCTACAACAGCTCATAACTTCATATTGCTGTCCCTATTGGGGAGGCTGTTGAGATCGGTTCGGCACATACACGCCTACTTGTCCTTTTCGCGATCAAGAAGCGTGGAAGTTGCCCTAAAACATTGAAATTATGATACAGGGACATGCCAGTATGACTCAGCTAATCTCTTTATAAATTTTAGTTCCAGAGTTATTGAAGAGTTTGGCTGAAAAAATATTAATTTTCCCAGTGAATATTTTTTATTTATTTCTATTCGTCACCGTGTCGTGTGTGTTTGTTAGACCATATGTTTCCCTTGTATTATGGAGCCCCTTTCGAGTGGCGTGTAAACACACACATTACTGATTTTACCTGATGTTCAAACAATTTGCAGCGTTTCACTTAAAAAATAAATAATTTGTTTAATGAAGTCGGGAACAAAACCAAATTCAAACTGTCTCTCTCTCACTACAATTATAGATGTGGTTTTTTTTACGCGTGAAGTCTCGAAATCAATTCAAATACTTTTTTACTGAGAAGTTACTTATTTAAAATAAAAAACCTCAGTTTTACTTCAGAGGGAGCCGTTTTTCGTCGTTACAACTATTTCAGTTTTTGTGCTAACAACTATTTTGAGTAATTACCAACAGCGTCCAGTGCCTTTAAACGTTGTCTCCCCATTTTCTTGGGCTCGCCACCTCACTATGTTGTAGAGACCGATTGCGCTATCAATGTTCACATGTGTTCAATTGACCTATAGTGGGTTGGAAAATCACAGCTACAAAATAAAGACATGGGAAAACTTGTTCTAAAAAGGAAGCCCCTTTTCTGAATGTTGTTATATTTATTTAAATCCCATTTTGCTGTTTGATATTTTAAATATTGTACTACAAAAAAGTTTCTTCTGTATAGGACTACGTAAATGAGGTTTGAGCGAGCTCACGCGCCGTGGATTTTACGCTGTGTGACAGCTATACCCCTTCTAATCAAATAATTTGAGGGTGAAAATCAATCAAATTTGCAGCTTCTTCAGGAGATTTTTATTGATAATATTGGCAACAATATCATTACAACAAGGGCATTGTAAAACCACACTTTCCGTGCACAAACACATGATATCCTGTAAACATTCTCGTGGAATTTCTAAGCTGGTGGACTGTTGGTTTTACCCATTACTGGCATTGTTCAGCCACGGGTAAGGTCTCATCTTACAAACTCAGGAATACTCTCAAGTGATTTCGAGAATTGAGGGTTTATTTAACAAAAAATTGAGAGTAAATAGTTAACAGAAACACAAAGCAACCGCAGCTGAATCACCTTATAACAGTAACCATGTCTTCTTAACGCACGTTTATATGCAGTACGACGTGTTTGTTTACATTTTACCCACTATTGGTCACGTGAGGCACGGAGCGCAATCGGTCTATTGATTATGACCATGAAAACACCAGTTCTAAGCACCAACCCGATCACAAAAACACAAAGCAACCGCAGCTTAATCATCTTATAACAGTAACCATGTCTTCTTAACGCATGCAGTACAACGTTTTGTTTACATTTTACCCACTATTGGTCACGTGAGGCACGGGCGCAATCGGTCTATTGATTATGACCATGAAAACACCAGTTTTTAAGCACCAACACATTAGCGCAGTGCGTTAAGGGTGCTGGGACTGTCTCAGTAACTCGGATCATCCGGTCCGGGTTCGAATACCGTCTGTCTCTAATATAGATTCAAGGCTTTTTGCTGCCCCTGATGGGACAGTGTGATTGGGATCTGCCTTGCTTTCTCCCCTAAAGGGACAGGGCCCGCGTGGTGGCTAGGGTTCGAGGCAGGGGGGGATGTGCTCTGGGTCGGATGCAAGTCCAGAAGGGTTCTATATGGCAATGGGGAGGGGCCAGTGTGTGCCATTAACTGAACCGGCGCCTGAATGCCTGACACTTCCGGAGCGTAACCTTTTATGATTTACCACAGATTAAATTTACATTATTAAATGGCTTTATTTGTTTACTTGTGTTCAAACATCTCTTATATATCGCGGTACTGCGTCCAGCTATACTGGGCAACCTCGGTAGTTTAGTTGGTAAGACTTTGCTCTAGCATTACAAGTGTCCTGGGTTCGAATCCAACCCGAGTATTATGCATGTGATTTTTTTTTCACAGGTCTCGCGAAAGCACTGAGTATACAGTGCTAACACACATTGGTGTATGGGTTGAAAACAAAATCAATTTTCTCTTTGTATTTATTTATTTATTCATAGTCTAGGCTCCACAGTGTCAAAAAATGCTTTAAGAATTGTTACCTTACACTATTTGCTCCCCTCAATATTTGTACATGAAAATGTGCGGTAAGACGTGCCGATCATGAATCAGGGTGGTGTATAAACATTTTGACCCGGCAAAATGCATTTTGGGGTCAACAAACAAAATGGCCGTCGAAACTAAATTGCTGGATAAACTTTGTTGAACAGAGTTCTAAACATGAGGTCTCGAAATCAAATTCGTGGAAAATGACTTCTGTCTCGAAAACTACGTCACTTCAGAGGGAGCTGTTTCTCACAATGTTTCATACTATCAACCTCTCCCCATTACTCATTACCAAGTAAGGTTTTATGCTAATAATTATTTTGAGTAATTACCAATAGTGTCCACTGCCTTAAAGAATAACAGTGTTAACCCTCTCGTTTTTACGAAATTGTTGTCTGCCCATGAGCAACGTTTATAAAAGCGCACATGGTCACGTTGTAATGACTTGCTTGTTTCGGTGTTTAGAGAGCAGATGATGAAGATTGTGTCTTTCTTTATTACCATAGAACCATGGATTTAATAATAATCACTAATAGGCCACGATAGCAACGCAGACCATCAGGTCATCTGTCGAATATAAAGACTTCCCATATGATTGAGGGTAGATTTGGCACTTTAATAAAGTCTAGGTCAGTTGTACCAAAAGAATTTTATAATTACGGTAAACGCAGTGGTAGTAACGTCACTACAAATCACGTCTGTGTCATATTATTTCCCATCGATTCGGACGGTACACGGGTAGACAGCGGGTGCAGAGTAATTAAATCAGATCGTCGGTTTATAGCAACTCTAAGAACCCACAGTGTCAGTAATGAGTTCCATCTTTTTGTCATACCTCGGTGATGATCAATAAATGATCCATAAACGCCATTGTAACCTTATGGTGATTATCAACAATAACAATCCATCAGTAACAAGTTTTCAAAGTCATCGGCGGACATCGACAAATTGTCAGTCAGTGGTCTCGAAGATGCTGGGGGGTGATATAATATATATTTTGTACTGACCTTGTAGAAAAAGCATATTGTGTATTAGTGACCGTGATTAAAGGCAGTGGACAATATTGGTAATTACTCAAAATAATTATTAACATAAAACTTTACTTGGTAATGATTAATGGGGAGAATTTCAATGGGGAGAGGTTGATGGTATAAAACATTGTGAGAAACTGCTCCCTCTGAAGTGACATAGTTTTCGAGAGAGAAGTATTTCTCCACGAATTTGATTTCGAGACCTGAAGTTTAGAACTCGAGGTCTCGAAATCAACCATCTAAAAGCACACAGCTTCGTGTGACAAGTTTTTTTTTCATTATTATCTCTAAACTTCGACGACCGATTGAGCTCAAATTTGCACAGGTTTGTTATTTCATGTATATGTTGAGATACACCAAGTGACAAGACTGGTCTTTGACAATTACCAACAGCGTCCACTGTCTTTAAACAATTACAGATATCTGCCTAAAACAATGATTGAAAATGATTTAAAATGAGAGTTTTTCTCCACTCTTGAAGCCTTCATCGTCGAAATCAGAAGCCGCTTGCTCTACATCCACGATCACAACATACCCTCATTGGGTCAACGACACACTGAGAATCTTATCTTGTTTACACTGTAAATCTACTTTTAGCATAAGATAATTTTGTGTCCTTTGTTAGAAAAATGTACCTTTTTACCTTTCAAGGCAGAAGGTCACTCTATAAATATAATATTGTACCTCAGAAAAGGTACAGGGTCCATGATCTGGGTTGATCCAAAACCACTAGCACTGCGTAACACATTAACATCATACACCTGATGATACCCGTGTACAGAAGCAGCCTTAATATCGCACACAAAATATTGTGTATTTGGTGAGTTGTATTCACTTAATGTGATTTATTGTAGCCTACTTTAATTGAATTATATTTATTTATTGTCCACGCTAAAGCTTGACATCCACTGGCCAAATACATAACTATACACAATCAACATCTAAAACTATATAAATTACAAAATAGGAGAAGTTAGAAATACAAAGCAACAAAAGATCCGCACACTTAAAAAAAATGCACCAGTCAAAACAACGCCAACCGGTCACATGGGACATCAAGACAATTAAAGTCAGCACACCCTCTCTTACTGATTTAAAGGCAACGTACACCTTGTTTGTTTGTTAACCAGGTCGATTGTTTTACTCATAAATGTAGTTGCACACAGTCATATTAACCTGTGAAAATATTGCTTCAAAAGGTGATCGTTTTTTTTGGAGATATCGCCTCAAACTCCATAGCGAGTATCTCCACGCAGGAAGAATAATTCCTATTTAATACACATTCTGAGAAGCGTTACGCGGTACCGCTTCATATTCATATTTTTAGTGATAAAAAAGTGCTTTCCTTGTACATAACCTTAGAACTACTTCGAAGTGAAATAATTCTCAAAATGCATTATACTATCCACTTCATTGAACTGATTTTAAATGCAGATTTTTGCTCCAGAACCCCAACCTAAAAAAAAAAAAATCAAATTTAATAAGGTTTAGGAGGAAATACAGTCTTAATCACATGAAGAAGTCGCTTCTTTGGTCATTGTCATGGTTTCAACGTTGGTCACCTTTTGTGTCGGTAAATAACCTCGTATAACAATTAGTAACACGGGGCCCAACTAATGCTAATAGGCAGGGGGAGAGTAATGATCGATTCACTGTCCGAATCCAATAGGGTGCTGTTCGCGTAGAAAAGTTGATTAGTTCCAAGTTCAATTTGCATTCATCACTCCGAATTAATCATCTTCCAATTAATACTCCCACATAGCTGCTGAAATTTCCCCTGCAATCTCACTGTCAATGTGAACGTTCCACGAACTCGACTGGTTTATCAGTATAATTGCCCAGCTTGCAGAAGCTGAATTTTGCCCATTTCTGTACCATCATCACCATATGCCATGGAACCCGGGAACAGCTATAGCTGTTGATTATTCTAGTCATTTTTATTGCACAAACATTCTGGTAGCATCTCTGAATATGGTACTACCAAACAGAAATGTTGTTTTGATTTAGGA
Organism: Asterias amurensis; assembly: GCF_032118995.1. Taxonomy (NCBI): domain Eukaryota; kingdom Metazoa; phylum Echinodermata; class Asteroidea; order Forcipulatida; family Asteriidae; genus Asterias; species Asterias amurensis. The sequence continues at coordinate 12,333,343 of NC_092648.1, read as the reverse complement.
ATGTAGTAGTAACAAGGAAACATAAGAACCATTGGACAAGCGCATTCATGAACTAACGTTGGCCTTTTGGGTTGAGAAAGAGCATGGTCAAAAGCTGAGGCCCCTTTTGACATTTTGGATCTGCATACGCCCATCTCCTTTTATTCTTTGTATAACTTCTTTCTCCACAATACTATGATAACCTTTTAAAGGCATGCTAGAGGGCGCACTTCCGATACCCGTTGACATGTGGCTGATCATCGTAGCCTCTGCAGCAGTCGTTGCCGCTGTCCTAGTGCTGGTAATCATCGAATATACCCACATTGATATCAGAGGGAAATATGTCTGCATCACGGGATGCGACACTGGGTTTGGGAATCTCCTCGCACGTAGTCTGGACAAACACAGAGGCTGTCACGTGATTGCAGCCTGTCTGACAGAGGAAGGCATGACCAAACTGAAGAGTGTGACGTCATCGAGGCTCACCGCAATACAACTCAATGTCAATAGCAGCGAGAGTATCCGAAGAGCACGTGACAAAATACAAGATATTATACCGACTGGTGAAGGTACGAGGTTCGCATTACACAATCTCTTAACCATTGAGGTCAATGGCATAATTAAAAGTGAGGTACACCTTAAAACAAAATCGACATTGGTATACCATTTTAGGGTTAACTCATCACAACATTTCGAATAGATCATTATTACAAGTTATCCTTTCTAATGTTACTCGGATCGATCGCTACTAAATGAGGTCAGCCACTAATTTATAGCTATAGCACTATAACAATGAGGTTCACCACCTAATGTATCAAGTGAGGTCAAACACCTCACTGCAATAATAAATGAGGCTCATCATGACCTCTCACACTGCATTGTTGAATAAGGGTCAGCTCATCACACACTGCTAACAATTTAAGTGAGGTCGTTTAACTGAACTACTGAAAACAAATCAACTTAACATTTTGCAGTTGTCAATGTATGAGTAAATCAAGGTTCATATTGTAGCTTTAGCTAATCAAACAAAATTCGGCAAATTGTTTAGTTAATCATTATGACAACTGGTCATGTCCGGTTTCAGGGTTATGGGGTTTAGTCAACAACGCTGGAATTATCTGCCCTATGGGACCCTTCCATTGGTTGACCAGAGATGATCTCACAAATGTACTCAACGTGAATCTTCTGGGAGCCATTGAGATGACCAACATGCTTTATCCACTACTACGGACAGCCAAGGGGAGAGTGGTCAACGTGTCCAGTGCAGTCGCCCTCTTCCCAACTGCGGGGACAATCTATTCCGTGTCGAAAGCTGGAATTGAGGCCTTCTCGGACAATATAAGGTTAAACTCAACCATTACCGTTAATTATTTAAAGACAGTGGACACTATTGGTAATTGTCAAAGACCAGTCTTCTCACATGGTGTATATCAACATATGCATAAAATAACAAAACTGTGAAAATTTGAGCTCGACTGGTCGTCGGAGTTGCGCGATAAATATGAAAGAAAAAACACCCTTGTCACACGAAGTTGTGTGCTTTTAGATGTTTGATTTCGAGACCTCAAATTCTAAACTTGAGGTCTCGAAATCAAATTCGTGGAACATTACTTCTTTCTCGAAAACTATGTCACTTCAGAGGGAGCCGTTTCTCACAATCAACCTCTCCCCATTACTCGTTACCAATTGAGGTTTTATGCCGATAATTATTTTGAGTAATTACCAATAGTGTCCACTGCCTTTAAACATGAACAATTATATCACTGGATGTGGGAAGCTACATTAATTTTCATCTTAGTTCAAGTAACCTGTATGGTTGAACTTGCCATCGGTTGATCACTGGTCATTGAGCGAAACAGTTGGTTTACAGCCCAGAAAACGCACCCTATGTTGTCACGTGGTAGTTGGGTGCCATTTTCTTCCAATATAGCACAACCCCCAATGTGCAGTCTAGTTCAGCGCCTTGAGCACAAACGATGGACTGTTGTTTGTTTAGTTTTGTTTTATACCAAAAACGGCTTATTGCAAGTTAATAATAATAATGTTGACTTATGCGTACATCTCCGGAAAACCGGTCAAATAGGCTCATACAAGATCAAAAATAGACCTGTAGCAGATACATTAATTTAAGGTGTCGATTATTCGAAGAATGTTTGGGATCGGTTACAGTTTTATACACTTCCATATAAAAACATCAAGGCCTAAAGAAAATCATCAGTGTAAAAAAAAAATATTTCAAGAATGATTTTTCTTTTTCTAGATGTTCAATGAAGGCATCGGGTGTATCAGTCCATATTATAGAACCCGGTGCATTCAAGGGTACTTTTTCTGATGTTGATGCAATGAAGAGGAGGATGGATACAGTCTGGGAGAGACTCCCTCAAGCAGAGAAAGATGATATCGGTGGTGACATTACACTTGAAGCTAGTAAGTACCAACCCCCCCCCCCCCATCTCATCAAAATCACAAGGCATAACAAAAAATACATTACCCATGTAAGGTAATGTCACATACATTTGTAAATGCATTTGTTTTTAATACAAAAAGGGTTTTGTAAAGAAATGCATTCATAAACAGCTAGGCCGGAGATGCCGTCCCTCAAAACGCGCATCCCTACAAATTACATTTGGGCTTTTCTGACCGCCATTTTTGTTTTTTGAAGTGCCTTTTACTCACTGCGGGATGGGGGTGAGGGCAGCCTTGCTTCCATGGGCAGCGCGCCGTATCGATACTTCTCGCCACCTCTCGTCTATATGATCGTTATGATCGAACAAGGTATGCTTAGAAAAATGGCACGGCGAGATCGATTACCCCTGGGAACGAGGTTTGGGTGAGGGGGCTGATGTTGGTGTGGCGCGGACGCGTTTGTGCACAAGTTAATGGCGTTTGCAAACCAAAAGTGTTTGTTATACCAGAGATGTAATCCTATCTCCATGGTTATACCTGGGTGATAATTGTGCATTGTTATTGGTTGAGATCCAAGGAATATGAGCATTGTATCCCAGGTGTGCCGCATGCCTGAATATAATTACCATATTTTAGGGAGAAGCTAATTACTTCCGTTTTCTTTTCAGTGAAACTTCTCATTTCCGACGCCTTACGCATGTCGTCGCCACACTTGACTACAGTAACTAACGCCATGGAACACGCCCTTAGTGCTCGGTTTCCATGGAGACGCTATCTGCCCGGATTAGACGCAAAGTTCTTCTACAAGCCAATATCTTTACTTCCTGCCTTCATAGCAGACAACGTCTATAATTTAATGTTTACAAGAATGATAGACAATAAGAAGAAACTTGTAATGAAAGAACGCGAGAAACACAAAACAACGTAATTTTGTTACGATTGCTGACTGTAATCAGCTATTTGGATTACAGTTACGATTGCTGACTGTACAGACCTCTATTATTGTGACTGTGTGGTCATCTTGATTTTACTCGATTCCAACTTATAGTAACCAAACTGAGGCTAGACGAAATGATAGTCTGGTGCCACGCGCAATGAATGTAAGCATTCATTACTGTTATTTGAATTAGGGAACATGACCAAGATGGTGACAACATGATAAAGGTCTATACAAAACCATTACCTGGTCCATCGATGCCACTATAGTCCTTCTTCCCGTGTTCTAAATAGATTTTGATTTAATAATCTTGAAGCCTTCAGCATCCATTAATCAAACAAACTTGTCCAGGCTATAAGCTATACTTTCCAGACAGAAACACCTGATGATGTACCCAATGGAGAAGTTTTTTTCAGAATGCTCAGCAGAATGTTCAGTCACATGATTTGATTATCGTGAATTGTGAATTGAAATAGTGTTTGATGAAACTTTCGGTGGGCAACTTTTTTTTATAATGGCCTCAACATTCTGACATATTTTTGTACAATGTATAAGTGCCTTAAATACCAAACTTTGTGCATTTACGAGTGCAAATAAACAGAGTAGAGCCTTACGTGTTTCTAAGTTTTGATCAAGGGAGAGGAGGCTCTTTTGTTGGCAAATAAAACCAAAAGTTTTGTATCTAGGGACTCTCTACATCGCGCACAGAGAGGTACAAGATTTATCACGATTTTAGGGACACCTTGAAAACAGGACCTCCTACGACACGTTTGGTAATCATTCTTAAATTCATGAATGTATACAAAATCTTATTAGAGACATTGGGCCCACTCTGTGAAAAACAGTTTGCCATGCAAAATGCAACGTATTTTTTACGCGGAAGTGTTGGCTAAATTGACCGCATGAAAATCTCTGTAAAACAGAAAAACTCCGGGAGTGACGATGGACACCTAGCTTCACCGTGTCTGTTTAAATCAAACGGTTTCAAACGGTTTAATGTTGTGTAAGACACATCTATAAAAAAAAAAAAAATAAAAATAAAATAAAAAATTAAAAAATGATAACATCCCCTAGTTCATACTAGACCCAACCCGACCGCAAACACAATGGGAAAATAAATCCCAAAATTAAAAATTAATAAAATAAATCCTGTATAATTTTATGTAGTCCATTCTTAAATCATTTCCAATTTAATACGAACATAATGAGTAATGACGTCATACAAACAATCACTCGATGCGAGCGAGCACTTTAAAAAGAAGCGTTGCCATGGCTAAACCAGCAATACCAGAAAACCCAAGGACTTTTTTCTCTTCGCTAATTCAAAAAAAAGTTAACCCCCTTAAAACATAATTGGATGGACTATAAACACAAAGAGTGCCCATCGGTAAATTTTTTGCAGTTTCAAGGCGGAGTGTACCCTTTGATTTTGGAACTTTTCGATTGTAAATAATGTTATGTATAGATATGCTTAATAAAAACTAACACCTGAACATTTTCAGTTTAAAAAGTGATCGCGTTTTTGAAAACCCGGAACGAAAAATGTCAACAAAAAAAAACCTCTCTTATAGGAAACTACACAATCTGAAAAGCGTTACGCGGTTACAACGCTAAATTTGACTTCATTGGCAATCCCTCCCCGTCCAGGTTCCAAGTCCACTTGTACAAACAGGAGTACGGTCTGGAAAACATTGAGCGAGGAATAGAAAAACAAGTCACCATAAAACGACTGTCTTTTCCCTTTTTTCCACATTACCAGTAATATGGGGGTGAGCACTATATAAGAACAAAAGTCTTGGTTCGCGTCAAATGTGAACAGTTGCTATGGTAATCCCCGGTTGCTACACACAGACCGAATAACAACACTTCGACAAAAGGATCTTCTATTTTTGGTTGGGAAAATGGACGAACCCAAAGGCAAATCAACTTCAAGTACCACGTAAAACGCACTACTGTCATTCGTGGTGACTGGTGTTCAATGCAAGTAGTCAAGTACCAACAATTTCAGCAAAATCAACTTTCACAACGCTCCCATCTTTGAAGATGTCATGGCTTGGAATGATGGGGCTTCTTGGGTCACTGATTCTAGTAGTGTCCGAGAATTGCTCCCCCACCGCCGGATGTTGCCCCCCTATGTGGCAACCATGGGGTAACTCGTGTTATCGTCTCACCCCTGAAGGAGCACCATGGAAGTCGTCCCGATCAACCTGTTGGGATATGGGAGGCAAGATGCTCGCCCCACGCTCGATCCAAGAAAATGATCTCCTTGTACGCATGAGACCACATCAGCCTGATGATCGCGGAACGGAACATTTGTGGGTGGCTTGCAATGATATTGAGCAAGAAGGGAACTGGAAGTGTGAGGAACGTGGTGATGGTGAGACGAATGGTGCAGAATACTTCAACATGTATAGGGGAGAGCCGAACGGGGGCACAACTGAGAACTGTCTCGCCATGCGGTACTTGGAAAAGGAAGGCATAGTGAGTGATGGTGGAATGTGGCATGATGTAGCCTGTTCTGACCCTATGAAACATTACAAAGCTGTCTGCGTTCTTCGTCCCAAACAACCCCGTACCTACTGTTCCTCGATCGGCAGCGACCAGCGTCTTAACACCGCATGTCTTGTAGATCACGTCATTGCAGAAGTTATCACTAAGAGCACGATGGAGTGTGCCTTGGCCTGCAGCAAGGAACCGAGATGTCGCTCCTTCAACATCAAACAGACCGAGAAGGCGGACAAGAAGCTGTGTCAATTGAACAACGCAACCCGCTCAGAAGACCCCGCAAAGTTCAAGTCAACTGACTCGTTCTGTATCTACTCAGATTTGGCGACTCTGTATGATTTCAATGAGGATTTTCACAGAGAACTGTAATCGCAACTGCGATGGCACTTATGGAGGGAGTCGGCCTGCATTACATGAGCTGTATGGTGTTTGCTTCATAAATTTGTTAAACACTTTAAACTGACTTTCAAACTATTTGTGTTAACTCTTTTGTAACATACAACAAACAAACAAATTGTTTGAGGCAATGAGACCAACAATCGATCACCTAGTTACCCTGACTTGGTAAGTTTTAAAATGTAATAATTATTGTGTTTTTACGAGCACCATTGTTTATTTTTATTTATAAGCAACGAAAAGCTAGCTCGAAGCAATGCTTGGCTGTACTTGCTATATGAAAATTAGGTAGGCATTTGCCCCCTCGAGTGTACAAAACACAATGATCCCCATCACAACATGCAACAATATCGTACGATTAGTTGTTAGAAGAACCAAAGAGGAAATGTAGAAGAGCAAATTTTACTACTATATTTATATAATTCGTGTCTTTATTCGGTACAAAAAGACATGTATATCAAAGCCTAGGACATTATAATCACAATCACAGAATTCAATTAACTATGAATGGCAATGTATATACAAACAAAAAACCAACGAAAAAAAAACAACAGAAACAAACGTACCAACACCCCCAACAAACATCAAACAAACAAATATGATTGCCTATTACTTACTTATTTGTTAATTTTTTTTTAATGTATATTGCTTTTTATATGAGATCTATGGAGGTGGGGAATAGAACAAGAAATTCGGTCAAATTCTGTAGAACATAGAAATACATAACTGTTATATACGTCTATATCATTTTGCCATGAATATAATGTGTTTGATCGGTATTATAGGTGGTGCTTCTTTTCATACCACAATAGCGTTCAATAAAGTCCGTAATGATATCAAGGCTGTGATTTTTAAGTTTTTTTTTAAATGTATATTGCTTTTTATATGAGATCTATGGAGGTGGGGAATAGAACAAGAAACTCGGTCAAATTCTGTAGAACATAGAAATACATAACTGTTATATACGTCTATATCATTTTGCCATGAATCTAATGGGTTTGATCGGTATTATAGGTGGTGCTTCTTTTCATATCACAATAGCGTTCAATAAAGTCCGTAATGATATCAAGGCTGTGATTTTTCTTTTTAAGTATTTCAGACGAAAATATCTCTCTGGGGGTTGATAATGGTAACCTTCAGATTATTGCCAATTATAGGTCTTACTGCTAATTTTAGGGCAAATAGTCGACCAGGTTACACGTCGCGTTGTTCTATTTTGTACCCGATATAAACAGTCATTCGTTTTCACTTAATGCGAAAGCAATAATTGTTCTTTTGTGCCACATGTAATAACAAATAAAAAACACAGCATTAGTTTTTCAAATGATCACTTTTTTTTTCGAGAAAACATAGAATAACATGACTTTTGGCCTATGTTTTGTCAGGGATCTATTGACACTGAAGGATTATAATGGCATCCGGTCTACTTCATTTGGTTGTGGCATTCAAAATAAGCATGAACGGTGATCTTAAGGGGCCTTCTATAACCATTTTTCCTTGTGAAATATTTCCCTAGTGAAGGAAGCCATATTTGAGAAAAAACTCTAAAAACCTATCTTTAAATTAACCCCAAAACAAAACAAAACGATCAGCTGATTTCGGTTGTTACATCCAAAATTACAACCTAATATGTATAAATGCTGCAAGGTGGGCATGTATTTTTCAATATTACTCCTGACTCACAAAACTGATTTAGCCACAGAAAATGGTTTAATGACACACAGCGTGAACAGTGTGTGCGACTATTTTGTCAGCTCTAAACAATTCTCTAAAATAGGCCTCCCTTTAGTTTGACTACGTGAATTTGCTGTTTCAACACAATCAGTTCTTTGTGTTATTATTACGAGTGTTAATAAACGAATAGCGAATGTGTATCAATTCTGCAAGTTTGTTGTTTGTTGTGTCTTTTTTGTTAGTTCGTTTGTTTCTTTGCTTGTTTTTATTTTTATCAATTTAAAAACAAAAAGTAGTAAATGGCCTGACGTTTCAACCCTAGCACTGAGAGTCTTTCTCGAAGGCTAAACAAACAAGACAGATAACTATAGTGTGCAATATAAGCAGCTAAGTGGAAATAGGCCTACACGAATGAGGGGGGGGGGGGGGGCGGGGGGCGTTGGTCTGACCCATTTCCGGGTTAGGATAACCCAAAAATATTTAGACTCGGATTCTGCGTCAGTTTGACCCATTTCTTTGTCATTTTGACTTGGATACCCGGTCAAACTGACCCAGAATTGGGCCACGCCCCACGAGACTCAAATACAGGTCAATAACATGACCCGTACTCTGAGCGCATATCTTTATTATCTTTGGGAAATATTCAGTTAGATGAATCAAAACTAGTTTACTTACGAATGACCAGTCGTGGAGGGGGGGGGGGGGCATACACATTTCAGCAAAGGCCAGTGGTTCGGTTAAAACATATGAAACAATTCCTCTAATTTATCTAACGTTCGCAGGTAAATTTTCAATGGTTACCTGGCAGAGAGTTTACAGACTCAATTTCATGGCTCTGCTTCCAACGAGTTCTGCGCTTTGCGATCAACATTATTCGTTTACAGGGTAAGCGCAGAATGTACGCGCTATATAGCTAGCTGATATACTAGCTGTGTAGCTGTGTGGTCGAAGGGTGTCTAGTTTTTCATTGTGATGGACTGTGTTTTTTTTCCGCGAGTTGTATTTTGATAAGAGAATGCAGTTTGCTGACAGTTACCATCCAACCAAACTGTTGATGTTTGCGCTTCTTTTGATGTTTTTCGAAGCCAGTTTGATCAATATCGTGGGTTGTCATATATTATTTCTAACCATGGCGATGCCTATTTTAGAAAAATTTAATTAAAACCTTCATCTGTTGAGGCCTGCATACATGTAACCTCGAAAGGCGAGTTGAATTATTATTATGTTGGTATCTCAGTTTCCTTTTTCCCCCTTAAAATAAAATAAGTCAACTTCAAGCTCGAGTTATGTATCGTTTTTCCTCGACGTTATTGTATTAACTCATAGGAAACGATATAAGTCATCTGTGAAGTTTAAAGGCAGTGGACACTATTGGTAATTCTCAAAGACTAGCCTTTATAGTTGGTGTATCTCAACATATACATAAAATAACAAAGCTGTGAAAATTTGAGCTCAATCGGTTATCGAACTTGCGAGATATGAATGAAAGAAAAACACCCTTGTCACACGAAGGTGTATGCGTATAGATGGTTGATTTCGAGACCTCAAGTTCTAAATCTGAGGTCTCGAAATCAAATTCGTGGAAAATAACTTCTTTCTCGGAAAGTATGGCAATTCAGAGGGTGCCGTTTCTCACAATGTTTTATACCATCAATCTCTCCCTATTACTTGTCACAAAGAAAGGTTTTATGCTAATAATTATTTTGAGTAATTACCAATAGTGTCCACTGCCTTTAAGCTGATAACATTGTCTACTTGTTTTAGAAAACAGCAAATGTCAAGATCACACGAAAATCAAATCCATCCACGTTAATAGCGATGTGGCGGCGAGTACACAACGTGTCTATGACCGTATCATTCGCGAACGGACATCAGCCTACGAATATCTCAGAAACGATTCATGCATGAACCGTTTCTCATAATTCAAATGTTTTGTGGTAAACATTTTCAAAACAATTATACTTAAAAGAGAACCAACACTCAATAATTATACTACACAATACGTCAATGATTATACACCGCTAAAATTGAGGTCGAAGATGGATAATTTAGAATAATAACCACACATGCTTTAACTGGCTGATATTTCTGAAACATAAACTATAATTGCTTGATATTAAGCAAATTCATTCAATAAAAGTTTATCGGCGGGCGTTTTTTTTCTTCTTCGTTAGACTGAGTCTGTCACAGTGATGGATTGACTGTGTTTTCCCTGCTATGGGTTGTGTTTTGAGAAAAGAGAAAGCAATTTGCTGACAGTTAACCGAAACAATGGTGGCATATACATGTACACCGCTACACAAAAACAGGAAGCACATATGGCACATCACTGCGATCAATAGGGAGACAAAAAAAGGGTGGGGGTAGGGACTGGTTTGACCGCAAAGAAGATGGAGACACCAAGTACAATATGAAGGTTGGGAAGAGGGAGAAGGTAACTAATTAGTGAATGAGGCAGGCTAAAAGGAAGGGTATCATCTGTATGGGGAAAAGGAGAAGGCAAAGACAAGGGGTTATTAATCATTTCGTTCTTGGATGTTCAGACCATGATGTTGAATGGTCTGAAGGTGCCTTATCCACAGTTTCTTTCTATTCAGACGAACAGTCTCTCTAAAAAAAAAATAATGTATCTTGCATAGACACTTCTCAGATGCATTGGAGATTGCCTTTTTCATTTGGATTCTATGAAATCTTTAACATAACCACTGACGCCACTGTACGCCATTATTAGTCATTTCGTTCTTGGATGTTCTGACAATAGGGTTGAATGGTCTGAAGGCGCCTTATCCACAGTTTCTCCCTACTCAAACGAACAGTCTCTCTAAAAAATTAATGTATCTTGCATAGATACTTCTCAGATGCATTGGAAATTGCCTTTTTTATTTGGATTCTCTGAAATCTTTAACATAACCACTGACGCCACTGTACGCCATTATTAGTCATTTCGTTCTTGGATGTTCTGACAATAGGCATGAATGGTCTGAAGGCGCCTTATCCACAGTTTCTCCCTACTCAAACGAATAGTCTCTCTAAAAAATTAATGTATCTTGCATAGATACTTCTCAGATGCATTGGAGATTGCCTTTTTATTTGGATTCTCTGAAATATTTAACATAACCACTGACGTCATTGTACAGCAAGCCCCATGAGAAACAAATTCAGGCTTTCACGAAAAGTAAAGCAATCTTCTCAGATGGGAAAGAGTAACAAATTCACAACAGAAATAAACCCTTTTCAGATATAAATCGACGTACAATATCGTCACATGTGTTGGATCGCGAAGGAGGGGAGGCGGGCATCTCAAAAAGCCTTCTGGAATTCTATCTAAAGGAAATCTTGAATCGATCATATTATCTACCTTAACCCTTTACCAAGAGAAATGTTGCATGTCTGAGGAAGAAACATTAGACCACATCAGTCAAGACAAAGAAATGTGTTCAAGAAACATAGAACATCTGCTGCTAAAACAATGCAGCCAACTCGACCTACAATCTTACCCTGTAACTGCACTGATTGGTGGTAATGACTTTGAAAGTCAGATATACCGTATGTCTGAAAATATGAAGGGGTTTAAATGTCAGAGGTTGTATTCTGTACTTATGGGAAGGCGAGAAACATTCCAGAACATTACACTTTACAAAACAACGACCCACGATAAATACTTCTCTCATATCAATTGGATGACTCGCTTGGCAACGAGCCTATCCGCATCATATCATACAGACAGAATTCTAGCATTACGACACACCAACACAAATCTATCAGACTGTCATAAACAGATAAACTTGAAGAATGTTATCATTTCGCCTCAACTGCGCGGGATAACTTGACGAGAAAAGCACACACTGCTGGTTGTCTGACTTGGTGGAGACTTTGGGTGTACAGTCCGGTGGTAAAAGGCCTACTAGATGACCCAACCCCACTGTATTTCAATAACAATGTCATGCCGATTGCACAGTGAGTGCTAAACGATCTTACCAGTTATCAACTCGGCTAGTCTTGACGACAGTTTTATATTAGTCATCTTTGGAGTACGGAGGGATTTTTTTCTTTAAGATGATGGAAGTGATGCAGCCATCAACTCCTGAGATTTACATTGAGCAGGAGGATAATGAAGGAGATGGCGGCCATCGTATGGAGGTAGATGAAGGCGAATATGAAGAAGTTGGCAGAGCTTTAATCAGGTAATCATAGAATATTATTGTTAATATTGTTAATTTTTGTTTATTCAATTTCTATTCTATTGAAACTCACATTTATTTTCAAACTTCATGATTTTTTTAAAAATAATATTGAATAACAAAACAAAAAGTCAAAAATAAAAAAAATAGGGGCCTATCCACAAATCCAGATGGTCTCAAGGCATCCTCTAGAACCGAAGCTTGTGGTTAGATGCCTGATGTACATTCAAACAGACAAGAAACAATACGGGCAGATAGGTTGAACAAAGACAGATTAATAATGTAAAAAAAGTATGAACTATTTAATTCCGAAACTTACTTAATGTTTTTATGAACTGAGGGGCAACATATTCAGAACTTTTAAAGTTTGGATTGATATTTCGTACATAGAAACGTCAATATTCCACTCGACGGTTAACAATCAATGTTAATCAAGTTGTGAAATGTTATGATAACGTGTAAGAAGAAGTAAACATTTGAAACATCTGGACAAGTCAATTCAATGTTGTTTGAATATTTAACAGATAAGCGTTTGAAAAGTACATTCTCAACTTACATTTCCCCCAATGAAAGTGTGTTACCTTCACTAAATGAATTAAATACTTTTAGATTGACTGGTTTCTGTAATAAATATCAAGAAACCCTTTTATAGGACTGGATACAACAACTTATTAATGTTACTCATCTCTTTTATTTAAGGTACAAATGCATTTATTTGAAGAAGAAACAAAATGGCGTTAATGGTCGGTGTCTACCGTGTAGAAAAATTACTGTTAAAAAACGGCAATAGCGTTGCCATGACAATAACAATGAATGTGACAAGAGAGTTCATTAACTGACAAGGAAAGTGTCGTTAAATGAAGGTTGGGGCAATGTTTATGAACTAATTGGTAGCTATGAACCATTTTGCATTAGTTTCGTTTATTTAGGTCATTATTTCATTTACACATGAAGCCATTTCTACAGTTGGTATATGAAATCGAACATTATAAATAAACACTGTGAAATGCCTTGAATGAATTCCAAGACGTTAAGACACGTATCACTGGTTAGTTATTACAACAATGTGACGAATGCGCAGAGAGCAATAGAACAACCCTGTGTGCTCTCATGCTAGGGCCGTGCACCCTGCACGAGTAATGCCATAACTGGCACAGCCGTAGGGGATCACATTCCCACATTAATATTAACATCGTCAACGGCTTGGTATCTCTAAGTTAAGTTGGTATTAAGGATTGTATAAATAAAACAATAAGACTTTTTTTTCTGTCAGTAAGATATTAAATGGCAATCGACAACAAGGTATGCATATGAATGAGGGCATAAATTGAATTGGTAAAATATTGCCATTGGTATAGGCCTACAGGTATACACTCATAAGGTATTCGAAACCATGCCATAGAGCTATATAATAAGCTTTTATATAGCTTTATGAACCATGCACATGACCCCCCAAAATAAAGCAGTCGAATGCTGGTCTCCCTATAAACACATACGCACATTCCCTACAAAGACTAATGTTGTCTACATTAAATGTCGCCCTGGTATCCCCTAATTGTTAATAGTTATAATTCACTCTGTGATCTGAACGGTTAACGATTTCAGAATGTTTTATTAATTTTTCTTATTGAGAGAGGGGCAGCACGGGCGGGCGGGTATTCTTGGGGGCGGCACGGGCAGGCGGGTGTTCTGGGGGGGGGGGGGCTTCTGCCCCACCCTTCTGGTTACGCCACTAGGTAGGACAATTCATCTTCAACTCAAAGTGCATTAATGTTCAGACTGATCCCGGGCTGTCATGCAAAGATGTCGTTCAGATTAATGCCACATTTGCTATTAGCAATGACCAACGTAGTCAACTAGGTAGTATCAATCAAAAGTAACAGATGCGATTTATTATTACAATTCGTGACTATGGAAATGTTTTATCTGGTAGTCTTATATTCACATAAGACATCAACTTGTCGCGGGATGATTATTTCACCGAAACCCCCCGCCGTCCCCTTTTTATTACTAGTTATGACTGTGATGTTGTCGTGGACAAGTGCCGAGCAAAACATATGACTGTCTGGCATTATGAAAGTATTGCCAAGGTACGCCGAGATTTATGTTCATCTAGAAAAAATGGTAGGAGGGACGGGTGGGGACAATGGGGAAACTAAGCTGATCCTCTGTCTTAATCCACAAAAATAAAGACAGGCTCTAATATCATTGGCAACAATAATCTCATTTGATAAATGTTCTGTGACGTAAGCTTTCAATATAGCTGTGTTCATGGTCGTCAAGGTATTGCACTTTCGATCGTCTGCATGCAACGTATGCACAATGTTGTGTACATCATTGATGTGTTTTAGCTGCGACTGTCCCGTGTGAAATGTATACAAGGTCAAAGGTACATTTGGCAACATCCGGTAAAACTGGTATCTGGCATTATTCATGAGCCTCGAAGTGTGACGTCGGATGCTCAGTAGGCTAGGGGCAGTAAAGAGGAAGGGGAAGTGTCAAGGTCGTCAATTCGAAATGAATAAGTTTCCGTTTTCCTTCCTAAAAAGAGTACATTTAAAACACAAACACTCAGTTTAAAACACGTCAGACTCCAGTATCCGAACTTCACAATTCCAAAGAGTGTACGAGACTTTGAAGCAATTAGCGTTCTCATCGCTCATACTGTGCTCGTAAGCAGCCCCAATGAATCAGTGGTAGATGTCTTTAATCATTCACCACCGTGGATGTAAAGTGAACTTGAGTAACTGTCCACAACCTCCGCTGACCCCGTATAGTACCTCAATAAAGACAGCAGCCAATTACATGACATCAAAGGTGAGTGCTTTAATCAAACTGGCCGGACGAAACCCTCTGGAATCTGTTTAACATCTCAAGAAAGCCCACATGTAAAGTGTTTTTATCGGAGGGAGGGTGAGGCTGATCTTACAGACGCATGGAGACAGTTTGATTATTTTAGTAAGATCCATGGGAGGCAGCATTAGTATCAGACTGTACTTGAACAGCATGATACGGATAGCCAAGGCGTCTTATTGATGGGGTTTTACATCTTTTCTGACGCCATAGGCAGTCTTGAGACGTATGGATGCAAGAGTGCTGGAAGTTTAGCTGTTAAGACCAAAGTAGTCACTATGTGAAGTTTCTTTTTGGAGTTGCTGGTATAATTGGAATTAAAACGGAGAAAGTTTTTTGAGAAGAAGATGGCCAGTAATGCTTTGGGTCGTCGGTTTACCATGGATTTTAATTATTTGGATATGGTGTGGCCGACTGGAACGAAGATAACAGTACGGGCTGGTGATTGTCAGCCTGTCACTGTGCTGAATTCACAATCTCGACTCTTGGCTCATGAAAAGAGAGACAAAATTGGGTGAGTGCTTCTATGCAAAATTCGGAGATGGGTTTCATCTTCATCCGCCTTTATAATTATTCTGGAGGCCTTGTTTCTTTGCAGTCGAAATTGTATTCAAACATTCGGTTCATTATATGGTCAAAAATAACTCATCAATATTGATAAAGATGTCAATTTGTGTAACACTATAGTCCGCATATGGGCAGCAGACGGTCCCCATTCTCAATTTCTCAAAAAAACAAAAACATGATCTTTCGCATTGAGTTATGACATTCGAAGCAGATAAAAATTTACCTCATGCCTCATGTTTGAAGTACACAGTGTTGTTCCCTTGTTTCTTTATATAAACTTAACTTAACTTAAATGCATTTATAAAGCGCTGTATCACTGTTTCAAAGCTATATGTTGGGGTGAAATACAGCAAAGTGTTACAAACTATACAGACAATATTCAAACTAATTCCACAGCCGTAAACGTCCAGACGGTCCAGGAGGGGCTTCACAATGCACCAAAAGAAGGGAGTGGAAGGAAAGATAAGGTGGCAACATAAAGAATGCACCAAACCTCACCATCTCTATCTTGTGCGGATATTATGGCATATTATTATTACCACAGTGCCACCACGGTCACCAGATGCTTTACACAAGGACGCGTTATAAGAAACCCGTTCATGAATCTCCCAAGAGTTAACGATGAAACCCCAAGTGTTTTCTCTTCATCTAATGATGTCAATGACCTCAGGGGTTTGCCCTCATTATAACAGACGGGATGTTCTGCAAATATCACACGAGTGTTAACGGACAAGTCACTGGCCTAATTCCCAATGGTTCATGTTATCATGTCAGACGAAGACAGACAATAATTACTCATATTCAAGTGATGAACACGATATTGCACAAGACACCAACGAGATGATGTGTTGATATTGAGCTCCTGGTATCATTTGAAGACTTTGGTTTGCAGAGAAACGGATGCAAAACGATTATTTCAATCCAAACAGTAATAACGAAGAAAAACAAGTTTAATAGTACAACAAGTTGTTCAACTCGAAATGGAACAGTGGTATACGACATAAATTCTTTGAATAACTTTAATACATCTTGTGGCCTCGACAATCTACCTGGATGGTTGCAAGCTTAACCACAGTTGCTTCTCTGAACACATGTGTATAAAATGGAAAATACCAGGAGAGCAGAACAAATATTTTGAAAGAAATGTTTTGGTTCTGTTGACCAGGGATAATAAAGTGTTATACAGCGCCCTCATGGGATGGCTGCTATAAAAGTACCTAATACCCGATGTTAAAAACTAACATTCTATGATTTCTTTCAGTGGTTTGAACCCCGTGGATTCGGTGATCTTAACGGCTGACAGAGGCTACCTCCTATGGACCAATCCAAGAGGATCCATTGAGGTCAAATTCAAATACGGTCGCTCGGGGGAAGATTTCAAGTAAGAGCACAATGGGGCACACTATACGAGTATCGGTTAATTACAAAATAGGCCACAGTTATTTTATGTTTAATATTTTGTTGATAGGCTAGTTGTCACTATCAGGCGATAATCCGCACATCTCTTTAATTTTAAACTTGTTAGAGACACTTTCAAGGAAGGCACTATGTAAATGCATATAAGACTGAAAAATTTTGTTCTGAGTTTTCTTCCGATTTCAAAGTTGGACTTTTGTGGTAATTGGAATATATCTAAATTTTAAATTATTCAAAGAAATATGTTATATTTTTATAACAAATATTATTTTGTTCTATTCTTATGCAAGTCACGTGCGTGAGAGTTTACACACGACTGTGTCATCATTTAGTTTTAATGGTATGCAGTGGTGGTCTACAGACCACCTATTGTGAACGCGTCTTGAGCTATTCCATCCTACTGCTTAGGAATATCCCATGACTACGAATAATATTATGAGGTTATTACAGGACAAGCTCAATTTATAAACTTGACATTGCAGAACTTCACAGATACACAGCGTCAAGAATTTACATGGAAAGAAGTTTTTTCATACGTGGAAAAAGGGGTTAAGTGCATGCATGGCAATTATGGGAGATTTTTGGGACGCTTGGTGGCAGCAGACTTACCAGGTAAAATTCATTGTTTTTGGTAATGTACGCATGCTCAGAACTACGTAAACAATGGAAATTTACATGGTAAGTCTGCTACAACCTAGCGGTCCAAAGTCTCCCATTTGTTACTTGATATTTAAAACTCGTGTCTCTATTCTATCGCACCTGTAACACGACAGGTTTCCGGTTTTAGGCAGTTTGTAGTATAACTGCTAATATTTAGCACACATAAAGGAATACAATCACGAGGCACTATTCTTCTCAACTTTCCTCATCATATCAGCCTCGTCAAGGGAAATTTCATTAATTCAGGTGATCCCATTTAATGGAAAACAATTACGGGAAAAAACGGTCATATTTTGTAAGGGATTTCTTACACGTTAGGACCATGTCCCACGAGGCAGTTTACAGGCACCCGGTTCCAGGCAATCTCCAAGAAAAAGGATTCTCATATGATTTTTCACATATCTTTCTTGGGGATGGTAAGACACCGTTTGTAAAATGACTCGTGTGCTACTAAAGTAATCCCGTATACGCACTGAAGTTGGTTGCCTCCAAGTTGCCTGTAAAAGTTGCCTCGTGTGACAGTGCCCTTAGACCGTGATTTATGTCGATTGAGGCAATCAAATAAAGCGATGGTAAATATTGTGGCCTTCAATTGCTATTCGACTTCTACATCTTTCGGGCGGACTTTTTCTCTGGAGGATTGATAACGATTTTAACTGTATAACCAGTGAGTTTTCAGGAAGAAGCATAACATTGTTTCTACTCATCAATATTTTGTACTTTGTCTGGAAGTACATTTTTACTGCATAACCCCAAACGAAGGACCAAGCCTTGTGTCTCACGCAATGGCTTCGCGAAATGTCGCAAAGCTATACATATATAAATGTTCACGTGCTCCATATGCAAACATAACAAATACATTCGACATATTTGCTGAAAGGATTATTGTTTCGTAGGATGGCAGTGAAATTCTATTTTTCAATATGAAAATACAAGTGAAATTCCATCATGGTAATAATATGGTAAAATTGAATGAGGTGATATTAAACATGATTTGCATTTGAGATCGTATATAAAACAGTCATTTGAAAAGGAGTGTACACCATTGTAAATGATACAAACATTTGCATATAAACTTCATTGATATAATTGCATATTGACTTCATTGATGACCTTTGCATGACTTCATTTCTTGAAAAATGCCATGAAAACAACCATCCTGAGAGCTTATTGTTCTGAAAGAAGTTACTCTTATAAAATGCAAAATAAAACAGTATACGATATCGAGTTTAATTGTAGAATTATGCATTGTAAATGTTTCATTTCTAAAGGTTTGTAGATGTTTTTTAGCATCAATCGATTAACAAAATATGCCTCTTTTGATCATCCTGTTCAGCAGCAGTTGGACTTGTGCTAATGAATTATTCATTTTTCTTTCTCACTTCTAACCAATCAGCTGCTTCATCGACCCCCAGCACCAGGGCATCATGATCTATGAAATGCGTGGTAACTACCAGAAGGAGTTAGTTGTTGACGGTCGTCAACCAATCTCTAAAAATACCAACCCACATCATATCAAATCAATGGGTGTACGTCGTGGCGAGAACAACTTTGAATTCCGCTCAAAGAAAAGCGAAGTGCGGCTTGTGTTGGAGACTGTGCGAGACATGCCAGCGCTCCAGGCGTTCAAGTTCAACTATGTGCTAACATTGTAACAGAGCCCCACTCTGCAGAATTCCAGATATTTATTATCAATTAATTTCACTACTGCTTAAAATTATTAATTTAAAAATTTTTAAACAAGCTAAGCTTATCAGTGACTTTAATATAAGTATTTAATTATCATTACATTTAATAATATTAAAGGTGTAATATCCAGCTGGTTATGTCGCTTTGTGCCTTCCGTGGTTAGAGCATCAACTTCTAACCTTTGACATTATGATCACATGACTGCCATCATGATGATGTTGTTTTAGCGACCTCGCCTGCTCATATAAGAAGCACACTTGGTCTTCGCGGAGCAGTAAAAAGCCGATTCGTTCGTTTAATTATATATGGGCATGTTTACTAAATAAGTTTTCGCTACAAACAATGTTTTTGGAAAAAGACTCTTTATTATTCGTTGCACAACAAACGGGCAAGAGGGCATAGTCTACCAAAACAAAATGTGTATAGACATTATAATAAACAGATAATTCATATAAAAAGAGGTGCTAAAAAACATTTGATAATAAAAAAATTTAAATCAATAATATGTAATTAAACAAAACATTATTTCAAGACGCAAACTGTCATGACTGAACGAATTCAAAAATAAAAGCAGACGAGGAGATGAAGTAGATGTACAACCCTAATGCCCAAGGGAAATACCCAAATAATATATTTAGCTATTTAGCAGCTACAGGAACAACTGCATACTGTAATCAATTATTCATGTAAAGACTAAGCCACTTTTTAAATATATTTAAAAAGGGATAAGAGATATATCCCTTGTTGGTTGTTGTTTGGGTGAATCTCAAGTGTTTGAATGAAACGATGCCAAATTGTTCTTTGAAAATAAACTTTTAAAGTGTCACTTCACATTTTCGCAACCTTTATTAACTTACTACTATAACTACTAAGGATGTATGTAATATGAATAATACTTTCTGCACAATTATTTCATTCGAACCACGCCCAGTTTTTCACTTGAGAAGTGTTTGAATTAAATATCTGGACAATGCAAATGCACAACAAACCAAGGTGACTAGTTGAGTATTGCATACTTCACTTTTAGATGTTAATTCTTCAGATTGATTTATATTAAATATATTTATTATAACGATGTATAAAGAGTTATTTAGTAGATAGATACATGCAATTTGCTAGAGCAATACAAGTGTCCAAGTATCTAATCATGTAGAATGTAGACTGCATTTGCACAATAAACAAACACACCGGCTTACATTTGAAGCTCTGATAATTAGCTCATTCTTGCCGCACAGAGATAAAACATTAAAACAGTTGCATTTTTTTGTGTAAACAAAACCAAAGTAGTTACCTGATTTTTGTTAGGAAAACATTTTTATTCAATTATAATAAATGCCTTCAATTACAACATATACTGCTAAAATACCAGAACTACACTACAGGTATTCATCGAATTTGTAAAATAAACCATAATTTGTTTATCAATCTTCAAAGTAGTTCAAATAATTTCAACATTCTATCATTGATGTGAAGTGTCCATGTATCTTTTTCAAACACAACAAACAATTTTATAGAATACCTTCTCAAAATTTTCTCTAATGAAAAAAGGGAGTAGAAGCCTACTTTAACAAACTTAATGATAACTTACTTTTTGCCATAGCATACATTTTGTGTGTGAAATGGTTAAATTGAAGTCTCCTGATTGTTCGAGTATAATACTATGTTCTGGTTAAAATAATTCTATTCTGTAAAGTATGAAAGTTTACATATTATGTAGTTGACCATGTTCTGCCTTTTCCCTACACACCAACATTTTATTACTACTTTTCAATATTTTGTTTTCTTTTTCTAAGAAAGAAAAAAAAAACAGCAAAACAAAAAGTATCTAACTTGTAGGCTGAATTATTTGTTCTTACTGTTTTCAAGTAACGTCCTACACTACTGAGAATTGTTCTCATACTCCTCTCTCTATTTCATTTTACATTGAGTCAGTAAATGCAGTCAGACACAATCAGCTTCTCAGGATATTTGTTAACACAACTTAAACCCAAAGCAGCTTCCAAAAAAAAGCTCATACACAAATGAATATTACAATGGTGTACACTACAATTCTAAAACACCTAGTGTTAAGATACATCCTTTTTCATCCAATATATTGGACTCAATGTTGTGAAAGTGTTGAGTTTTAATGGAGGAGGAGGAGGTGGGGGAGGAACACTTACTAAAGTGTGGGATAAATTAGAAACACTTTGTACTTTATTATCCCGTTGAACATCCACACGGTTATCTGAGGTTGCCTCCCTTCCTTCCAAACATCCACCATCTGGCTCAGAGAGCCTAACATCACTCACCCTAGGTTCTTGGGAGACGCTGGTGCAGCTGTTTGATGAACAATGAGTCTGGTTCTCACAGGGCGGGCTGGGTGTAGTAGGTGAACAATCACAAGTCTCTAACATCTGTGCAACATGACAAAATCAGAAGAACATTGAGACGGCATAACAAATCTTAAATGAATCGACACACAAATTTCCCCAATGGTTTACGTGATCAGGAATGTGTCACTTCAAAGGAGTTATTCAGTATTACTAAACAATTCTTGCCTACAACCCTGTTTTCAGGGTGGTTCATGTACATGTGTTATCATTGGTTTTGGGGAAAGTCTGTAACATGCACTTTGTGTCATTTAGCCGTCACAAAGCGAGTCATAAATCAAACAAGTGAAATAAAAATGTAAGGGTATTCAAATACTTTGAGAAAAACTTTAGAGTGTTGCAGTAACCTTGCAGGTGACATTTGGTTAGTGTAGCTTTCTCAACGATGAGAGCCATTCAAAAGGAAACTTTTCATTATGGTGACTGTTCTTGTTCAAGCTTTAAATTCATAGTGAAAAATTAATATTTTGAAAACAATCTGATAATGTTGTAAAATTTTTCACTATTGCTTGTCACTCCTCAAACTTTTCATGAATGAATGCTTATAAAGTTGTCTTTGGACAAGAATAATTGTTCACCTGAGCATTTAGGGTATTGACCGGTGAGCAGAACTCATATCCAAGATGAGAGTAGAAGCCCTGCTTGTCTTTAGTGTTAAGAAACATAGTGGTATAGCCTTGACTCTTAGCATGTGTTTCAGCCATCGCCATGACCTGTCGTCCGATACCTTTACCTCTCAGATGTTCTGGGACAACGACTGATAAAAGAAAGAGAAATTAGCAAAAGTGATTTATACATATAGAATATAGGACTAGAAAAATTGAATGCAAAATTTAACATCGACTTTGAGGAGTTTCCCTTATATGCAACAGCCAGTAAAAGTTAATCAATGCAAGCATCATTTTGCCCCCCCCCCCCCCACCCCCCCCCCCTACCCCTCAACTAAATAAATTAATGGCAGTGCATTACGGCCAATTATTTGTTGTCTAGAGTACCAGCACTGCTGGATGAGGGATGAGGGATGAGGGATAGTTCTTTGCCAAAATGCCTTGGAATGATGACATTGTACTGGCCTAAAGGCCTTGCCACATGATGCAACTTAAAGGCAACCAGTTCCAGGCAATCTCCAAAAAGGAAATTCATTCAGATTTCAGTTTTTTTCATTATTTTCCCGCTGGGAATAATGAGTTACAACTAGAAGATTGTCTCTTGTGCTACCAAAGTGTTCCTTTTGCATATATAGTGCACTTGGTTGCCTCCAAGTTGCCTGAAAAAATTGCCCCGTGTGACAATGCCTTTATAGATTACATTTAAAGACAATTGCATCTTCAACAGTGTACTGCATTTTCATTGTCAATGTAATTTTCCTTCTTACCGGATTCAATGAGGACACTGCTTGGCATGCTGATGACTCTGGCCAATCTGCAGTAACCAATTACAGCTGGACTTGAGCTTCCCTGTTCATTAGCCACCATCACAAGTGAGTACGGAAGTTCATCGCGTGACTTATCCAATGAGTGAAGTCTAAACAATAAAAAAAAGTATAATAGATGTTAAATTTGCATCGGGGATAGAGAATCTTAACTTTTGGTTTCAACCTACCCGCTGCCAAAACATAGGATTCAAACTGCCTCTAGCTACCGGGCAATCTCGGTAGTCTAGTTGGTAAGACACTGCTCTAGAATTGCAAGGGTCGTGGGTTCGAATCCAACCCGAGTAAATATGCCTGTGATTGTGATATTTTTTTCAAAGGACTTGGGAAAGTACTGAGTATACAGTGCTAACACACATCGGTGTATGGGTAAAAACCAAAAGTTAATAAAAACAGTATTATAAACAATTAATTCATCATGTCAATCATGCAGGCCTGATACTTCTGAATCAAAATTATGCAGTCGACAAAGCATCCTCATGGAAACAAACATCACAACAACTTTTTGTAGAGAAACCAATGAAGAATCTTCATTTATAGCTAGACGTGGGAAGAAAACCCCTCGGGAGGGTAAAACCCGCGCAGTCAGGTACCGTAGGTATGAAAAACCCAATCCTTATAAGCAAGGCCCCGATCCCAGCTCAAGCTGGGGTCCACAAAGGTGAAAGGCATGGAGAGAAACCACTAAGCCAACCTGACTGACCTCAACGTTGTTGTTGTATTAGCAAGGTAGTTTTCCTTTGTAAGGGGCACCTTCATAAGGTAAGGAAATTTAAAGGCAACTAGGCAACTGCTTCCACTGTCCATTAGGTATCAGGCCTGCTTTCTGGAGTAACTATAGAATACGCGGCCATAATTCACTCCACACAGCTACCTCTATATATAGTCCCCATTGAAAAAGAAACCAGAAAACAGGGCCATAGTGGAGTGGACCTGCTTTCTATGTACCTGCTTCCTCTATAATATTTCCACGAAAAATGTGTCTCAACATTCTTACGAGTGTACACATTTATAAGCAGAGATTCTATGCATTACTTACAGCAATACTTGGCTGGAGCACTGGACATGGTGAATAATACGTCCAATACATTTATTTTCAGAATAAGTGGAAGTGATGTACATTTGTACACTGACAAAACTTATTAATTGAAATTCAACATCAGTAGGGTGGGTTTTATTATTCTCCCATGCTCTAAATCTAATCTTATTTCAAGTATATATTACCTTGCTGCTTTACTGCGAGGCCATTGAGCGTTAAGTAAGTCCGCACAAGCATCAATTAAATCTGGTCTTCTGTGCAACGGTTCCATACGAATGCTTGAGATGTCCATCTGCAAAGAACAGAAGAAAAAAACTCTTCACATTTTCTATATGCAATTTTATTAAAAAAGAAATGCTCTTGCTTCTGACACTGCAGCCAGCCTACCTCAAAGATGTTCCTTGCTCCCTTCTTGCACACGGTTCCACATTTACGAACCACTTATTCAAGCTTATGATAATGTTACAGCGACTTGGAAATATTGAGAGGAGAAAAACTACAAGGACCTGATTTTGACACGTTCTGCAAAAGTGACAATTTAGCAGACGACCGACTGCATGCTGCAAGTCACGTGTTTGTGTTGACAAAAATTATTAAGAAAATAGTCAACATCATATTATTGCGTTGATGTTCCGTCGAATACGTCTAGGTACTGTACATAATGTGCAGGAATCTCGATTATTTGAAATTGTATTCTTCGCGGACTCAAGTATCGATACCATTGTAAATTTACGACATTACTCCCAATGCTTTCTCAAGAATCGATACTTTACCAGTATGTATACGAGTTTACGTAGTGTCGACAATAAAACACAATGACTTGACCAAGAATTAACTGATCATCAACATGACGGCGACAAGCAGTGATGAGAATGATGGACTTCCACCGAGATTATCAGCTCGTTTCGAAGGGTACAGTTGCATTTCAATTATCAATATACGTTGGAGGTTTTGTTGGTATTACTTTTTCTCTTTTGTCGATCGAGTGACTGGATTTTTAACTCATTCTAGTACGTTTGTAAACAAAGAGTAAATTCACATTCTCATCTCGCTCAAGTCAAGTCTTCAGTAAAAACTTCGGGGATGGGCGGGCCCAATTCCAAACAACAACAACAATCTAGTGCTTTAGTCAGCTCAGTTGAGTTAAACCATAACTAGTAAAATGACTTGGAATTAGATGACATGTTTTCAGTAGTACACTTATTATAAAGCAACCTACTGTCAACCGCTGACTTATTTAGTAACATTTTTTTTAAGCCACGACGACGATGATCATTATGTAAATGTTTGATGCCCCGGGGCCCATGCCCCCCCCCCCCCCCACCCCCTCCCCCATTGCTGGGTCTCCCCGGCCCTACTACAGTAACATATCGAGGTCGCTGGATACAATTCGCTTGTTGCAACACTCAGTACATTTTTTTTTTTAAGATCTCGATTAGACCAACCGGGGACCTGTACCTTCTCTATTTTAAGTTTTTTTACTTTGAGAATCGGACCTAGGGCGACAGATCTGTCAAAGTCTTTAATTTCAATTGGAGGCCAACAGCTGTCAAATCAAAAAGGGGAGTACAGCATCCCAGTGCTAGTTACTGGGTCTTTAGCTCTCCACCAGTAATGATAACAATTCTGTCTTATTGTTTTTCGCAGGTCGTTTGCATATCTCACAATCAAAGATCGCCTCCCTGTCATCACCACCAAAGTGGTAAACACTGTGTACACCTACCGCATTGAGGCTGCACAACTACACGGGCAGGTAAGAAAGACCCCAGACAGAACTCCTACAAGGTTTGTTCCGCTATCATCTCCACGTGGAGGAGATAGCGTGACGAAACCTCACCATTGACTATGTTGTAGTTCTAGGATACTTCTAGAAACTATATAGTTTGGTTCTGAAATATTGTACCAAATCCAAAGGCCAATGGAGGTTTGTGGTTGTGTTTTGTCCCAACTACAGTTAGGACCAGTCTGAACTTGAGTGTAACAATTGGACAGCCCAAACTAAAGCTTGAATGGCATGATAGTGATAACGACATACATGTACATGTTGTGATAAGACTGAAAAAAATTACCCTCTATTCTTGAGTGATTTGCGATCCTCTTAAAGCCATTGGACCCTTTCGGTACAGAAAAAAAAAAAAGTTCACAGATTTACAAATAATTAACAGGGTTTACAGAAGGTAATGGTGAAAGACTTCTCTTGAAATATTAGTCCATGAAATGCTTTACTTTTTGAGAAAACGGTAAAACAATATACATTCACGTTAACGAGAATTACGGATTTGTTATAAACACATGTCATGACACGGCGAAACGCGCGAAAACAGGAGTGGGTTTTCCCGTTATTTTCTCCCGACTCCGATGTCCGATTGAGCCTAAATTTCCACAGGATTGTTATTTTATATATAAGTTGTGATACACGAAGTGTGGGACTTGGACAATACTGTTTACCGAAAGTGTATAATGGCTTTAAGTCTCTTTCGTCTGACAACGGGGCTCATGTGAATATTGAAGAAATTCTCATTGCAAAACTTGAGAAGAATAAATTGTTTCTTGTTCATGTACAATTGTGGAGGTAACGCTTTTCTTTCATTACTCTTTAATGTTTCTCAGGATGGAGCCACAGATTGCAAAGACATCGTCGCTAAACTCTCCAAATTCCGCAACGAGTTACAGACAGACAAGGCCATTCTCCCTCTGCAACCAGATGGAGAGGACGACATTGAGATCTGGGAGCGATGTCTGGAGGAGGAGACTAAGGCCAATGGGGGTACCCCTGCAAGCTGGTTCACATCTCCCTGGTTGTATGTGGAGTGTTACATGTATCGAAGGATTGTGAATATAATAAGACAGAGGTACGACTTAATTTTGATCTTTTGAAAATCAGTTAAAGCATTTAACTGTGCCGTGCCAATAGATGGTGTGCAAATTGGACCGTTAAAACTGGGGTCGATTTCACAAAGAGTTAGGACTAATCCTAACTTAGGACTAGTCATAGGAGAAAAACGTATGGCTAGTCCCAAGTTAGGACGAGATAAGACTTGTCTTCACTCTTTGTGAAATCCACCCCTGAGCAGCTTTATTTTTGTGACCTTGACTTCATCTGACTTAATATTAGTTATTATTATTATTATTAGTTCAACTCCAATATGTATCCAACTTGAATAAATGGACGACAATGAAGCTTCAAATTTTTCTGAAAGATTATTTTTCGAAATAAGATAGGAGAAATTGTTGTAGATGGTGTACAAAGCTCACAGAGAATTAGCCCACTCGCACAACTAACCAGTTTGAGAAATAACGTCGACATGTTGTTCTGAACTTTTTTGCAATTTTGACCATTTGTTACAAATCTTGAGAACAAAGCAAGGTGCAATATTTGTTTTTTACACCAGACTTTTTACTCCCGGAAACCGAACACCTAGAGTTTGTTATAAAACAAACTCTGAATTTCTAGGGTTTTTTTTAACTTTGTTTTCTTAACTCCTTACAGCAATCACTTGAGGAAGTTTGATCCGTTCAGCGAGCAGAAAAAAGCAGCATTAAAGCAGTCACAGGAGGCCTTGGTCATTCTTGCAGAGTACCAAAAAATGACACATGGGAAGGGCATTGATTGTTTTAAAGAATTCATGGAGGTAAGGGAAGAAGAAGAGGTTGGGGAAAGAAAGTTCTGACAGAAATTATCAGAAGTAAACCAATCTGCACCCATCAAATATTATTTACTCCCTTAGAATTGTTTGATTTTACCAAATTAAAAAACATTGTGTGTCAATGATGTCACTTAGTATTAGCTTGTGGGGACAGTGTGTTGTGACTGTAGACATCAAGGTCGTGTCTCTCATGTTCGGGGCCACATGCCTTTTACTGGAAGATTCTTCTCAGTCTACCTCCATGATGGACCCAACCTCTGGAATAAACTTCCAACTCACATCAGGGCAACAACATCCTTCAACATGTTCAAGTCACTTCTGAAAGCCCACTTGTTTCAGGAGGCCTGTCATCAATAACTTATTTATTTCTTCTGTGCCTCAGCGCCTTTTTGAGCAAACCTTTGATTTGTGCTCTTTAAAAAATGATTATGATTGATTGATTAATTAGTCTGTTCATGTTTTGTTTCCATCTCTTTCTTCTAGATTTCTCTTTGGGGAAATAAGTGTGACCTCTCCATCTCAGCCGGTGTAGAAAACTCACAGAAAATTAGCCCACTCGCACAACTTGCAAATTTAAGAAACAAAATATTAGTCAATGACAGCGATAAGCTTTGGCGTGTCTTGCAAAACTCACGGGAGAGCAAAGCTGAGAATGAGGCAGTGAGGATGGACATCGTGTTAGACAATGCTGGCTTTGAGTTGTTTACTGATCTGTGTTTAGCAGAGTACATCTTGAGAACCAACTTGGCTGACGTTATTGTTATGCATTACAAAGCGATGCCATGGTTTGTCTCGGATGTAGGACAGGATGACTTTTCACACACACTAAACTACCTTGAACATCAAGAGAATGACAGCCTGAAAAAACTTGGCCGGTGTTGGTCGCAGAGAATCAACACAAAATCATGGGTTTTACAGGGTCATCCATTTTGGACAACTCCGCATGATTTCAGCGCAATGCAGTCAGTCGCTCCAGACTTGTACTCTGAACTTGCCAAATCGGATCTGATTCTCCTGAAGGGAGATTTAAACTACAGGAAGCTGGTTGGAGATCGGCAATGGGAACCAACAATCCCCTATGTGGAGGCATTATGTGGATTTCACCCGGCACCTCATTGTGCCCTACGGACATGTAAGGCTGATGTTATAGTAGGGCTTGATGATGGCGTTGCTGAGCAAACTGCAGCTGAGGATAGGGACTGGCTCATTGACGGAAAGTTTGCTGTTATACAATTTTCTGGAATGATCCGTACTTAAACTGTTAAACAATATTAAAATGTTAAAGTTTCACAAAAATAAAACACATTATACAGTTGTGAGAATATGAGTGCTTTTCAAGTGTTGTATTGCACTTTCTTATTTTGAAGGCGCCTATTACAATAAATATTCCATAATTTTTTTTAAGTTCACCAATATGGTACAGAATTATACAGTTGTTGATACTTTTCAAGTGTTTTCAATTATATCACAAAAGCTAAAAATCTAAAGTTTCCTCTTGGTCACTTACTATAAAATGCCGTTTTCCAATATATTTAACGAATATTAAAATTAAACTGGTGTATACATGTAAGTACATGTAAGTGGAATTTAATTGTAGAGTAAATGTTTTTTGGGTGTGCAATATTGTATTCAGTGTACACATTTAAAATCTTAAACAGATTTCTTAGGTAAAGGGAAGGTATACATTTGGTAACCACTCCTAAAATGAATGGCAATAAAAACTTCAATACTTGGTTAGAAGTACAGCATTTTAAGAAACATTTCACTTCAAAGTATTAAATTGGGTTAAGGAAAAATTCATCGGTTGTTATCTCCCAAAATTTGTTTCTCAGGATTTGTATGTTTTCTAACTTAGGATTATTCTTTCTGGTAGGCCATACATGTAACTGCGATATCTCAAAAACGTGACCACCTTTTGACAAAATAAAATGTTCACAGATTTGTTTTATTGCATCTACATTTATGTTTGATAAAAACCATAAAAAAAACCCAAAGGTACACAATGTATACTTTCCCTTAAAGCAATGTATCAGACTATTATATCCTTTGACTTTCAGCATCATTTTATTCAACTTAGCCTCTAGTGACTTTGGCTAAAACTATGGCCGTTTCTCAATTTCAATATTGAGGAATCTAACTTTCTCAGTGTGCCGGCCATAGCCAAAGCCGCTAATTCTGACACGGCCCAAGATAAATGCGAGAAACACAAATGGCTGCATCCTTTATAAGCTGTCGTTGCACTTTTCATTTTATAGATACAACATTTTGCTATTAAAACATTAAAAAGAATGGAATGTTTGTTAAAATTGTTTTCAGGTATCCATTCAAATGAAGCACTTTACATTTTACGTACAAGTGTCAACAACATTGTATTAAGTTGTCATAACTGGTGTGGCAGGTACAGTAGTAGGCCCTACAGATTTCTGCATTTTTGACAACAGGCCATACGAAGTATTAAAACGGTGGGTTAAAATAGATAAAAATTGGTTGAGGTTTAAAGGGTCTGATGTCCTTTTTCCCAACACAAAGTCCACAGATTTACATTAAACTTACACAGTTTGAAGATTATGATAGTAGAAAGCTTCCCTTGAAATTTTACCTACTGAGATGCTGTAGTTTTTGAGAAATGAGTAAAACAAATAATTTTAGTCTCAGTTTTAGCATGTAAAACCGTATTAACCAGTTATGCTATGATTATGGTATAATATGAGAACTGGTTAATGGGATTTTACATGCTAAAATAATTTTTGTCTTCCTGAGACGGAAATTATTTTGTGACTTGTTTTACTCATTTCTCAAAAACTACAGAACCTCAGTTAGTAATATTATTTGAGAGGTATTTGAAGGGAAGCTTTCCACTATCATTATCTTCAAACCCTGTAAGTTTAATGTAAATCTGTGGACATTTTGAAAAAGTACCCAGAATCCTTTAACAAATCATGTTAGACGAAAATGTTCTTTTGCAGGATTTGCAATTGTGTAAACTTTATAATCAGTGACTGTTCAGATTAAAAAACAAATCAGCATTTCCCCTATAATCTACCTATCTTGTACTTTGTTTATAAACAAATTTATAATTTTTTTTCATTTCGTGAAATAAATATGGTTCCTTTATAAGTGCATTGGTCTACTCTATATATTGTATATTTCAACGTCCTCCTGGTCCTTTTTCTCATTTATCTTCCGCACCAATCTCTCCAATTCAAATAAATGTTGATCTGAAGCTTCAGGTAATAAAGTCCTCACAGCTTCAGCCAAATTCAGTAGATATTCTGTATTCGCTCCGCTCTCCCCAATGGAAGAGCATATCTGCAGGGCTATATCCTCCATGGAAGCTGGACCGAGGAAGTTCTGGTTGTCAGGAGTTGCTATGTAAATCATAACCTCAAAGGGCTCATAGGTGCTGGTATCACGGGGTTGAAAGGTCACAGAGGTAAGTGAGTAGCCGCCTCTTTCTCGGAAGTCTAAGTACTCACGCACCTGAGGCACGTCTTCCTCTGCTATTTCATATGCTATGCCCCATACTCGCTCCTATAGGGTACAAAATAAAAGTTTTATTAGATCGGGAAAGAACGATATAGCATTGATTAAAACAATGCAATGGTTTAACGTATTTGATTAGAAATGTCACAAATAAGGTTTTCTGGTAATATATTATTTGAACTTCATAAACCCCAGGTTTTTATGCCCTGCGGTGGCTAAGCAATATCTCAGGTACTTTTCATATCAACTCCAAACTTGGTGTATGGATTGTTTTTTTTTAGTGGATTGGTCTTGGGATTAAATCTCCTTTCAAAAATGTAATGCAGAAAGAGTAGAAATTGTGGGGGCGGGGAGTTGTAGTGTGTGTGAGTGTTTTCACCCATTGGTTTTTCCCACCTACATGGCACAGTATCTGCCGCACAACATTGCACAACACTGGCTAAGATTATTTGTGGGAAAAAAACACTCTGTTCGACATACACTCTGTTTTTTCTTGTTTTGATCACAATCTCAACATGCAGCACCCACAGTGAGGTCAAAGGAAGACCTGGTTGTGAGTTGTGGTACATAGAGTTGTATTCAGTGTTGAAGCTAGACTAGGTTTAGTGGTCGGCTCTAAATCCACCAAGGACAAGGTCAACACACTTATTCATGTTTGGATATTGTACCCTCTTCATTGCTGAAGTGCAATCTGGTGGAAATCTGTTGTGGACAGCACATTGTTTTTTGCTCAGAGTGCTGGGTGAAATGTTTTAGTTCTGGGAGACCCGCCTGGCACCGCCCACCATGGCTACAACGTTGGTTATGTTTGGCTCTTCAACTCTATGGTGAGGATACACACACACTATTTATTTGACCTTGGCAAAAGCGGTCTGGACTCTAGGTACATGTATGCAGGGGTTAGGTTCTATTGTTTACCTGAGAGTCTGGCAGCAGCGTAACTACACGTCCAGGCTGAAAAGAAACACACACAAAACATTGTGAGCTAAACTTGAAAATTTACTAATAAAAATAGGGAGGTGTTGTGTGTTTGAATTACAACATAGAAATTGTTCAGTAGCTGAGGTGACAATGAGGGCCAAAGACAAATAGCCATTATGTTGTGTAACCTTCATTATTTTAACTTGAATTGAATGGCAGGTACATTTGATATGTAATTCAAAACTAAATGACCATAAAACTAAGTTTGTTATTGAGACTTTAAAAGTAGATTCAATCCGAGAAACGTTTAATTAACGCATGATTCATGAACAATTTCTCGGATTGTTCATACAATTATTATTATACCGTCTAATAAAATCTCTAAAAACTAAATTGCATACTGCTACGGCTATTTCTACATCCATGGCATGGGTAGACGTGTAGAACCATGATGAGGTTCGTTCCGCTATCAGGAGACGATAGATAGAGGAACAAACCTCATCATAGTTCTAGTAGGAGTAGGGTAGACGTAGGTTGTACCTCAATGGGTTGTTGGCATGGTAGGGTGGTGCTGTATAAAAATGACGAGTCATCCTCATTTCTCTACCGAGTGCGAAATTGGTCACGGATCCGTATTGGATGAGATTATTAAACGGCAAAGAAACGAGTGAGCTTACCTTCATTGGGTTTCCCCTGTGATCTGGGCTTCCTTGCCAAAATCGTCTTGCATATCCATCGATGTATCCTGCTACTTTTCGTTGGTAAGGAAAGTTCACTTTCCATATTAATGATCCGTAACCGAAAGCCCACATAACCGTGTCCTTTTCTTTTAAGAACTTTCGTTTTTACGTTTTCTGAGGTAGGTGTTGTTGTTTGGTGTAGTTTGTTTGTTTTTAAATAGCGCCACCAATAAACCAGAATTATTTTGAAGCGCCCTCTTGCATCCATCCAAAACAAATGCTTTTCGTCTATTACATAAGTTGCATTGAATTCCCTGCCCTTCATGCACTGTACGAAATTTTCTTCCTCCAGGACGTAAATTGTGTTGAAAATACACAGAAAATCACTGCCGGGAGAATGTAACAAAATTGAAGTTTTTGTTTTATGCTGTAAATTGGATTTGCCGAGGTAAGTGTTAAACTAATATTAATTTGTAAATTCGATTACTGACCCACTCACCGACTGGGTTAACAATCTGTACTGACTGAATGCGTGTTTTCCCTAAATGACAATGCCGTCTTATATAACACGCCTATTTTTTTTTTTTGGGGGGGGGGGTTCTATAAACTCGTCTAAAAATCTATGTGATTTAAATTACGTTGATGTGATGTTTCCATTATTAATATTAGGAACTTTTGGCTTACTATACAATTCACAGATTCAATTTTACTGTAGTGGATTGCGTTTCAGTTGCAGCATGGACCTCTATGGTTGCAGCTGCTATTTATTGACGAATTTATATAAAAGAAAGTTATTGTCATTTTTGTTTGAAATTGTTGTAATTTTTTACAGGTGTACACACCGTGGTTTATCATGTCCGGCAAGGTTACAAGAATGTTATTAAGTCTAGGTCTTATTGGAGCCTCTGGTGCAGTTGGTTGGGGACTTCTCAAACTTGTCTCGCCAAGTCCTGAAGTTCTACTGAAGGTAATTTACACATTTCCCAAAGAATGGAGGTAGAACTACCTTCATCCTATTTTTTGCCAAAATATTCTGCTAACTGACCACAGAGACCGAGACTCTTGATTTGCTCACCTCCAACCCCTACATGTAAATAAAAGTAGGTAATGGCCAATTTCAAAACAGGGCGTCCACAAGACACCGAGATACCCCTGCTGCATTTTGGGGGAAAAGTATGTCCAACTTTGCTGGCAAATTAAACAATGGTTGTCCGAATTGATACTATTACCCCTCTGTCACACACAGAGATACTTTTCTAGTTGAACACATGTACTGTGTTTATAAGTTTGTTCACATTAAAAACTTTGTTTTTAGGTAAATTTAATGAACACTTAAAAGTATTGTATGAGTACGTTAGCAAGCATCATTCACTGTCATATATTTCTGTGTTTTACACTCCATTGACTTGTCAACAGCAACTTCCAGAAAACAACCCATCAGTAATGAAGGAGTCTAAACAGAAAACCCAGGAGTGGATGGATGCATTGAAAGCTGCTGCAGACGACCCCAACCCAATCTATAAGTCATTTGGGGCCAAGAAAGACTGAAGATGTTCTCATCAACTGCTGAACCCGAAGCCGAGTGTAGAAGAAAAACCAACCCTATCTATATGTAAGGCAGTTGTGCCTAATGGAAGAAAATGAAGATGCATTCATTAACTCTAAAACTCTATTGGATTCGAACTGCCTCTAGCTTCCGGCCATTCTTGGTGGTCTAAGTTGGATGCTGCTCTAGAATTGTAAAGGTCGTCGGGGGTTCAGATCCCACTCGAGTGATATGCATGCGAGGTTTTTTTACGGAGCTCGGGAAAGTGCTGAATATACAGTGCTTACACACATCGGTGTTTATGTGTAAACCAAAGTTAATATAACTTTAAACTGTTCAACCTTTTGATGACATCGTCAGACAAAGCTTAATGTTGGCAAGGAGTGTCTTGAGACACATTTTGTGAGTTTTGGTGCAGTGTTAATGCAGTTTCATTATACATGCACAGTGGAAGAATGCGTTGAAAACTGCTATAAAGAGGGATGTTCTTTCTTTCACTGTACATGTATATATTGACTTAAAAAATTACCACAAAAAAACCACTTTCATGTTTACATATGTGTTTTGATTGAGGTTATTTATTATTAAATATTCAACTTTATCACATATCACAATCTTGTTTACCTGAAATAAAAACCTGTACTGAATAATGTATCAGACTCGGATGGGATTTGTTGCTATTATTCCAATGAGGTAACATACACAAACATTTTGAACAAAATTAATTTTAAAGATTAAATTTTAAAGATTGCTGTGAAACTAGTTTTAATAATATGGTAGTTTTTATCAATACACAAGGACAAGAACTTTCACAAGTTAAACAAATTATTTTAGTAAATGGATAGTTTGGATAATTTCTGATATAACAAAGGAATGTAAATAAGAAGGAACAATAAAGAATGAGGAGAGAATAGTGAAAGTTAATGTTTCTTTTGTGTGTTTTTAGGTAGCTGAATGTGAATTCCCCCTTCCCCCCACTTTTATTCCTTTATTAGAAGTAGATTGGGCAATCAAAAAAATCATAAGACTGCACTTGTTAAAACAGCCAAGCCCCTACATGTACTAAACGCCATTGTCAATTTCCAAAGATATCACTTAATTTTTTTGATTTTTGGGGTTGAACAAAGAATTGACTAGAAAGGGATTCCAACCAACGACCTCCGGATTAACGTGCCGGCGCTCTTCCAACTGAGCTAACTAGCCCTATATTGGCGGTGTCCCTATTTTGTCAATATTAATTTTTTTGTTACAATTTATTTGATTGGTCACACCTTTTAAGCAGTGCTTGCCATTACTGATTTTGCTTAATATAGTAGCTAGTGTGGGAGTTCAATGACTGGACCGACCAATCGGCAATCAATCAACTATAAACCTTTGTAAGAATGGAGGCCTGGTACTTTAGGGAGGCAACATATGACATTATTGACTGCAAAATGTACAGTTAACCCTCCGCAAAGCAATACCCAGTGACTTAACCTAGTAATAAGATACAAAAATAATGTATAACTTGACTGCCAACAATACAGGCCAATAATTTGTAATGCTGATACGTTCAATAGATCTATTTCATATTCCTCCCTTCTTATCCTCTAAACATGTGTAGGCACTAGGCACGTTATGTGCTCTGTTCAGTTCGTCTAGCAAGCACCTGGCTGTTAAACTCGTGCATGAATTCTGACGACAGCTCTTGGAGTCGAGTTAAAAACAGTGTTCTTTCCCCTTCGCTCCATTCCTGAAACCAATCCGTGAAGAGTTTGAGCTGGCACTGGAATATACTCGGTGCCTTGTCGTTTACTTTCAGAGTCTGCATTGCATCAAATAGGGTTGTAACATCTGGCGGCACTGCCTTATTTACAAGGTCCGATAAGAAGTCCTTTCTTTGGTAGTGGCTCCACGTTGAGAACCAGTGAAGGACGGTTTTCAGCTCCTGCTGGAATACGCTGGCAGCCATTTCTTCTCTAGTTGGTGGTACTGCAGCTGCCATAGTCACATCATGTCCTTGTGTCATAAACTTGAAATGTTGATGGCTCTGTTATAAATACAAAAAGAAGAAATAGTAACATTGCATTGAGTGTTCCTAGAAAGGAGCTGATCAATTGTTTCATCAAGATCAAGCAGTGTATGGTGAGAAGTCAGTTTATTAAATAATGGTTGTCATTTAATCTCAAATTCTGCAGTCACTTGTCTTTTTTTGTTTAATGAAAAATTTTGTTTAATGAAAAAGAGGTTTTACAGTATGGAGACACTCTATAAAAATAATACAATTAATTTCCAAAAGAAGATTTCAAAAAGCCTGTGAGTGTGAGTGTGCTCTTTAAATATATATATGTTTGGAAATTAATAATTATTTAAGCAGGCTTCCCTCTTTACTATTAATTTTTAAGGAGAAATTGTGTAGCAACTTTTCTTGCACCATCAATTCATATCAAGATATTTATTGAATTGATTTACACAGTGTAACGAACACTTAGTGGATCATCATCAAGTAAAATCATCTGCATATTATATTGAACTAGTCTTATTGCACAGCTCTTTTATATTAATGTTTCTTTTTGAAAATAAGACTGATGACAATCATACACGGTCTTTAAAAAAAGAATATCACTATCACTTTCCTTTCAGTGCTCAGTTCAAGCATGGAGCTATTAACCTTTTTATAGCTCCATGGTGGTGCAAGCATGGAGAGTTATTATAGAGGCATTGGCAATTGCTAAGGGCAAAAATGGCAAAAGAAAAGACCGCATGATGAGTTTGATTACGAAACCTTCACAAAACACAACAATACTTACATTTTCATCTTGATTGCATCACGTATCCGTCCAGATCATTATACACCATTCAGACAGAGACAATGGGTACTAATGATGATCAAAACAACAGCGCTCCTTGCGCCATGCACAACACCTGACTCATTTTTTAGACTGTTATTTTCAAATAAGTGGCCTTGCAACCTCGTTTTCAATTAACGAGTGAAACGCCCGCGACGACGTGTAGATCGATAGCACGTAAAATTACCCCCTGAGAACGTCAACGTATTTCGATAAAGATGGCGGCGCCCATGGTAACATCGACGGTCTCTCTTCGCACTGGTGAAAAGCACAGCTTCAGCAACCAAATTGAACTCACAAATGGTCAGATTACGAACGAGAAATTGAGAGAATCAGTGCAGGGAATCCAGAAGGAGTTAAATGATTTTCTTACCTCACAAGTTGATATTGAGAAAGGCTCAGCAGTCAACCGAAAAACCAACGCTGGAGATGCATCGCAGGATGACGATTTAGGTATTATTTTATACAAAAGAGGGCGCTATGATATTCAATTCAATTCAATTTTTTATTGTCACACATATAAATACATATACAGTGAAATTCACTTCGGCTTGCGAGTCTAAAAATATGATAGTTTGTCTTCCTGTCATTAACACTGTGCGTAGAAACTAGTACTTCTTGAACCATAGTTCCGAGCAAGGATATGCTTGATACATCTTGTACATATTGTGTTACTCGTCAAAGCCTGGTTTCAGCAAATTTGGCCAAGGAAGTAGGACCCCCATATTGTCAGAATTGCCCAGTAGTAACATTAAATTGAGTTTCCTAAATTAGCATGGCTGTCGGTGCTTAAAAAGTAAACAATGCAATACATGCATTTCATTACTGAGTCTGTGGTAAGCCAAACAATTCTAACCAAAAGAAATACCATCCCAAGTTTCTTCCATTCAATAAGCAGGATGTCAATTGGTCACGAAAATTTGCTGGTCTGTGAAAATTATTTGTATATGAATGTTTTTTTCTCCATAGATGAAAGTGACGATGACGGTGATGACATTGACGATGAATATCAAGAACCTTCCGCTAAAGAGCAACCAACTGAAGAACCACCTGACAAGAAACCTAAAAAGTAGACCTTCCATGAAGATTTTTGTAAAAGCATCATGTTCTCTAGCCCTGTTATGGTAGGACGTCAGTCAGTGCCTGCAACGGAGGAGTCCAACCTGGGCTACAGGTTCTCTATTGTACAAGGCATAATGAGAGCTGCACAGTATGAAGTTGGCCCAGAAGCTGCTGAGTAATGCGGAAAACAGCTGTGGAAGAGCACTGGGAATATATTTTCATTTATAAGTGAATGAACTTCAGCAGATGTACTACCATGTAGCATCTCCATCATTGTGGTCCGAATTAAGAAGTTGATGAACCATTACTGTACAGATGACCTTCCAGTTGTGTACCAACTGGTGCTTTGGGTACAAATAATGTTATTTAGGTTGCCTTCTAAACCGATTGTAATGTGTTATATTCTAGATATTTGTGCCCTCTCTTGTACTTTGTTATTTTCCCAGTCGTGTGAAAATAAATCTGTAGCGTATCACTCAGGCTATATGCAAATGTTTTCGGTCTTTTTTAAGGTCCTGGGGGAGGGGGGGGGGGGTAAACAGTATACAGTGCAAGGGTAAAAAAGCAAATATTGGTCCTACGTTTAAAATTGTACTAGTTCTAGTGAGACATCAGAGTCACATGTACCCCAGTTGGAACTAATGGGGTACGTTGGAACTAATGGGGTACGTGTGGCCCCTTTGTCTCATGGTTGAACATTTCCACATAATTAAACTGATAAGGAATTCCTCACTGGTTAAATTAAGTAAAATGGAGCTGGTAGGTTTAGTTTAATATGGAGTACAACAATGTCTGCAGTTAAACAACAATAACAAATTATACCAAAACAAATAAAGAATAACTACTAAAAAAGTAAAAACCATTGTGCAAATAAGTTTTTACTTTCACGAGGTGACTGTTTAATAGCGAAATATTAATATTGCCACAGTATTCTTGTAGCAAGTGTTATTTTCAGTGCGCGTTTTTTGCTAAAGTCAATAAGTCCCGTTTGTATGATTTGGCCTGTAGTTGACACACCTGCTCCGAGCAAGTGCCATACTTGTACAGGATTATGTCAACATTTAACGAAATATATAATTACTTTTTACTTAGACGCTTTATATTTCAACACACTGCAAACATTGGGGGTGTTAAATTGGTTCTCTTGGTATCTATGTGACAATTTATGTGTTAATTTCACCAACGATATAGTAATGGGGATAAAATAACACCATGTTGGTGTCGTCACATATATATACCAGGAAGAATAACACTACCTTTTTTTGCAGTGCATGTTTGCACAGCTTTTATACTTATGTACCCCATTTGTCAAAGGGGTGTAATAATGAAATAAAAAAATAAAAAATATATTGTTTCTGTTTCTTTTCTTTCGTGTTGCTCTTATTGTTTGTTTTGCTTAAATGTTGTTGTTGTTGTTGTTGTTGTTGTTGTTGTGAGAAAGGGAATTCGGCCAGAGTTTTTGAGTCGACCATGTTTTAAATGTATCGATATTGCACCCAGACCCTTTGCTTGCAGGGCCCAATTTTATCAAGCCTGTAAGCACACAAATTTGCTTAGCATGAAATTTCTTCCTTAATAAAAACAGGATTACCAACTAAATTTTCACCTGATTTTCAGGATAAGCAAACAACAGCTGAATGCCAGTAACAAGCAATATGCAACAAACTAAAATTTGGTTGGTAATATTGTTTTTATCGAGGAAGAAATTTAGTGCTATGCAAATTGTTGTGCTTACAGGCTTTATGAAAATTGGGCCCAGCACCTTTCTGAAGTTAACTTTGATATAAACGAAACAAGGATAGACACAAAAATCTAACACAGGTAGTCTTACCAAACAGTATAATTAATTGCCTTTGATCCAGCCTAAAGAAAGGTGCTATAATGATCTTTATGTGTCTTAAAAGTGCCTGTTTGTGTTTGGTAATGACTCTGACGATTAATGACAATAAAAACTTACTCCTACAGCAGCTTTGGATAGTTATGTTATTCTAGAAGCATTTCACTTTGAAGTACTATGGTTATCCCTCAAAATTCGAATACAAGAAGCGTTACAGCGCTAACGCTTCTCAGATTGTGTATTCTTATTATAGAAATGAATCTTCCTGCGTGGATCGACATTCACACATTAAAATGAAATTTTCACAGAATTTGATTGTAGCCTATACAACTATACATTTATGTAGGAGTTAAAACAACGGTAAAAGGTTACAAACACTTTGCCTAGGAACACGGTTGCCTTGGATCGGTCGAGTTGGTCTTTGAAAGCGTTTGTAACCGTTTGTTATAAAATGCATATGAGTAGAAAGATGTTGTAAAAGTAGAATACAATGATCCACACAAACATGCCACGAAATTGCACGGTTTTCCCTTTAGATCGTCGACTAACACGGTCGGCTATTTATGGGAGTCAAATCAAATGTTTGACTCGGACCATAATGACCGACCGTGTTAGTTCTCAAAGTAAAAGGAAAACCGCGCAATTTCGAGGCAAATTTATGTGGATCATTGTATTCTACTTTTAAAACATCTTTATAACCATATGCATTTTATAACAAACGGTTACAAATGCTTTTTATAAACAACTCGTCCGATCCAACGCAACGTGTTCCTTTAATCAATCCGCCATCCCTTAGCAATTCCTCCCTCGGTGGGAATAGCCGCAGATGTTCCGCTGAAAGCAATTGAGCACAAGTCAAAGGTTGATGGTTTTTTTTTTTTATACAACAGTCTTTAAAGATTATAAACCCGGTTAGAAATCAGCCGGATACAGCGAGGGAATTTTTATTAATTATTAATTAATCATCCATTGATTTTTAACACTAATTCTCCAGCGAAATGCTAATCATTGGCTTACAGTATCAATATGCATTGTGCTTGCAGTTTGTAGTGAAGACATTTTTTTTAAAGTGTTATTAATTCTCTATACGTCATCCATACCCGTAACATTGCTCCATAGTCTATAAAGAAAATATTACTGCCGTGAAGCATACATGTACAATGTCTTGAAAAACCAGTGGATACACACTCCAAGCCCAAGAAAGCTATAGCCTGTCAGATAGAATGAGGTAAATTATAGAGACACATAAAAACGGCTGTCTGCAAGACGGTTTGACGTGAAGTCGACAATGGTAAGTTGAAAGGAATCATTTCAATGATTAACAAAAGTGCTAATTGGTGACGGTTGATTAAAGGCAGTGGACACTATTGGTAATTACTCAAAATAATTATTAGCACAAAACCTTTCTTGGTAACGAGTAATGGGGAGACGTTGATGGTATAAAACATTGTGAGAAACGGCTCCCTCTGAAGTGCCATAGTTTTCGTGAAAGAAGTAACTTTCCACGAATTTGATTTCAAGACCCCAAGTTTAGAACTTCAGGTCTCGAAATCAACCATCTAAACACACACAGCTTCGTGTGACACGGGTGTTTTTTCTTTCATTATTATCTCGCAAGTTCGATGACCGACTGAGCTCAAATTTTCACAGGTTGGTTATTTTATGCATATGTTGAGATAAACCAACTGTGAAGGCTAGTCTTTGACAATTACCAATAGTGTCCACTGCCTTTAAAGGGTCTTGTCAGTGCTCGCATGGAATTTTGCATTTTTTATTTTTGTTCTTCTTCTTCTTGTTCTCCTTCTTCTTCGTTTCGTTATATATGCATAGGCTAGCTTATGGAATTGCGGAAACAAAATGTTTCAAACATCTCAGCTTTCTTGAAAATTGTCATTGATACCAGGCATGTAGTGGAGTTGCAAAGATGTGCCACCGATTCATAAAAGATATGGGATATGCCATTGAAGTAATAGCTGTCTGGGATTTTGTTCATGCGAGCTGTTTACAATAAAATAAACTCGTGGGTGCATGGCTGATTTGTTTACTAGAACCTGATCATATGTTTCTTGTACAAGGCCGTCAACATCAATACTTCTTATATGTACTCAAGTCGACGGTGATGTAGGAAATGCACGTCAGATGCGAAGATTTCAAGAAAACGAATGCTTCATATAGACATTATGCTTCATAGACATTGATGTATTTAGACACACATCAGACATGGAGGAGTGTTTCTACATCCAAGATCAAACTAAGCAGGTAAAGTCATTGCATCTTGGTCATGGGAGGTGGTTGGTCATTGTTTCAATCGCTTGTGGTTTATCAAATCTCTAATATAGGAGCACCGCTAAGATGCAGTAATTGTACCTTTGAGGAATGCTGAATTCAAGCACAGATTTGACAGGGGTGCCGATGATAAAGTTTGGTGTAAAAAATGTTTCCCACCCCCCATGTTTTACACAGGATTCGGACGCACAAGAGTGCGATGAAGCTGTGTTTGAAAACGCAAGTCAGTTGTTTTCTGGGGACGCTGTCGCACAGAGAGAGATTAGAGAAGGTGTCATGGCCCTTCAAGATCGACTAAGGGTAAGTTAGTTATATTTGTCGTCTTGTATGTGTTAACTGCGCTCCAAAAACACTTTAAAGGCACTGGATACTATTGGTATTTACTCAAAATAATTTTTAGCATAAAACTTACTTGGTAACGAGCAATGGTTCTTGTGGTTGATTTAGCCGAGTAGCGCATATTAATGTTGCACAAGGCTGTATACTCCCCACCAGGGAGCTGAGATGGTTTAAGGAGTGGTTTAAGGCCCAGTGACCAGGGGTAATAATGTGAAGCGCTTTGGGACGCCCTCCGGGTGTGAAAAGCGCTATATAAAAACGGGTTGTTATTATTATTATTATGAAACTGTCGTGGCAGTATAAAACAGTGGGAAACGGCTTTTTCTGAAGTAACGTAGTTTTTGAGATAGAGGTAATTTCTCACCCAATTGGTATTAAAAGACTTCAGGCCTGAAGCCTTTTATTGGGCATCTGACAGCACCCACATGATGTGTTTTTTCTTTCATTATTCTCTCGCAACTTTGATGACCAATTGAGCCAAAATGTTCACATTATTTGTTTATTTTTGTATACGATGTGATACACCAAGTGAGAATACTGGTCTTTGACGACAATGTGTCCAGTGTGCCTTTAACAATGACATCACATTATGAACCAACGTAATAGAATGATAAATAATTAAAAGAAACCGATAAGCAAGTTAGTAAAAAAAAAACTTATCAACACGGTGTGGTCTTATCCATCTAATGAAATAGATCATGAAGGCTGCTATGACCTAGAAATGAATGTCAACTTACCGCCCACATATTCCCATCGGGGGTTCTGATCCGGTTTGATTTAAACTCTTGTATCCGGGCGAGTCAGCATCGACTCCCAGTTCTGTCTTGGTATTTATTTAAGCAACATACCTAAAGGACACAGTATTGAAACAATGGGTTAACATTCCGCGTAATTTCTGTATAATGACATTATATTCCATTATATTCTATGTTCTAATCTCAACTATTATATAATTGCATGTGGAATTTTTTTTTTCTTCTCAGAACTCGGGAAAGCACTGAGTATAAGTGCTAACACACATTGGTTTAAGGGTAAAATCAAAATTAATATTCTTCACCCCCGATGCAAATTTAACATCTTAATCTATATTGGTAAGGCTCCTGAACAGTTTGTTTCTTGTGGAACTTTACGTATAGGACTATACATAGAAAATCAAATTGAGGAAACGCTCAAAATTTAATTGTTGTAAACAAATACATATGTTTAATGATCTTATCACTTATCCTCAGGGATCAACTCCTTTGTGTTTTGTGGAACACCCATTAGTAGTACGGACGCGTATAAAAGGCTGCCACATGTATCAAATCTATCTTATTATGTACGTACGTACACGTAAACTTATCGTGTACGTACATGATAAGTTTTGAAGTTATCGTGTACGTATACACGATATATAAGAGAGATTTTGTGTTATTCATGGGGCGGCAATAAAATGCGCTTCCGTAAGTTAAGGCCAAATTTTGCGATGTTGGGTTTTTTTTTTTTCATTATTTTTCCAGCAGCTTGAGATGAAGCTAAGTGACTGTGCTGAACTTTACGAGAAGCGACGTGAGAGACTAGTACTAAAGCACAGAGACGCCCGGACAGCTCATGTATGCAACCGTGTCTTGATTTGCTCCTGTCTTATGGTCTTAATATCATACATCATAAGATGCCTGCAGACTCCACATGAACTTTGTTTCCAAGAACATTGACTAAGAAGGACTCCAGAGGGAGCCCTGTCTAAACTACAAGTAAACTTTCTTTGGTTAAAGGTATATGCCAATGCTTTACTTTTCATAACATACACCAAACAACAAATCTATGACATGTTTTACCATGTCTTCGAGAGTTGAAGCCATACCGCTCAAAGAGCATGACATACAGCGGTTTTGTTTTTGTGTATACATGTATATGCCCATACGCGCTTATCTTTGAGACACTGGCAATTGAAATAAAAACAGAGGGGGTGGACTCATTTTCTTGTGCACAGTCCTACGTAAAGGCCTATACGGACATTATTTCTTATTACCATAACGGTACT
Source organism: Asterias amurensis (assembly GCF_032118995.1). NCBI lineage: Eukaryota > Metazoa > Echinodermata > Asteroidea > Forcipulatida > Asteriidae > Asterias > Asterias amurensis. Next base: position 12,288,585 of record NC_092648.1, on the reverse strand, counting down.
TGTGCATCAAGTTTATTAAAAAGTAAGCTTTAGGATTGCAAATCGGAATTGTTTTTGTTTTAGTCAATACCATGCATGTGTTATACCTTAAAAGGTTGATAATTTTTGGCATATTATATTGAGTTGTAGAGATCTTGAAGGTAACGTTAAAAAAACAGGATTTTGATAATCTAGAAATTCAGTATGAAAATATTAATGCACATTATATCAGAGGAATTCTTTTTACAAAACAACTTAAACATTTGAAGAGAATTTTTCTTTTTTTATTATAATCTGGTATATTTGGTTCAATGATAATAAAGCAGAGTTCAACCAGGCCAGCTTATCAGTGAAGTTTGCATAGTATTTGACACCGGGGACCCCTGGTATAAACACGGCAGCTATAAATACACCAACGTCACGCTATAGAATTTTGAATAGCGGCTGTATTGGATGACTGTAATAATGCACTGTTGGATTACAGAATTGAGACACGTTCTCGGTTGACTGTATATTATAACTCTACCATGGGAAATAACCATTTACAACTGTACTGCACACGGTGCGTCTCAGCATATCCGGGCCAACCAGTGATAATTATTGTTTAATGAGGCCGGTAGATATATAGTGGTACTGCTTTTCCAGATCAAATACTGCAGCCGAACATGACAGAACACTCCCAACTTGGTAAATCGACTTGTTGCGATGAGAAGCGAGTGTTGCGGAGATCTCATAGCAACATTGAGATTGCTGATATCAACAAGGTAAAACAAGTGACGATATATAGGCCTATTTATTTTGTATTCTTATGGGATGACAATTATGTATTGAAGTATGATGATGCTTTTATGTGTCGTACGCATTATTTGCAGGTAACTGTTTTATTTTGTGAGGACTGTTTGATTCAACATAGTTACAGTGAGGTCCCAGTGATGAAAAATGCTTTGGACGACTGCCTATGTACTTTGTACGAACCGTTATAAATCGTGTATATACACACAATTTGTATATTATTATGACAACTCGTTTGTTTGTTTTTATACCAAAAGTGAATTGCATATATCACAAGGGGGAGTTAAGGGCACGACTTACTCACTTTTGTCACCCAAACAAAAAACATTGTAACAGTCCGCTAACACTACCCTTACAATGAGCAGTTCGAGGCCTACATGTCACAGGAAAATCGGTCCGCCGTAGAATCTGTCCCCCGAAGGGAAAATTACGTGACGTGGGTGGATTTCACAAAGAGTTAGGACTAGTCTTATCTCGATTCAGGACCAGTTACTCGTCCTAACTTAGGACTATCCATGCAATTTGTATATCTCCTAAGCTAGTCCTAACTCTTTGTGAAATTGACCCCAAACGATGGCGCTATCAGAAGTAGTTTGTAAATAGTTACCCGTATTTGGAGGGGGGGGGGCGGGCACACCATAATCTCCGGGATGGGGGGGGTGAATCTCCTGCCAAACCTACATAGATTTCATTTTACTCTTCTATAGGTTCGTCGACGTCGGCGTAGGTCGTCCGACATCCAGCGAGAGTTCGTTCTCATTAGAGAAGAACGACAGCTGGCTCTAGAACGAGACGCCCTCAAGGACACCCTGCTACAACTCACGGCAAAAGTTCAAAAACTTAAAGTTCAACTTGGGCGTCAGCAGCAACGCCCCCAACGCTCCGAATTGGAGATCCCAGTTAAAGGGAGCACCCTTGAGTGTGACGACTGGAACGAGCTAATGGAATTTCTGTCCCATTTTTTCCTAGTGAGTCTGACAGTATTAATCCTTGTTTGGTTCACAGTCTGTTTGAGCAGATTAGCCGCCATTTTTATATTGCCGGAGCTTCATCTAGAATGTGGGATCTTTCCGGTGACGACAGAGGGCGCCTTAGATGTAAACCAGTGGAGAACAACATTGTCATGGCAACTAATCACTGGACAGCATCCCTGCCAGCCTGCCTATTTGCAATGTGATGACCTCACTAGTTGAACATCTCCATCATGGTATGGTTGCATGGTTTACCAGAAATAACCACAATAGAATGAGAGAACGGGCATTTCAAGTTTCCCTTATTTAGTTGATGGTGGATTGTTGTTAGCTACTCTAGCGTCTTTTAAGGAGTTGCAAGCAATTTGTTGTGATTCAATTTGAACTGGAGCATGGAAACAGTGCGGAGAACGAACGCAGCCACGGTCTTTTGGTAGTACAAAGAAACGGTGGTTGCTTCTTTCCAAATTGACATAAACACACCCATCCACAAAATCAGGTTTGCCGAGCCAGAATATGCCGAAAAATGGCGTTAAATTGTCATGGTCATAAATACGATACAGTATGAAAAGAGATTATGCACGACTAGGTTATGTAACTAAACCTTACTCGACAGTACAATGTTCAGTGTACAACTGATCTGCAGAAACATTTAGGGCAAAGGGATATTTGTTTCCCCTTTTTAAAAATCTATTCATATTTTGTTTATTTTAATTTGCCCTTTCCCCTCCAATCAACTCTGTTGGACTTGTCCACACACATCTGACAATAGTAAAGCTTTGTACATTCTGGAAACCAACACTCATGCATCACAGCCTGACTTCGTTTTCACTTTTTATTCAATTATCAAAAATCGAGGTTTCACGGTAAAGCCATGGTGAAACTCAATGAGAATAACGTACTTGACATGTATGTACACTCAGAAATAACAACAAACAAATTACTAATTGCTACAACAAAAGGATAGTTTTAAAAGGCTAAAAAAATACTTAAACAATGTAATTTTTAAAAGCTGTGTTGTTAAATATTTACATTACAAATATAAAATCGGTTAAAAATTAACCTTACTTCGTAACATCGTAAAAATCAGTACCCCTAGAAAACCATTCCATACGCAAACTTCGCTGCACTTTCCACGTTTCTGATTTCGAATCACAACAAGTTTATGATTTGTCAAACAATTAAAGCAATGAACGAGTACAAATGTTTTATTTCGAATTACTGACGGGCCACTTGTGAAAAATAATTGGTGGTATCGTTCAGAGCATAACTTATGTGGCAATTGTCAACATGGACCAATTACATAAACATGATAGGAAATAAAGGTGGTCAGAACGAAAATTGCAGCCATCCAAACTAGACCACTAGATCACTAATAGCTTAGACAAACAAGAGTTGAAACATCTCAACCAATCAGATCACCAGTAGCTCAAAAACTGAGACACATTAACCAATCAGATCACCAGTAGCTCAAAGATTGAAACACCACAACCAATCAGATCCCCAATAGCTCGATTTAACATAAAATGAAGAGACCTTAACCAATCAGACCACCAGTGTATCCAAAAGGAACGGATCATCGAATGTCCAGAGCTGAGGATCATAATTCCTCCTGCATGAGGATATTTGTATCTTGAGACCAGCTCGTTCAAGACACTTGCGTTGACTTCGTCGCATGAGGGTGCTCTTCTCCTATGAGAAATAGACAGGTACAATTACTTAGAGTTCGAAATTGTGTGGTGATCTGGCTTCATTTCCCCCTTTAAGTTATGAAAGTCTAGCCCCAAATTGGTGTCAACCTTCTTGTTTTACCCCCCCCCCCCTTCCCTCTCTAATCTACAAACTGTAAATTGTAACATTTATTTGCGTGCCATTCCACATCTACCTGTATTTTTTGTACAAATAGTTCTTTAAAGCCATTGGACCCTTTCGGTACAGAAAAAAAAAAAAAGTTCACAGATTTACAAATAATTTACAGGGTTTACAGAAGGTAATGGTGAAAGACTTCTCTTGAAATATTAGTCCATGAAATGCTTTACTTTTTGAGAAAACGGTAAAACAATATAAATTCTCGTTAACGAGAATTACGGATTTGTTATAAACACATGTCATGACACGGCGAAACGCGCGAAAACAGGAGTGGGTTTTCCCGTTATTTTCTCCCGACTCCGATGTCCGATTGAGCCTAAATTTCCACAGGATTGTTATTTTATATATAAGTTGTGATACACGAAGTGTGGGACTTGGACAATACTGTTTACCGAAAGTGTATAATGGCTTTAAATGGTATACCACATTTCTGGAAAGTACATTTATTGCCGTCCTCAACTTTTAATAAAACATACCCGGGACTGTGTGTGTATTTTGAATGTGTTCGTTTTGATTTCCGCAATTGGGCAGTCTAACTTTCTCGCCCTTTACAGAAATGCAGACTCGGTCAGTACCGTTTAAGAACTGGTTGTTTTTCTTCTCAGTAACAACCAATCGTTTAATTTATCTGTAATAACTATTTTTTGTGTTAAGCCAATTAGTGAGATTAATGCCATTAATTACCTGATTATGCTGCCAATCTGTGATGACATTTGGACTATTACAGGCTGTGATAATTACAGTTTGTGCCCTCTGTCCAAGGCAGAGATCGTTGACTCGTATATCACCAGCAGTGGTCAGGCGAAAGAACTAGGACAGCAAAAAGATTGTTTAAAAACAGCTATTAAATTTATCATTGTGACGTCCGTACACGAGCATAACTGCATTTACTTCATGTTATGAGGTCCACTTATGATAGTTATGGTACATGTATATTGTCAAACTATCAAACAATTGGCATGCACAGTTTAACATCATTAAAAACACAAAAGGTGGATAATAAATTTAATAGCAGTCGATTGAAAAATAGATAATCCCAAGGGGGAAAAAGTACATGAAGTAGAACCAGCATTTAAAGTAAATTGAAAGCTATATTGTAGAGTCTGGCTTTATTTCTTTACTGCGTATTATATTATACCTGGTTCCCACCCATGCCGTGACATTTGTACATGGTTAACTCCACTCCTTCGTTGACTGGTACCTTGTTTTTAGTATCTAAACAAAACTCAGTGTCAAGTCCACGAATCTGGAAAAGGAAATGAAAAATGCAAGTGCGGTAATGGAAGGAGGAATACATGTATATCCAATATCATTTAAGTACAATGGAGTTTAAATCATCACCTCCCCCAAAAGAAAAAGGAAGATAGGATCTAGATTGAATCAAAGTGCTCCGTATGTAATGATCTCATCACGCTGTGCACTTATAAAGCCATTAAAGACACGTACAAGTAAGAAGTGTCTGTGTTAAAATGGTAATTGGAAGTGGAAAACAACAAGTTTCACTCAACAGATTGTTGCAAAAGTGAGATTGTATATTCCCACTTTTGTATCTGGACTCAGATGAATTAGTTTGTCTAAATGTTCACAGGATTAACGTGTTTTTAAGTTGAGTCGCATAAAGTACTATAACACATTTCACTGTAAAAATTTGGTAGTTTTTTTTCAAAATTTACTTTTCTCAACATCCGGGTACACAAGACCAAAATGTATATACATGTAGACCTATATCTCTTACCTCGCCAGTCACGACGAGTTTAGGTGGCAGTGGGTAGTTACTGGTCAAATCATACGCCACTTCATTCAGGTACCACCCAAAACTCTGACATTTCTTCTCGCGACGGAGTAGAACCTGCCTGCTGACGTCACCGAGATTGAAGGAGGGCGCCCTCATGTAGGGCCTGCTGGCATACAGGTAGTCCTTGTACTCGTCCATCCACACCTCGGCAACCCTAGCAATGTTCTGTTAAAACACAATTGACACTATGAGTCAGTATACATACAAGCCCTTTCACATTTTAAGCAGCATGTCAAAATATTAGCTTTAAGGTATCTTACAAAAACATCTTAATACAGCAGTTTTTTTCTTTTCTTCGAACAGGCCCGTGGCCAAGTCTCACACGGGCATTTATATTTATCACACACATTCGTGTGATGTGGTTTTATATTCACTACTTTGGAAACCGAGAACAAAACAGAAAAGGAAGAATGTATCCAACAAAATTAGTCTCCAAAAAAAAAATGCACAAAACTAAAATTATGTGTGGTAATTTGCGATTGTGATAGATTGCCCAATGCCCTCAACAATCTCAACATGAGATGCGGTACAAGATGAAGTGACGTTTGTTTTACCTTGTCCCTGTAGTTGCTAAAAGTATCTCTTGGGAAGGAATATGGTGGGACACCATTTACTCTGTAGACGTGACCAACTCGGGAACAAGGAACCCAAAATAGCTTCCCTCCACACATCCATGTCTGAAAATAAGTCGAAGCCATTATTACACTTTTTAAGCAATGAGACTTTGCAAATGTTTGTTTACAGTGCATCATAAGTTGCTCCTTTAATATTGCCTATTATTCATTGGTACTTATCAAGTTCTGGGCCAATTTCATAGAGCTGCTTAAGCCAAAAATTGCTTGCTTATTTTACACATGTTACTGGCAAAAATGTCGTGCCATACACATTGCCTGTGACTAGTATGTAGCTGTTGTTTACATAACAATTGAGTAGAGTCTTAGCCGTTAATCTGATTTTACTTCGCAAAGATTTTTTGCTTGAGCAAAATTTGGGGCTTGAGGAAAGGGGCTTCTATGAAATTGGCCCCTGTGGGTTTAGTTATCAGGACGTGGGTTCGAATCCCCATCATGACGCTTATGTTCTTACGCAAAACACCTTTACAGGTCAGTATGTGTTTGAAAAAAGACCTTCTGAGTGCCACAGCAGCCCTAAAGAGAGTTTAGAAATATTACATGAATATTATTGGCCCAATGACGAAGGCACTCGCCGAATGAAAAACGCATGGGTAAGTTATTGTATGTAATGTGCGCTTTGTAAGAAATAATTATGAATCTTATATTTTATCACAACCGCAATTCTTACCTTCAGAGACAGCTCGAAGTTTTCTCCTCCGTACATCTTCAGCCCGAGGTCGAAGCCTCCGAGCTCAAGAAAGTAAGATTTGTACATTGCAAATACCGTCCCTGAAAATGCAGGAGACCTGATGGAAGAAAGATAACAGTTCAAAATCAAACGCTATGCTGGATGTTTAGTATATAGTCGACTCTCGTCAAAACAAGGTCACATGGACTCGCCTAATGACCTCTATAACAGGAACACCGTTATAAGAGGACGGTAAAACAAAGAACAAAGCGAAAATGAGATTATTAACTTAAGTACTTAGAATTAAACACTGTATTCTCAGTACTTTCCTGAGTTTTTGAGGGGGGAAATCGACAGGCTAATTACTCGATGCGATTCAAACCCACGACGTTTGCGTCGCTTTGTAGAACAAACTGTTGTTGGCATTCTCCAAAGTAATTCAAGAAAATTTAGTCCAATATATTTTGTTTTTCTTTCAAAGAAATATAACCCTCTGTGAGAGTTCATCTGGTTTTATATTTACCTGTAAGGTTCTGTTTTATACCGACGAGCTTTCATCTCTCTATCTGGTAAAGTTTGGACCCGTTTATAATCCATATTCCAATCGAACATCCCACGGGCCAGCCTTCCACTACCTTGTGGGTATAGTCGATAATCCATGTTATCAATTATATCGATTATTGGTACAGCTATTGATGTCCTGTAGTGGGATAAAGTTAAATATAATTTGATTAAATCCAACTCTTGTTATGTAATTACTACACGTATACGGTCATTCATCTAGCATATCAATTTTTTGTTTTGGCCCGGCAGCTTTTTTTAATTGTTATAGTTGCATGCTGTTATCAAACGAGAAGGCTGTGTGATGCGTCCGATCCTGGCCAAATATTGGAAGAGTAGATGATGGCTTCGAGAGAAGAACAATTTTGTCAAAATAAACTATAAAAAATCTTTTGCAAAAAGATACATTTCCTCCTACAGTCACTGGAAAACAACATCCAACTGGTTCGTGTATAATGTATTCCTCTTAACCGTGTATCTGTAATTTCCAATGGGACTTTTCCTATATTTTAGCAACTTAGAGTGTTCCTACAGCTAACAAACTCACCGATTTGTAGCCAAGACAGAGAGCAGTGGAGCCAGCCAGTTTGTTCCGACCTCGCAGTGAGCGTCCATAGATACGATGACCGGGGCTGAGGCTCGAGTGAACCCATACATCCTTGCCCCGATCACACCCTCTCGTTTACGGGTACGGACCAATTTGACTATTCCTGCTAGCTTCACAGTTTTCATGTAGTCATCTAACTGCTTACGGAGATGCTCTGCAAATAAATAAGTCAAAGGTCATAGTTCATCATTGTCTTTTGTTTTCAAAGAAAACAAATCATTTAGCTCCTCTAGCTTTTAAGAAAAGACCCCCCCCCCCACGGTTTATGTTTTTTCATAAAACTTGTGTGCGATTGTTCAAAATGTGAATACTAGTGCAATATTCCTGCCAAAATTGTACCCTCATCAGGATATTAAAAAACTGACCGTTGTTCTGCGACAGTGTAGGTTTAAATAACTCGGGGTGAGTGATACTTTTACAGTGAGTCGCCAGCTGATGTGCAGTAAGTCAACTAACCACGCATTCAATATGGCAAATGCTGACACATTTGGTTAACATTTTTCTGCTAAGCACAATTTGTCAGATTGTGCTTTTGACATTGTAATTTGTGGCAAGCATACTGTGGTTGTGCATAAGTCGCCCTATAAAATTGGATTTAGATTGAATAAGACATTTGCTTCTCAATTAATCCATTCATCAGACCCAATGAGTTCCCTCCAATATATCACAGTTTCCCATCACCCAAACTTACTTCTCGTACTGTAGTCATCCACTAGTAGGATTTCCTTAAGGAGGTATGGTGGACTTCTGTTGATGACACTGTGTACAGTACGTAAGAGTGTGGACCACCCTTCATCATGGAAAGCTATTACCACTGAGACCTGGGGTAGATCTTCAAGATAGTGCCAATGCTTACACCTGATATACGAGGGAAAATGTGAAGGGAAAATGTGATCAGAATGAACAATAGTCGGATGGAATCATTCATGATATAATGTCAATATGAGAATGTAACAGAACACAGTAAGGTAACGAAATAGAGCATACAAGCATACATTTTTTTAAAGCAAAGAATAAATTAATAGCTAGGAATAAAATTTGTTCAAGACAGGATTGAGAGCATGAGGCTTGTTAGAGACAGCCGAGGCTTGTAGAGAACAGTCTATATTCAGACAAACAGACAAATCATCAATTATATGTTGAGCAAAATGTATTTGAAAGAGCATTTCAGAGGGCCGTACAAGGGTGTTTGAAATAACCGACTTACAGGTAGGGCCATGTAGACTGGTAGATACTCAGTGACTTTTCCATGTTTACATTTGTCGTATGAGAAGGACAGATTACTGTAATACTCACTGCGGGTCTCTGAGATCAGGTAACGATCTATCTAGTGAGATCTTATCACTGCCGTACATATTCATAGCGTACTCCCGTACGCTGTTCTCCACAGCAGCCTTCTCCCAGTCTTCGAAGGTGACGGACATCCCCATCTCGCCCACGCCGTGTCTTGACGGCTCCCTCGGGGGCTCGAAGTTACCCGTGATGTCCCGGTAGATGGCACCGTAGACGGTACCCGTAGACTTGGGTTTGGAACCCCCACCAAATTTAAAAGATTGGAGAAAACTGAAGATTCCTCTCTATAGTTTAGGTAAATTGAAAAGATGAAATAGTGTTAGCTGATGCCAAATGCACACAAACCAAAATGACCTGGTGTGGTTTTCAATTCAATTCAATGTGACGATGGGTGCACATTACAAAATTAATATAGTGCTATAGCATGAAGGAATAATCTAATTTATTCCTCCATGGTTAAAGCAAATAATAAATACATGTGTACAAGAGATGAGGGAGAGCTGGGGTTGTTAGCTAAACTGTTTGTGTGTATTGTGTGGATCGATAATATTTTTAGACACGCAAAACCAAAACTAATTTCACTGTACTAATATTTGTTTTTTTTACAAGTGACAATAAAACATTATTCTATTATATTATTCTTTTGCATGGATAGATGTCATGTACTATTCATGGTTAATTTGAAAGATTGGATTTTGTTTATAAAGGAAGTTGTCTTCATTTGGTAAATTTGATCTATATCTTCTCAAAAAAAACAAACCTAAAACATGAAAGCCAGCCATGTTACAACCTATATTCCCAGCGCAGTGGTAATGTTAGGCCTATATACGGAAAGCTATCCGTAAATAATAACACGACAGTTGGCACTAGGTAGAACTACTTACCTCTGACCTCCTTTGTATTTCTGTCTGGCCATCATACGACTCAGATATCTTCCCATGTAACAAGAATAGACACACACCGCATACTATGGCCAATAGTACCGTCTTCTTACGGCCACAGGAGCCGTACATGCACCGTATCCTCATCGTTGTGACCTGCCGTCTCAGTGACTGAATACACCCCGTACTGTCACGACTGCTGCCCATACCTTGGAGTCTCTAAGTCAATCTTGAAGGAAATCCTCCCTACGAAAGTTAAGCGTTCCTCGTTATTTTCCTTATGGACACAGCTTTGAAAGAGCCATCTTTGTAAGGTTTTCACAGTCAACCGAGCATTCTCAACTGGATCCTATTATTAACAATGAAGTTATCCACGTTGAATGGCGTGGTTTGGGGGGCTCCAGGCGTGACTCCAACGCTCACAGAGACACTACAACCACGACCCTAAGGAGATAACGCTGTGTAACTGAAGACCAATGTGACCTAGAAACTGGCAATGATATCTAATGTGATAAGACTAAGATGACATTTCCTACATAGCTGTCTCGGCCTTTATTTCAAGCTAATGCAGTGATTTATTTAATGTATGTAACGTGAAAAATCGATCATTAAATCAGTCTTGTGTGTACACTGCCCAAGAAGGCTGGCTGTATGTGTGTGTGCACACTGAGCGGTGACGTAACATTTTCCTTTGTTGACAACACACTAAGTACTCGAGTCAGCGTCACTGCACCATGGTAACAGACTGTGGAGCCAAAACTTGACGGTCCAATTAAACCCCCTTGAAATTTCTAGTTATTAAAAATATTTGAATATTTGAATTCTAATCGAAGACTCCTCAAAAAAGGTGACCCCACTTTGACCTTTCCTTCCGGCCCAAACAGGAAGTTCATATGTAAATAATGCAATTTCATGAACCATCTGCGTGCACCGTCTGTCTGTTTTTAAGCACACTTAAAGTCAAAATAAAGGGCCTCTCAAAGATAAAGAGCTTGATATCTCAAAATCAGCCTGACTTTAAAATTCTGAAGTGATTAATCAAGTCAAACAACACGGAACAGCTTTGTACTAGTTCACAAACACTCAATGTTGAGTTGTTATTATTAGTAAATATACCACATTTTTCTAAAATTATAAGTATTTTTGTTAATAATTAACGAAATATACGTAAACGTGATTAACTTTACTGATAAATTTGTAAAACTTTTTTATTTTTATAAATTGCTTTCGTAAATTCAGGCAAGATGTTTATAAAAGTGTACATACAAACATAGATAATAACAACAATATTTTAGAGAGAAACATTCACTTATTTATGCTATTTATTCGTATGTGTGCCTTTGTGCCCCCCCCCCATGTTTGAATGTTCGTGGACCGTTCCCCCTCTCATCCTCTTCTTAATTCAGATAGTGAACAAAGGTCAATTCGATAGTAAACAAATAATGAACCCCATTAACACCTAAACTGCTCTTGCTTGAATGTGTGTATCGTTGGATATAACAACATTTTCACTGCAAATCAAAAAGGAAAACTACACAAACAAAGGAGAATTAATTAAAATAACTTAAGCCTCATATGTTCAGATAAATAAAAGGAAAGACAAATAAAACTGTGGAAACTGAAACTACGAAAGCGTGTAATGAACACTTACAGAATTAATTCAAATTTGCTCGCCATCGTGGTTGAATATTATCCACATTGCGTATAAACTGCATCTAATTATTATAATTTGATGTTTTCTGGATGTTGGCGAGCACTGTGCTTATTCTGACGTTCGGTGGTAAAAAAATAAATCAAACCCACTTGTTATTAATGTTTGTTCTAAAGGAAAACCATTGAAGCAACAACTTATATAAATATAAGTGGGCATTTTTTTTGGTCAAAAAATAAATCAAACCCATTAGTTATTAATGTTTATTCTAAAGGAAAACCATTGAAGCAACAACCAATTAGTATATGTGGGCATTTTTGTTTTCAACTAAGGCTAATGGTGGACACAGTTTGGCATATGTGTATAATGTATTTGTACTGCCGGTGAAAAAAATACAAAAGAACGAAAACATTAAATTATAAAAACAGTTGAGGCAAACATGATTTTTTTTTAGATTTCATCAGACTTTTTTGGGTATAACACCATGTATAATACCCAATATCGTTGTACAAGGTAGACATTCACTGTAGAAACCTATGTGAATGTCCAATATCCAATATCAAAAAAGCAACATCGTTATTTGCTGTACAAACAATCCAATATCCAATATCGATGTACATTGTACAAGGTAGACATTCACTGTATAGAACTCTATAGATGTGAATACCCGATATCCAATATCGATGTACAAGGTAGAAATTCACTGTACAAACCTACGGAAAAGTCCAATATCCAATATCGATGTACAAGGTAGAAATTCACTGTATAGAACTCTATAGATGTGAATATCCAATATATCAAACGAACTTAAATGTCATTACTAAACAACCATATATTTCAGTCTTTCTATGTGATGTCGAAGCAGTATGGTTATACGTTTGCCTTCCCAATCAGTTCGTCCAATGGTGATAGGCTTGCTTCAAGCCACTTTATTGGCGGTAAACTTTTGCCGTTTGCTGTTTGGGTCACACTCTTTGAGAATAACGTCATTTGTCTTGCTTGTATCAACGTCTATACACAAATTGGTCTTTTTCAAACGAATCAAACCACTTTCCTGAAAGTGTAAATGGAAAATAATGATGGTTTTAGACTTACAAAATCCTCGATGAAATGCAAGTCACTGATTTTACCGAAGAGCGACCTGTGAGAGCTCTATGTACGACACTGTTAATTTAGCCAACGATCATTAATCATGCGTTGAACATCAACAACTGAAATCCCTGCTCTATTCCTTCTATAAACAGCAACATTCTTTTGTGTTTAATCAATGTTAACTTTGTCCTTTTATTTTCTCACAATAGCTGTTTTGGGGTTTCGTAAGTGTTGAATAGGCCCTATTGTCTTATTTACAAATATCCAAATGTGTCCACATTGAAGCGTGTTTAAGTTTGTTGATGTCTTGACATACATGTAATTTGGTCTGGTAACACATAGTAAAGTTCAAAATGAGTTCAGGTGTTAACTGGCAAGCTAATAATGCCTCTTGAAATGTGTTTCAGACCTGTATGTGCTTTGTTTTTGAAAGGGCATTTTCTCCTTGATAAAAGGCACCCGTGATGAATTTTTTTAATTTCTACTGGAACATTTAAAGGGCACCAAGGCATTGACCAGGAGGCATGGAGGAGGCAATCGCCTTCGTTGCTTTCGTGAAGTAGCAGGCCTGGCATTTCTGTGTTTGTTTCAACTTACCTCGCTAAAAGACCAGTAGTCCACGTCCCCAACGAGTCGGTGACTTTCCCTGCAGCGGCTCATTTTAACGTAGGTATTGGATGCCGACGGCATGAGGCAATACTCGTCGTACTGAATCCTACCAGTTGTACTTAAGCGGAATTCTTGGTTGCCGCCAAAACCGTGGCAGCCACTCACACCAATCCGTAGATTGGGGAGTTTTTGGCCCATTGAGTCCAAGCACAATGATGTTCCCGTTAAGCGAAACTGATGGGAAAATGTTTTAGAGTATTATGACCAATGGTTACATAGATCTTGAAGGACTTGCATTCGAGTAAAAGAAAACGGGAAAATGTCAAGAGTATGAACACGTTAATGATCAGAGGACTTGTATTTTACTAAAAAAGGAAATGACTCTCTAAGATTAATGATTTACAAAAATAAATATTGCCTGTTTAACCAACAACAAAAACTGTTTTGTCTAGATTTAAAGAAACTGGACACTACTGGTAATTGTCAAAGACCAGTCTTCTCACTTGGTGTATCTCAACATATGCATAAAATAACAAACCAGTAAAAGTTTGAGCTCATGGTCGTCGGAGTTGCGCGATAATGATGAAAGAAAAACACCCTTGTCACATGAAGTTGTGTGCTTTTAGATGCTTGATTTTGAGACCTCAAATTATAAATTTGAGGTCTCATAATCAAATTCGTGAGCAATTACTTCTTACTCGAAAACTACGTTACTTCAAAGGGAGCCGTTTCTCACAATGTTTTATACTACCAGTGAGAAATTACCTCTTTCTCAAAATGAACCTCAGAACACGGAGCAATAAACTTATTGCTCCATGTTCAGAGGGAGCCGTTTCTCACAATGTTTCACCCTCAATATTTAACAATTACTTTGAGTAATTACCAATAGTGTCCAGTGCCTTTGAACTGTAAATTGTAGTCAATACCAATTTATTTAACTCAAATTTACGGTACTCACCTCACCCCAAAACCGATTTGGTGGCGGTGTAGGAAATAATTCAAGGGAATCAAATGCTACATTCTCCATGAACCAACGGAATGATCTGGGACAGTTTTTCTTCCTAAATTCCACCTGTTTGGAGATATCCCCGCATGATTTCCCTCGTAATCTAGGCTTGAATGTATAGAAATGCTCTTTATATTCATCCATCCAAACTTCAGCCACTCGCATGTAATTCTGCAAGATAAACACACACATTTATTAACATAAAAAAAAAACAGTTTATAGGCAGTGGACACTATTGGCAATTATTTAAAAAAATTATTAGCATAAAACCTTACTTGGAGACGAGTCATGGGGAGAGGTTGATAGTATAAAACATTGTGAGAAACGGATCCCTCTGAAGTGACATAGTTTTCGAGAAAGAAGTAATTTTCCACGAATTTGATTTCGAGACCTTAGATTTAGAAACCAACCATCTTAAACTTCGTGTGACAAGGGTGTGTTTTCTTTCACTCTTATCTCGCAACTTCGAAGGCCAATTGGAGCTCAAACTTTCACGGGTTAGTTATTTTATGCATATGTTGAGATACACCAAGTGAGAAGACTGGTCTTTGAAAATTACTAATAGTGTCCACTGGCTTTTATTGCCTGACGTTTCGCCCCTATAGCAGAGTCTAGAAAGAATCTGTTGGGTTGAAACCTCAAGCCATTAACTATTTTTTCCTCGCATTTTTATACCATACGTCCTTTTGGTTGGGAAGCAAGTTTGTTCACGATAATAAAATAGAGCTGGCTGCAGCTGTTTTATCAAATTAATTCGCTACGAGATTAATTGTCATTTTGTGTGCGAGGTTTCCCCTCATAAAGCACGAACAGTAGTCTGCACGATCAATGGAATGGAACAGTCAATGGAACTCGGCAAACTCCCACAGTGGAATATAAACACCAAGCTTTCAACAGCCGATCTGTCTCATACAAACATTAGTTTAACGTATGAGTTGCACAAATCACGAAATTGTGATTCAGTAACTAGCTAAACGACAATATTAATCAGAGTCATTGAAAATCAGCGGTTAGCTTCGGTAGGAAGTTGAACCAACATCTTTTTTTCCCTGTACAACAGTTGTCTGTACATAAAAATTGCCACAGTCTTATTGTTTTGGGGGACATTTTTTATAAATCGATTCAAAAAAGGGAGTTCATAAAAAATCAAAAACAGGATTTTTTTTTTTAGGATGGGGAATTTTGATGTACAGAAAACAAAATTGCTGGCGGACTCACCCTATCTACGATGCTGACATCACCGTCAATGGACGGATACTTATAAGGAATACCGTGGCGATATATGTGACCCACTCTGGAGCACGGTACGAACTTTAATCGACCACCACACATCCATATCTAGAATGAGAAGTTCACAAAGCAAAGTCTGTATTAAACCACAATAAAGTTGGACCCAAGGCATATTAAACAACCGGTTGGAGTCCGAAAAACTTATAGCCTTTTTTAGATTTAAAAGAGAAAGAAGTTCTCGAAAGTTTAAAATAGTGAGACTGCCAACATAGGGTTGGATAGCTCAGTTGGTTTAGAGCGCAATATAATCCTGAGGTCGTTGGTTCAAATCACGGTTTAGTCAATGTTTCTTCGTTTAACCCCAAGTCATTTAAAATGTACACAAAACAGTCAGTTTTCCCTTTAGTTATCATTTGAGACCTGAAACAAAGGTCGCATCCCCTTAAGGTGATCCCCTGACTGCACGGTTGAAGCGTAAACTTGAGTCCCTGGCTACACGGCAGTTACACGGAAGTTAACGGTTGTATGGCTTCTGACTCCCCCTACACAAATCTTGATTAATATTAGTGACCACCAACATGGGGCTAGGTTGTAGAGCGCGGGCGAGTTTACCGGAAGGTCTTTGGTTCAAATCTCGCTCAAAAATGTTTCAAAATTTACCCAGTCAGTTTCCCTTTATTATTTGAAGTTAATCTACTAGACAATTATTGTTGTTTACATACTTTGAAAGATATTTCGAATTGTTCTCCGCCCCAGATGAAGAGTCCTGGATCATAACCGCCCAGTTCTATGAAGTAGGACCGGTCCATAGCGAACAAACCACCAGCCATTGCAGGAGAACTAATAGAAATATAACATATTCAGCACGATCATAATTAGTGTTTTCGATTTTTAACTTTTCATTGGGGGGGGGGAACCCCCAAGACACTGATTAACCAGACAACAATACTCGATACAATAATTGTTACCATAACAACTTAATTGGTCACGGTAACGAGTAATGGGCAACTGTTAGTATATCAAACTGATAGTATCAAACATTGTGGGAAACGAATCCCTATGAAGTAACGTATATTTTTGAAAAAGAGGTTATTTCTTACTCAAATATTAAAAGACTTCAGGCCCTAGGTCCTTTTCGGCATCTGAAACCATACACATATGTGCAACAAGTGTGTTTTGTCTTCATTATTCATTTGCAACTTTTGTGACAGGTTGGGTCTAAATTTGCACAGCTTTGTTCGTTTATGCCCTCGTTGGGATACACCAAAAGAGAGTACTGGTGTTTGCAAATCACAAAACGTGGCCAGTGCCTCTCAAATAACCCATACGATGTGAAAAGAAAAGAACACGTAACCATGACAGTAAAGTTGGTTTGATATTGGATATTGGACATTCCCATGGGTACATACGGCGAATATTGATGTTGCTTTATCGATATAGGACAGTCCCATATTGGATTTAAACACTGGACAGTAGGAATAACTTACTCGTAAGCCTGACTTTTGTACTTCATGCCAATACGATCCATGGTGTTACCCCACGTTACTGCAATCCGCTTATACCAGAATCCCCAGTCGAATGCCCCACGCGATAGATCACCTTGCGGATGATAGGATAGATCTTCAGCAGTGATTGCGTCGACTGTTGGACAAACTACGGTAGTCCTACAGGGGGGGGGGGATAAAAACCAAAGGGTGGCATGTTGTGAAAACTTGTAATTCCATACTTGTTTAGAGGCAGTGGACACTATTGGTAATTACTGAAAACAGTTATTAGCATGAAACCTTACTTGGTAACGAGTCATGGGGAGAGGTTGATAGTATAAAACATTGTGAGAAATGGCTCCCTCTGAAGAAACGCAGTTTTCGAGAAAGAAGTAATTTTCCACGAAATTGATTTCGAGATCAAGCGTATGAAAGCCCACAACTTCGTGTGACAAGGGTGTTTTTTTTCTGTCATTATTATCTCGCAACTTCGACGACCAATTGAGCTATGATTTTCACATGTTTGTCATGTTATGCATGTAATGAGAGATACACCAAGTGATAATGTCTTTGACAAATACCAATAGTGTCCAGTCTCTTTAAAGCTATATGTGTGTGTTTGCAAATGCAGTTTTGTTAACCCTTATGGGCGTGTCAGCCTCCCCCTTATCATGACGCTACAGCGCGCGCTGTGGCGTACCCATCCAAGATGTTTTAATGTGTATTTTCCAATTACATGAAATGACTTTACATTCCCACACCTGTATATTTCAGACCAATATTTGTATGTTTTTGTCTTCCTCTCTGGTTTAATAAGTAAACTTTACAAAGAGCAAACGAAATTATTGTTTTAAAAGTTTATCTCGCTTTCTTTTAATTTAGATGAGTTTCACGTCGTCTTTAGCCATGCAAGCCAACGCAGTTTGTAGCATTGGGGGTTGGTTTGTTGAACATTACAAACACTATGCCATAAGTCTTCTGCAAAAAAAAACCAGACGGCTCCACTTACCAGAGGGTTAGATCTTCTGTTTTCGACATAGGATATTTATATGCTAATTGTAAGTGTAAATAGTGTTCTGCCCCCAAAAAAATCATCTCTGAGACCTGACCCCATATTAGGAATGTGGAATGACCCAGTTAGGGACGGCAATACATTTGACTCCCCAGGTTAATGCACTCTGTAGAAATGGATTAATTAGTCATTAAAGGATTGATTAATTGGTACTCCATTTTCATGGATCGTGTTTAATTACCTGTCGTGTGCGATCTCGGCTAACAGGGGCACCAACCAATTGACGCTACACTCACAATGAGCATCCAGGAATACGACCACTTCTCCTCTAGCTACCATTGCACCGTTTGTTCGAGTTCTGGCCAGGCCCTCTCGTTTGGTATTGCGGACGATTTTGACTTTACCAAGAAACCTTTCTTGTTTGATGTAATCCTCGAGTCTTTTCCCAAGATGTGCTGAAAAAGCAATTTAAACCAACTCAAATAACTACAATAGGGCAACTCCACCAGTAGTGTGTTATATAGTGATTATGGGGCACAACATGTTAAGTACAACAAATAAACTCGTTTAGTGAACATGCAGCTATAAATATTATGTATACCAGATGTTAGCATAAAATTATTTCAATTCTAAATATTGCCACGCAGTACCTCGTTCACTTCATGAGTTTAGTACCAACAAAAAAAAACAAGCTAATTCAAGCCACTGAGAATGAGATCATGGGCACGACGAAGTGCTGAGGCTAAATTACAGGGATGTCCACTTAAAAATGTTGATTGTGTGATTGTGTGCGTGACCCGTTTGTTATATGATGGGTAGGTGCCATTTTCCCAATTGCCACAAACTATTCTCTTTGGGTTGTGTCTTAGCTACACTCGTACAGCCGAAGCTGTAGCTTTATGATTTTTAGATGTTCTATCTCCAATTTGTTTCAAGCTACATCAATCCAGTTTTCTCATTAATGGTGTATCTCAACATATGCATATATAACAAACCTGTGAAAATTTGAGCTCAATTGGTCGCCGGAGTTGCGAGATAACTATGAAATAAAAAAATAAAAACCTTGTCACACGCAATTGTGTGCTTTGAGATGCTTGATTTCGAAACCTCAAATTCTAAACTTGAGGTCTTGAAATCAAATTCGTGGAAAATTACTTCTTTCTCGAAAACTACGTCACTTCAGAGGAAGCCGTTTCTCACAATGTTTTATATACTATCAACCTCTCCCCATTACTCGTTACCAAGTGAGGTTTCATGCTGATAATTATTTTGAGTAATTACCAATAGTGTCCACTGCCTTTAATAACACCGAAATGAATGAATAGACTTGCCTTTGTCACTCATATCATCTACCATGATAACTTCAGCTAGCAGGTCTGGCGGTGAGGTGTTCATAACACTGTGAACCGTTCGCAAGAGTGTGGAGAACCCCTCGTTGGAGAAGGCGATTACTACACTTGCATTGGGTAGTTTTTCCGGATAGTGCCAATATTTGCATCTTTCACAAAAAACAAAATCACATAACTTTAAACCATTTATTAAGACGGCTTGTGAAAACCTGAACTTGAAAATGAGATTTTTTTCGCTACAGTTATTTGGTATTTTTGTGCTGCATTTTCAAGGATGCATCAACAGTCTTGGGGCTAAATTAATGATCAAAATGTTTTGTAGTAAAGCAAGTTACACTCTTTCTTATTGGACATTCATTTAGGTTTATACAGTAAAGGTCTCCCTTAATCATCGATATTGGAAAGTTTTGTACGGTGAAATCTACCTTTTACATCAATATTGGATATTGGACTTTATGGCTACATTGTACATCGATATTGGATATTGGACATTCCCATATGTTTGTATGTCAAACTAACTTTACAATCACAATCACGTTTTTAAACGTGATTGTCTTAAAAGACAATCCTACAGTAAACCTACTGTTTATCTCTGATGTCGGGTGCGGCTCGGTCTAGTGATATCTGGTCACTTAGTGCCACGTTGAACCCGTATTCTTTTATACTCTGTGAATACTCGTTTCTCTTTTCTTCTGCCCATTTGACCGGAACTCCGGACTCCCCTAGCCCGGTGCGAAACGGAGGGGGTACACGACTCTCGTAGTTCCCCAGTATACCCTGGCGAAACTCCGGTGGACTGACCGAGAGTTTGATGGACTCCTGCTGCCTGCGTGGAGGAAGTTTTTCATGTTTCTGTTCATGATTCTGCTTATCATCATGGCGTTCAAAGGGCCCCTTTTTGATACAAAAGAAACTATATTTTAATTGAACAATACAATATGCAATTGTTACTGTCAATACTCGCACAGATACAATGTAGGCCTACTCAACGAAATTCGTCTTTAAAATGTTTTTTTTTTGTAAGTGAAAATTTATTACGAAAGTCACCTGAACTTTCAATAAAAATTGCCCAACAAATAAAGACCAGTAAAAAAACCCTATAATATTGCCTAATACAAACTCACACTCATGGTCTTCCCTCATTGAAACTTGGACAACTTCTAAAACAACACTGACTCCATGTGAACAGGTTGAATGACATTCGTCGTTTGTTTACAGTTTATAAAAAAAAACTAAAAATGAATAATTGTTAGGTTTATTTGATAATACGAAAAGCTAATGTAAGCCGAGAACGCCACCTTAGAAGATTCACATAAATATATAATTGTTCACATTATATTCTCTTCAACCAACAACCTTTGCATCTGTGTTGTGTGCTAGGCAAAAATTACATGGGTTTTGTTTGACCACAATGGCAAATCGATATTGTCCGTCATTTTGTTTGAAAGTAGGCATACACGTGTTTTATTACAGAGCATTCCACACGACCAACCTCTGCGATCACATCAAATGATTTCAGGTGTGTTCAAAATTGCGGATGCGGAATACATCTAAACAACAAAAAAATGGAACCGCCCACGATAAATCGATTTGTTATTATCCTTTCTTGAAAACACAGCACAGTAAAAAATAAAACAACAGTGCCACTTTAAAAGGCTGCATAGTAATGAGCTTGAAGCTTACATTTTGATCTAGGCACAAGGGTATTTTGAGTGTAGGCTGATTGTGAAACTTGTGGTCTCACATCTCTGCACATAGAAATTTGTACTTTTACCAAATTATCATTTTATGGTAAACATTCTTCTGCACTGACCATGGATGCCGACCATAATCATCAAATTATAGGCCGTTATAACGATGCATACGACTGAGTTATAGAGTATGAGTTTGTTTTAATTTAATGCTGACATGAAGCATTGCTCGTATAATGGTAATAAATAAGCACTCTAATTTTGTAATTAAGCGCTTCCAACATTATTACCCCTGGTCACTGAGCCATTAAATTCATCCCTTAAACCATCTCAGCTCCCTGGGGTGTACAGCCTGTGAAACAAAATACGTATACTAAGCTAAACCAATCACAAGAACCATCTCTGCCCTCACAAGTACCAATAACCAAAGGGTGGAGATTGGTAATTGCCAAAGACCAGGCTTATCACTTGTTGTATCTCAACATAATATGCATAAAATAACAAGCCTATGAAAATTTGAGCTAAATTGGTCATCGTCGAAGTTGCAAGAATAATGAAAGAAAAAACACCATTGTCACACGAAGTTGTGTACTTTTAGATGCTTGATTTCGAGACCTCAAATTCTAAATAAATGAGGTCTCGAAATCAAATTCGTGGAAAATTACGTCTTTCTTAAAAAACTACGTTACTTCAGAGGGAGCCGTTTCTCACAATGCTTTATACTACCAACAGCTCTCCATTACTCATTACCAAGTAAGGTTTAATGCTAATAATTATTTTGAGTAGTTATACCAATAGCGTCCACTGCCTTTAAGTGTGTTGCTCGGGGACTCGAACCCATACTGTGCTGAACTAAAACACCAGCGCTTGTGTTTGGGTGCTCTTATCCGCTCGGCCACGACACCCCATGTTTGTCACACAGAGTCGCGACCCGACCTATATACTATCAGTGTGAATGTTTTAGCAAATGAATTTTCCATAAGAATGTTATCTCTCTCTCTCTCTACACATACTGTAGTATAATACGGAAGTGTAAGACCGCCGGGGCTAGGGTTTAACGAGCCTATTCAATGCATGTTTCAAAATTACTTAATGAACCGATTTAGGTATAGCTTACTAATAGATTTAAGATTGCAGTATAGACCCCATGTGTATTTTTTCAAATAATTTCCAAAAAGGTAATACAAGTTCAGTCGCCCCCTAAAAATACTGTGGCTGGCGTTTTACTATTAATTATTTAAGCGAGTCATAATTTGTTTTAACAAAAATAAATGCGTTTCACATCGCGATTAGCCTGTTAGAAAATTCACACGAACAAAGTGTGGAAATAACAAAACCTAATATGGTGACTGAAAATAAATGTGATTATTATATAAACTTAATATTTTCGACCTTCCCAAACATCTGTTCTGAGTCCCATTAATGCAATTATCATCTGCCTAATAGCTTTTTAATGTATCGAATTTGCAATTCTTGTCAGCTGCATTAACGTTACATTTAATATTTCGAGTGTTTGGCAAATTCTCATGCAGCAATTTCATGCAGCAACTTCTGGGCTTGATATTTCACTTTGTTACGCATTTTAATGAGTACATTTATTTATTTATTTTCCTGTACTGAATATTTTTGTAAGCGCTGTGATTTAGTTTTCTAAGTAGAGCGTATTTTAAATGCCGTTTATTCTTACAGAGTGGCTGGAAATCTTATACACTTGTGACCATGGTTTTACACTTACACTACGCACTTAGTTAATAAATATTGGTGAAGAGAAAGGTGTTTCCGATGTAAAAATTGAACTCTGTTTTTTAGTTTGGTTGTTTATTTTTAAGGTCCTCAATATCGATTGTCTTACATAACATAACTGCACCCAAAATCTTCGTTTAAAGGCACTGAACACTTGGTGTTCACTCCAAATAATTGTTAGCATATAAACTTACTTGTAAGTGATCAATGGAGAGCTGTTGATAGTATCAAACACTGATGTGAGAAACAGCTCCCTCTGAAGTAACGTGGTAGTTTTTGAGAAAGGGGTAATTTCTCACTCAAATATTAAAGGACTTCGGGCCTGAATGCGTCTGAAAGCACACACATGTATGCAACAAGGGTGTTTTTGCTTTCATTATTCTCTTGCAATTTTGATTACCAATTGAGTCAAAATATTTCCCATGTTTGTTATTGTATGCATATGTTAGGACGCAACAAGTTAGAATATTGGTCTTCGATAATTACCAAACGTGTCCAGTGCTTTTAACTATAATACCACGGTAGGTTTACAACATTAGGTGATGAGCATAGACTAAGCTATAATACAACGAAGGGGAATAAACCTTCTGGTATCGGATTCGCCTTTCTATTGGTGTAAAACAAATCTACGTTTAGGTATTCATAATATTTATAATAATAATACAAAAATACTTAAGCTCTAGTACACACTACGATGTTTTTAAATTCTTATTAAATATTTTTTATTTACTATTGGTTGTATAATTATCTGCTGTTTATTTTTGCTTTGTGTACTATATTATGTTAAATCTAAAATTATTTTTATTGTGTACCCCAGATGTGGAACAACAGATCTACGGATCATAGTATGTATTTACTTTTGTTGTCCCTTGCCCATATCGGGGTATATTGTCCTGTATTTTGTTATGTAGGCTTTGGCAAATAAAACAATAAAATAATAATAATAATAATAACATTAGGCCATAGTTATATTAATGCCTATATTTTCATGAGAGAGAAAACAATAATATTTACCTTGAGGTTCGAAGAAGACTCGTACTTGTCCGTGCTCATCAGTATAACAAGAGCGACGATGAATATACAGCCAATTGCAAGGACTACTTTGTATGTCCTACACCTCAGAGAACGCCTGCACCCCATCGCTTCCTATATATGATTACTAGCATCAGCAACGGAAAGAAAATCTCTTCCGGTATCGGTAGTGGTGATCACCAACAAAAGAGTGAGCGAATACTGGTAGCTGGTGTGATACTACATGCTCTAAACTTGTTGCCTGCAAATCACGCACGGGCGCTGGTCCATCTAATTGTCGTCAAATTACACACAAAACCTTTTTATCATGGCAAAAAAATCGATACTTCCATAAAGCGTTCATTAGTATGGTTGCCACGCTGCCACAAAATATTGCTTGAAAAGATACTGTTCTGTATTTTGGCCTTCATTGTTGTCACTTTGGTACAATTTTCCACGGTACAGTGGTTTTCTACTGCGGCCCAGAATTGACGTGGCACATTTTGTTTTCCCTTGCACTTGGAAGTTAAACATAATAGCTGATTGTTAAGAGATTGCATAGTTCTACATAATTTATACGCAAAATGATGGATATTATGGATGCACAAAATATGAAATAACATGAACACAAACCCTCATATCGGTTTGGTGCTACCCATAATTTAAAAACCGTGCCATATTTCATGTTTGGTTGGATGGCCGGGCTTGCTTAAGATAAGCCCGTATCCGAAATCATGGCTTATGCAATGACTTTGGCTGGGTCGCTCGCTGAAACGTTATTCCTGCAGCAAACTTATCAAAGCCGTAGCCGAAGTCGCTTGAATCGCGCACGGCCTTATTATTCTCTGCTGCTTACTATTAAATCGTGAGTAATTTCCAAAAGAATTGTATGGAACGACAGTGAAAAATAATGTCACAGTGGATGATGATTATGATGATGGTAGATTTGGATTCTCCAGAAAAAAACTGTCATGTCAGGGCCATCGTAGCCATTCCTAGCTAACCCATAAACCTTATACTACATTGAAGGTCAATATAGTTCATACAATGCACTTGCACGGTGCATAATGAAATTGAGAGGTTTTTTTCTGCAATCGTTGGTAGTCTGCATTTAGACTGATGTCGTTTGCAGTGCATTGTTTGCTGTATTACAACCTGTGCAGTGAACTGTAGTTATACATCTGACATGGTGTGTAAACTCCT
This sequence comes from Asterias amurensis, assembly GCF_032118995.1. Taxonomy (NCBI): domain Eukaryota; kingdom Metazoa; phylum Echinodermata; class Asteroidea; order Forcipulatida; family Asteriidae; genus Asterias; species Asterias amurensis. The sequence continues at coordinate 12,263,454 of NC_092648.1, read as the reverse complement.
AGATTTGTGTAGCGCCCTCTCACTAACCTTTCCCAAATGAACTTACGTATTTAACAGTATTTACAGTTTTTGTTGGAAAAATTAAAAAGTGGCTGTCGACAAACATTTGGATTTGACAAAGTGCAGGTCAGCCGAACGATTTATTCAGTCTGATGTCAACCACTAAGTTATGAATTCAAGGGGAGTTTCCGGCCACTTTTCAACCATCACGTCTCCTCTCGTACTCCTGAACTATGCATGATATAGAGAGACACAATTTGTATCCCGACTGTGCGGCACCTAAATGTAGCCCGAGCCCTACTCTAGGTACATGTTTGGGGCTACATTTAGGGCTGTGCTTTACAAATTCATGCATTCTAGGCCACTTTGTGCCATTTTCAGACCAGAAATGACCAGCGAGATAGAGGATACTCCGATTGCTCATCTGAACATGTTCAACGGGACCGTACAGTTTCGTGGCAGAGGTGAACTTGCAGGCCGTTCCAATTCATACACGAAATTATTTTACTCCAACTTAAGTCAATCTCCGGCTTTCTTCGGGATCAAGAAATACGATGTCAAACAGTCTTCGGAGACTAATAGGGGCGATAAACTGACAGGGCGCTTTCTTTGGAACAGATTCAAACAAAGCTCATGTACTTGAAGTTAAGATAAAGCAAAGATTACAGTGGCCGTGTGTTCTTGACAAATGGACAAACTTGAAGCATTTTATACTTCGACAAAAAAAGGAGCAAAATACACCCCATTTAATGTTGATCAATCTTTCACCTTTGGTGCAAAATGACGACCGTAAAGCCCGGTTCATGCATATTTGCTGCGAATGTTTCGTGTGAGCGATTGTTCTTGCGTCACAATTGGAAAGGGATGGCGTACCGAATATTGCGTCACCAAAATTTGCTTCGCATTCGCACTCGCAGGAAATATAGTATGAACCAGGCTTTTAAGACGGTATTGAATGCTATGATCAATATTATGATATATTGATTTGACTGTTTTGTTTTGATCTGATCTTGATGTCATTTTTATGCAGTTGATGTCAATAGTCAAGAGGCAATACAGGAGACAAACATGAACGCCACAGCAGGACGAGGAGACCACTATCATACATTATACATCCCTGAACTCAGAGGTACACGTTTATCAATAAAAGATTCACGATGGCTCTTTCGGTTACTGCTTCACCAGAAAGTGCGTTTTTGGTATCGTTAACAGATGTTCGGCATTTACTTTAGAACTAACTAAAATGGCGTCTATTCTATCCTTCCTATTTTTACCAGGAATTATTTAGGGTTGTACTACGAGAATAAACACAGACAGATAAAACAGATGTTCTAGATTTCGGTGCCGCGTAGCGTGTGCCATTTTTCGGCATTTACTTTAGATATAACTTAAAGGCAGTGGACACTATTGGTTATTACTCAAAATAATTATTAGCATAAAACATTACTTGGTGTCGAGTAATGGGGAGAGGTTGATGGTATAAAACATTGTGAGAAACGGCTCCCTCTGAAGTGACGTAGTTTTCAAGAAAGTAATTTTCTGCAAATTTGATTTCGAGACCTCAAGTTTAGAATTTGAGGTCTCGAAATCAAGCATCTGAAAACACACAACTTCGTGTGACAAGGGTGTTTTTTTCTTTCATAGTTATCTCGCAACTCCGACGACCAATCGAGCTCAAATTTTCACAGATTTGTTATTTTATGCATATGTTGATATACACCAAGTGAGAAACTGGTCTTTGACAATTTACCATTAGTGTCCACTGTCTTTAACAGATGTTCTAGATTTCGGTGCCGCATAGTGTATGCCATTTTTCGGTATTCACTTTAGATCTAACTAAAACTGCGTCTATTCTATTCTTCCTATTTTTACCAGGAATTATTTAGGGTTGTACGACGAGAATAAGCGCAGACAGATAAAACAGATGGTATAGATTTCGGTGCCGCATAGTGTATGCCATTTTTCGGTATTCACTTTAGATCTAACTAAAACTGCGTCTATTCTATCCTTCCTATTTTTACCAGGAATTGTTTAGGGTTGTACTACGAGAATAAGCGCAGACAGATAAAACAGATGTTCTAGATTTCGGTGCCGCGTAGCGTGTGCCATTTTTCGGCATTTACTTTAGATATAACTAAAATGGCGTCTATTCTTTCCTTCCTGTTTTTATCAGGAATTATTGAGGGATTGTACTATACAATAATAAGCGCAGACAGATAAAATTCACACACAGCTCTGAGACAATTGGTTTGGCAAGGCCATGTGTAAAAACTGTGAACGGCTGACGCATTTAGTTTGTGCGCGTCATCCGTTTGCACTGTGTTTAGATTGTGTTTTGGCAACGCCTTAACATGTCAAATTCCATGAATAGGCTGATACTTTACTTATGTTTGCAGAATTTTTTTTATAACCGTTCGCCTTAACATGGTTGACATGAACGATTTGCCGTACTCATGAGCAGTGGTCAAGGAGTCAATTCGACATGATTCACAGACCACTCTGTTGAACGGCAGTGCTCAGACGGACCTTCACCCTGGCTTGCTACAACTTACCAAAAGGCACATGACTCAAGATCAATTTATGTTAAATATTCAAGAGTAAACAATGCAACAATTAACAATAGTTTCAAAGGTTTAATCTGACCAAACAAAAAAACTAAATTTTTACATTAAATGTGTGCGTTACATTAAACAATGTTATTAGCATCGTGGCATTGTCTCGGGATTGCTTACAGTAATTATGTATTTTGTTTTATTATTCATAAGTCAACTGTACGATCCATCCCCTATCTTCACACCCTGTACCTCTAACAGTCTATATATGTTTTGGGGTTAAGCAAAGACAAATTGACTCGAGGAGGATTTAAACCAACGACCTCAGGAACAATCTTCCGATGGCCGTAGGTCTAAACCCCACTCCAATAATTTGTTCTGCGTTCAACCCCAACTCATTTATAATGACATTATAAATAAGAATTAAGTGCTGATTTCATTTAGGTAATACATTCAATAAATATTACCCCCACCACCATCTGTGTCATAATACCAAGCATGTATTGCTTATGATGACCATCTATTTCACATTACAATCCCAAACTACCTTCTTTTAAAGTCTAAGTTTAGATGTGTTCATGTAAAGGGAAAAACACATGGTTTTTAAGGGATTTTTTTAAACGCTTGTGTACTTCCAGTTGTTAACTTTTGCTTATCGATACAGTGGCCTCACCAATATTTCAACTCACCCCCAAAATGCGAGTTTCCATTTCATCTCTACTTTCTCGTTCATTATCCTTTTTGTTTTCGTCCCGTCCATTCTTTCGCATTTTAAAAATAATATCGCACTATACCTTGGTGAGTTATACTATTACTATGATAAACCCTAAAGGCTTGACACTAAAACTGGTTTTGATTTTGTTTCGTTTAATGTTACATATCAAGGAGATTTTATGTAAAACTGCGATCAGTAGTAAACTCCGGTACATTTCCCCCTTACTCGACGTCGTCTTGAGGGCGCCCTTTTAAACGTACAGAGAACCCTATAAAATGTTGTTGTTTTTTTGCCAGAAGATAATAATACTGCAATAATATAGAAAGGTTTGCGGTAACACCATGTAATGATAAGCTCTAATTGAGTTGGGGTGGTTCTGAAAAGAATCGTAGGTTTTAACTCGACGTTTCGATCAGGGTGCTCCGATCGTCTTTGGGAGAATTTTGTTTTACTGCAGGTATACGGATGAGTAGGAAGCCGAGAATCCACTTGTCTGGATAGACTCATCCGACTGAAGCCAAACCGTCATCTGGTTGCCAGAAGATACGAAAGACCCCACAACGGACCCCGATCCACACATCCTAAAGAGACACGCGGGCATGGTTATACCGTCACTAATCACACCTGACCAAACGAGTCGTTACTAACTAAGAGTGTAACGAAGCCATGCAATGTTTGTTTTTTCTACGTTTAATTTTTCAAGACAGCATGCACGAAGTAACACCTAATCTTTAGTCATCACCCCCACCGAAACGATATCGAGAGAAAGGAATACTCTCATTTTTTTTCTCTCGAGGAAATACATTTAAAAAAAATTAAAAAGGAGAAAACTAGTCTATATTATAATTTCGAAGGAACATTTCTATCCCAAGGGAACGAAATAAAGGGCATTTAAAAGAAAAATGAACATAGGAAATGTCGACTACTTTGAGTGAACGAGATAACATTGTGAGCACGAATAATTCATAATGATGATGATGATGATGATGATGATGATGATGATGATGATGATGATGATGAACTATTATGAAGGGTTCAGAAAAATGAATCCGAGGGAAGAAAATTACTTCTACGATCCCTACTATTTTTGATTATGTCCACATCATTTTCTGCATAACTGTGTCAGGATTACTATAGGTAAGCCAGTCATTGGTTAATATTGTGACTGCCGGAAAACTATGAGTATTAAATATATATTTTTGTATTTTTTTTTTTTTTTTACATTAACAAATAAATTGTGCAATGAATGTTAGACTTGAAACTGTCTGAGTGACTCACCCTGCTGGTACATATTCATTGGCCACCTTGATAGAAAGTCTGTCCCATTCACACGTGCTCCCATCTTCGATATCAAGGGTGTCAATGCTCAACTCCACGTGCTGTCCCGCTGGTGCCTGTGTTGGACAGATCAGAGTGGACCAACCATAAGGAGCAAAACCAAATAAGTATCCAATATGCTTGTTTAGCGTTATGTTCTTGGTCAATTTTGAATCTTAATTAATTTAACAAATACAAAATAAACAAAATCACAAACACACATTCCCTTTTCTGGAGACATCTTGTGTTCTTTCCCTTGTCCCTGTTAGTCCAAGCTCCAGACCCCAAAAATTGAGAACAACCTACACAAATTGCTCCCCTCAATATTTTTACATGAAAATGTGCATTAAGACAAGCTGATCATGAATAAGGGTGGTGTATAAAATTTTGACCCGGCGAAAGTGCATTTTTGGGTCAAAAACAAAACGGCAGCCGTTTTTCCCCTGAAACCATACAAAACAACTCACATTGACATAACTAGAAAATTATGAGACCGATTCAGCCCAAATTTAGCTGAAAGTTATAGGTTTGTACATTTTACACTTTAAATGTCGATTCATGATCAGCGCGTCTTACCGCGCATTTTCATGTGCAAATATTGAGGGGAGCAAATAGTGTAAGGTAAAACTATTTTAAAGCGTTTTTGGCACTGTAGAGCTTAGATTATAAATAAATAAATAAATATAAAAAGAACATTAATTTAGTTTTTTACCCATACACCGATGTGTGTTAGTACTGTATACTCAGTACTTTCCCGAGTCCTGTGAAAAAAAAAGTCACATGCATGTTACTCGGGTGGGATTCGAACCCAGGACCCTTGTAATTCTAGAGCAAAGTCTTACCAACTAGACTAACGAGGTTGCCCGGTAGCTAGAGGCAGTTCGAATGCTATGTTTTGGCAGCGGGAACCGCGATATAAAGCCATTTATTAAAACAATGTAAATTTAATCTGGTGGAAAATCATAAAAGGTTACGCTCCGGAAGTGTCAGGCATTCAGGCGCCGGTTCAGTTAATGGCACACACTGGCCCCTCCCCATTGCCATATAGAACCCTTCTGGACTTGCATCCGACCCAGAGCACATCCCCCCCTGCCTCGAACCCTAGCCACCACGCGGGCCCTGTCCCTTTAGGGGAGAAAGCAAGGCAGATCCCAATCACACTGTCCCATCAGGGGCAGCAAAAAGCCTTGAATCTATATTAGAGACAGACGGTATTCGAACCCGGACCGGATCATCCGAGTTACTGAGACAGTCCCAGCACCCTTAACGCACTGCGCTAATGTGTTGGTGCTTAAAAACTGGTGTTTTCATGGTCATAATCAATAGACCGATTGCACTCCGTGCCTCACGTGACCTATAGTGGGTAAAATGTAAACAAACACGGCGTACTGCATATAAACGTGCGTTAAGAAGACATGGTTACTGTTATAAGGTGATTAAGCTGCGGTTGCTTTGTGTTTTTGTGCTAGGGTTGGTGCTTAGAACTGGTGTTTTCATGGTCATAATCAATAGACAGATTGCGCTCCGTTTCAATTCTCGAAATCTCTCAATTCTCGAAATCACTTGAGAGTATTCCTGAGTTTGTTAGATGAGACCTTACCCGTGGCTGAACAATGCCAGTAATGGGTAAAACCAACAGTCACCAACTAGGAAATTCCACGAAAATGTCCACAGGATGTCATGTGTTTGTGCACTGAAAGTGTGGTTTACAATGCCCTCGTTGTAATGATATTGTTGCCAATATTTTCAATACAAATCTCCTGAAGAAGCTGCAAATTTTATTTATTTTCACCCTTAAATTATTTGATTACAAGGGGTATAGCTGTCACACAGCGTAAAATCCACGGCGAGTGAGCTCGCTCAAACCTCATTTATAGTCTAACAAAAGAAACCTTTTTTTGTAGTACAATACTTAAACTATCAAACAGCAAAATGTGATTTAAAATATTCCCCCAAATTGTCTGTTTCCAATTTTGTTATGCAAAATGGCGGCCATATTGAAAATGTAAAATTTACAAACCTATAACCTTCAGCCAGATTTGGGCTGAATCAGTCTCTTAATCTTCTAGTTATGTCAGATGGGAGTTTTATTTCAGGGGGAAACGGCGGCCATTTTGTTTTTTTGACCCCAAAAAACACACTTTTGCCGGGTCAAAATGTTTTACACCACCGTGATTCATGATGATCAGTGCGTCTTACCGCACATTTTCAGGAAAAAATGTTTTAAAGCATTTTTGGCACTGTGGAGCCTAGACTATGTACTTATGATTTTTCCATAGCCTTTGTACACAAAAACCCCTTGTTGAGCACCCCGGTCGTTATAAACACATCAACAAAAGTAAGTCCCCCCCCCCCAATTGATCTCCATTATACTGACTGGATAGGACATCGCGTCTAAACGCAGGCCGCGCGCGTATTTTTTAAAACGGGTGAAGACCGTTCGTCACACGAAGTGCGCGCTGTACACTTTTAAACGGAGTTGCTGCAAGCAGAGAGAAGTGGAAGTCGTGCGCGGCTGTCAATCACTGGAGGAGGGAAAACTGAGTCGGCAAAGGGATTGTCTTTCCATAAGTAGGTAGGCCTTTGCATTTTTTTAGCGATTCATATTATTATTATTATATCTAACGTTACAAATATAAGCCGGAAATTTAAACTATCTTTCATAAAATAATTATTATAGGCCAAGTATTTGTTATTTTTACCGAGCAATACTATTTTTGTTTTCGCTCCGTTACAGATGGTTGTCTGGAATCGACGAGGACGGGAAGCCCGGATTTCAACAGATGTTTGTCATAGCATCAATAGTTAAAAGGTTCGGGAAAGCGACAAGTATATGCGAATTATGTACAGACGATACAAGTTCGTTGAGAGGATCAGTCATCTCGGAAATAGCCGACTTCATTATTTGTGACCAAAATAAAAATATTTATTTCTGGCGGAACAATAAAACGGTTATGGAAGTTTTGCTGTTGGGATTGTTTTTCAATTAACATGATGAATAGAAGCTTCACAATAAAAAGTTTAAATTTGTTAATGGAGTCAACTCTCACTTATCACATTGTATTTTGTTTTAATCTTTCTTGTTCTTTTCCCTCGATTTTAGCGAGTATGTAGTTCTCACTCTAGTGCCTACTCGAATTGTTTATTGTAGGAGCGACTCTTGTTTTGTCTTTGTATGGTTTATTGCCATTTTCTCAATGAACTGAAAGAATAAAAAAAAACATGTACCTGAATCCCAATACAGTTTCTCGGCCGAGTGTTTGTTTAGAAATTTAAATATCATTATCATAATACTAATAGGGCATTTGATAGAAACAAATGTAAAGTTAGTTTGCTTTATTGCATTTCACTCAGAAACTTTTTCATACTTCAAACTATCGATCGTCATGTTTTCCCCACATTTCTATTTTCAATTTACAACTTCAACTGACAAACTCAAACCCGACCAAGTGCACATTAATTTACCCGTTTGAAGGAATTGCGCCGCCATTGTTGGGCCGCGTGTTTATGCATGCAGCATAGCGCAATGTCCTATCCAGTCAGTATAATGGAGATCAATGGTCCCCCCTAAATAATTCGCCATAACATCGTAAGGTAGTGTAGTGGAGTGGAGTGTTTTAGATGGTTGATTTCGAGACCTCAAATTCTAAACTTGAGGTCTCGAAATCAAATTTGTGGGAAAATACTTCTTTCTCGAAAACTATACCACTTCAGAGAAAGCCGTTTCTCACAATGTTTTATACCATCAACCTCTCCCCATTACTCATTACCAAGTAAAGTTTTATGCTAATATTTATTTTGAGTAATTACCAATAGTGTACACTGCCTTAAACTGTACATTTAACATAGTACGAAGACTTACAGTTATGGTCCAGAGGCAGTCAGCATCCGGCGGATAATCACCTGGATATGCCGGCGAGGTGAGCGTTCCAGACCCGCTCAACGATCCCCCACAAACTGATAAAATACAATATTATACAATCATGTTTTAACTACAAGTAATCAAGTATACAAAGGCCGGTTTTAAGCTAATGAAAACAGGATTTTATTCACTGGTAGACGGTACCGATAACGTGACGTCACGATCACTTTATCAGGTGTTGAATTATATTAAATTTTGTTTTGTGTCGATTGTCGAAATATTTGGTTCGTAGGTTATCAATCTTTGTATGGTTTTTAATTAATCTAGGTTTATCTTTTTATTTATTTATTTTTATTTTTTTTTTTTCACTCTTTCACTTTTCTTTGTTGCAATACACTCAGTTTGTCCAAGGAATAAATGTGAACAACAATAGGAACCAAATATGAACCTTATATCAGCAATAACCATTCCATTTTTCTTGTTTTTCTCTACTCGATTTATGAATAAAATGGAACGTAAATGACAAGGGAATTCTCACCTGCTCTCGCGACTTCTCGTAAGTCTTCATCCTGCTCCCGGACTATGAATGGTCTGGACTTTCCCTTTTCCACCACCTCCTTTAAGTGTTTGAGAGCCTCATCCTCTGTCATCTGGGTCGTGCGTTGTTTCTCTGGCCCGTTGATGCTTCTTGTGGCCAATTCATCCCCATGGACTGATTGGCAGGTCACAGCAAATGCTACTAGAACGACAGTAAGGGCCACCGCTGCACACGCCATTGTATCTGCAAGACATAAACAATTTGGTGCAAGTTTAATTTTTCGATCAACAAAATTTGACTAAGCTTTCACTATATAGTTGTAGTTTATATAAGCATGAGATGCACTTATCTCATGTCGTCGAGAACTCCTTTCCAATCAAACAAGGAGTGATACAAATGAGTAACACGATTGGTTAATAGACTTCGAAGAAGATTTTTTTTTTTTAAATGTTCATTATGGAGACAATGTTATGGGTAATTGGTGCAGGTCTCCCACCACCCTATTAACAACAAAAAATGAACAATTCCCCAGGACTTCTGAGGGTCAACTACTTTACGGGATAATTGAGTTACAAGACAATGGCCATGAAGTAAATATAGTTAAAATTCAATGACAATAAATACAAGTTATTGAACAATGTTTTAATGGTTATTGGTGCAGCCTCCCACTAAGGACACTAAAAGAACGAATCCCGTGGACTGTTGAGGGTCAATGGCCCTAAAGAACAATCCAATAATTAAGATACACAATGACCATTAATTAAAACTTTGATAAGTTAATTGTAGTGCTGAGGTATTCTAAATTGTGTTGACAAATCCAACTAAATTTCGTTGATTTCAAACTGTGAACCGCCTACTGGTTCGGGACGGAAGAAGTATAAGTTTAACTAAAAACGCTTGTAGTCGATGAGGCGGATGAAAGGGCTCATTGCCAGCGACAACAATTTATTAATTTACATGACATTTTTCTAATTTAAATTGGTCGATTAGTTTGGAAAATGATTCTACATTACTACTACAATAAATTTAAAATTAGTTTTTGGCACCCTACTGATAAAGGATCCAGTAACCTTGTAATTTAAATTGCTTGCGCATTATTGTATCCCTTTAGTCGATTCGTTAAAAAAATAAAGATAAGATATTGCATTAAAAAACAAGTATTTTTTTCAAGTGTACTTAAACTACCGCTGAGACAATTGCTAGTTCTTAATGGCAAAACATCTTTTCAATTTAAGAAGGGTTCATTTAGACGATACTTACTCTTAAAATTGTCAAGTGTGAAATTGAATAAAGTTTGTCATTTAGAAACAAGATCTAATCATTCAGTAGGTGTGTATATAAGAACCGAATCAGAGACACACAGCATTTTCATCGCTGTATTTGAGAGACTTCAAATCAGCAGCTCTAAAAAAAATTAATCTCGACGGTTAAACTATTTGCTCACCAACAAGAGAAAGACGGAGTATTCAACCTTTGGTAAAATGAAGGTTCCATTTCTCATTTTACTATGTGTGCTCGCTTCGTCAGACTGGGTTTCTAGTTACTTCACTCCGGAAAAGGTAAAATAGTTCAGAACTAATGTAGGGCCTACTCACTTGTTGATTGCTTCTCATGAATCTTAGTTTTGTTTAGATGTTTAAAGGTTGTGGACGCTATTGGTAATTGTTAAAGACCAGTCTTCTCACTTGGTGTATCTCAACATATGCATAAAACAACAAAACTGTGAAAATTTGAGCTCAATTGGTGCGTTTAGATGGTTGATTTCGAGGCCTCTAAACTTGAGGTCTCGAAATCAAATTCGAGGAAAATTACTTCTCTCTCGAGAACGTTGTCACTTCAGAGGGAGCCGTTTCTCACAATGTTTAACACCATCAACTTCTCCCCATTACTCGTCACTTTCATGTATTAGGCCTTTTGGTTTCATTCAAATACTTATTTGCTTCTTAAATTTTACCATTTAAAACATTTCTCTTCGGGTTGAGATAAATTCCCTAAATGAAAGGTTGTCACCATTATAAACATGCATGACATGGGGCATTAATATTTGTTCACATTTCCCTCGTCGTGGGTTGTTAATTGTACTGAAAATCTTTATTAATGATTATGTTTTTAGGCGGAACACAACCAGTGCATCGTAACCATGTCTTCATATGCCCTGCATAGTGATGAAAAGAGTAAACTAAGACGGTCGAAGCAATCATACATGTAGTTACATGAGTTTCTTTAGTAAGCAGACGACAAAGGGGGAGGGGTAGACCTTTATCACGATGCAGCTGTCTTATATTTCTCCCATTTATATCAATGTTATCAAACCGAGGCTGGAAGAACAAACTAGTCTGGTTACTAATTGCAGAGTGATTGTTAGCATTCATTATTGTTATTCGATACCAATGACCAAGATGGAGGCAGCATGATAAAGGTCTATAGCAGTTAAAAAAATTAGTTTTATAAATTTAATTGCCAAGTTCCATGTTGTATTTTTTTCCAAAAGCGAGGTGATGGAGATGGGCAGGGTAAAGTGAAGCAACTACCAGAGGAGAATCCTAGTAGTGACACGTACCAGTCTGATATGAAGGTTGCACCTGCGCAAAAGAGAGAGATCGATGCTCAAATTGAAGACAATAAGACGGGACGGAAAAGGAGAAAAGCCTTGGCTGATTTGTCTACCCGATGGCCCGGAGGTGTTGTCCCTTACATCATTGATCTTGACTCAGGTAAAAAAGACGTTGCTATATTATTACAAACTATAATCGGCATTAGTACATGCTTTTGTTGTGTTTTTTGTTTACTAATTTATTTGTATGTTGGGGTGAGTGATTTTTGTATTTCATTTTTTACATACCAACATTTGTGTATGTGATTACACATAAAGCTCCTCTGTTTGGTAAGCCAATATTGTAGCCTACGCCTGACGTGCAATTTAGGTCCAGCATAGGAATAACCACCAGGAAATTAAGTTAACCCATTAAGACGCTTTTTGTTCATGAACACTGCTACCCGGCTGATTCCGGCCGTTAATTTAACTACCTTGTAAGTATAACATAATCAGCTCACCGAGGAGTATTATGGGAGCACATCCAATCACTAAAACCATCACCCCTGCCTCTCACCCATTCTTCCCATGAGTGTCATGGCTGGGATTCGAGCCAACACCTAGATGACATTCATTTCGTATATAGCTTGATGAATGCATACTCCAAACACTCAATAGTTTATTGATGCACCATTTTGTTTGATATATTGATATGTATTTTTGTTTATTTATTTTTTACTCCTAGTTGATAATTTAAAGGTTATTGCGAGTGCATTTGACCTTTGGGAGGCCGAGACATGCATCAAGTTCGAGGCTTACGACGCAAGCAAACATGACGTCCACCTGGTGTTCAGGAAACTAGACGGGTATACAAATAAGTATTTTGTTTATTGTTGTGTTTTGGAAAAACTTAGAAACTAACTCGCAGCGATCTGATAATTTCACAGAAGCTTCAGAAACAAACAAAAACGATTACTGTGTACTGGTTAATAATTGGGCTTTGAATGTTTTGGCTTTAGCGTGAAGTCACTTATAAAGGATCAAATTGCCGGGTTAAAAAAAAACGTGGAACGGGCCTAAAAGGCACCCCCCCCCCCCTCATAAAACCTTATAACATTTCTGTGAACACATTATCTATAGAAAGGAAGAAGGTGAAACTCAAATAAAGTACTAAACTTCTTTTTCAGCTGTTGGAGTTGGGTCGGAATGCAGAGAACAGCAGAGCAGGAGATCTCAATTGGTTCAGGATGTGAATACGTGAGGACATATTTTTTATAATGTTTTTGAACATTTTTGTATATTGTTTTTTTGGAAAAGTCCTTACTTTGTATCTATTTCTTCGGGTTATGCGCGGTGGATAATTAGCGCGACTTGAATTTCTAATAATTGCCATGAATATTAATGAAAACAAGTACCTAATCCAGATTAAATGGCAAAATAACCCCAAATAATAAACACCCACAAGCATTGTACTATCAGTCATTGTTTTCTCATGTTAAATTCTACTTATTTGATTTTACAGATTGGTACCATCGCTCATGAGATCGGACACGCCATAGGATTTCACCATGAGCAGTCCAGGCCAGACCGAGACGAGTACATTAGCGTCGTGTATGCAAATGTGCAGGACAACAGGGCGTCCAACTTTGACAAGTACGAGACTTCAATCAGCAACTACGGTGTACCATATGACACAAAATCAATCATGCAGTATGACAAAAACGTAAGTGTAGTTTTTTTACTCATAATGTATGTACATGTATGTATGGGTCATTGATGTAATAATTATGCTTAAAGAATCCGTTCACGAGTCTTTTGTTCCCAACCGGCGTCAAATAATTTGTTTAAAAGACTGCCAGTTTTCATTACACTGCAGCGTATAAAGCGTGGGGGCTTTCCAAGCTAGGCCTTCACGATTAGTTTCCTGAGCAAATCTGTAAGGGAAATATCTCCGCCTGAAACAATGTTAGCCCCCATGTTTGAGGAAAAATAGTTGTTTAAGACTCCCAAAGACACAATTGCCGCAATCAAACGTGAACGTGGACAACTTGACCGACTAAGACACGACCACCACAAATTTAATCAAATTTTCTCAGGGTTGTGCCTCTTGACAGACACCATTTCGAACAGAAGGCTTTTCAGATGAAATCACACGAACTGAAGGTGGGTCTAGGCCCATTGCCGCATAATATTTGAGAGGCAACACTATAGGTCCTAACATTAATTTTACTGAGCCTTGTTAACCCGAGTTTACCAGTTATTTACAAAAACGTCTTCCACTTTTAGAGTCAACTGATTTAATGATGAATCTAGCATGTTGAGGATTTGCATTTTCTTTTCTATTTTTTTTTTGTTGCACAGTACTTTTCCAAAACTGGCTTGCCAACCATGACCACCAAGAAAGTCTTGGACCAGTTTGATCTCGGGCAACGGCAATATTTGTCATTTTATGATTCTCTCCTGGCAAATCGTATGTACGAATGCGAATGTAAGTATGTGTTCTTTGGTTTAACAAGGGGCCCTTATAGAAGAATTATGTATACGACTCATAAAACGTTTGGTAATAATTTTTACAAAATTAATATTTGTGCAACATTTGTTGAACGGCCTACAGCAGCCCCCATAAGCATTAGAATCATAGGGATATAAGTTTTATTAAAAACAAAAATTTAATCTGAGGAACATTAAGGCCTAGGCCTACTGCTGCAGGAACAATAACCTTTTTTTTTCAACCTCCCCGAATTTTTAAAAAAGCGTGACATCTAAAAAGCAATACCAGATTTTGAGATGAAATTTCACAGGTTAGTCTTACAAAGGCTATATCAACATAGAAACAGGATACAAAAAGTTAACTGTTCAAGAAAAGTAAGCCTATACTTACCCTTTTTAAACGCCCACACAGAGAACAGGGACGGCCATACCACTCATATAAAAAAACAGCACCATGCAGCACTCATTTCGTCCAACAGTCACACGAAAAAGTGAGCGAAAAGTCTCTAAAATTCCCAGCTCGCAATGTCAAGAACATTCTAAACTCACCTTTCGGTTGAACTTTGTCATGTCCTAGCCATTTTACTTCAATGCTTAAGTTTTATTAACTCAGAAGTGTTTATTTCAAAGTTGCAGCAACAAAATGACACACAATAATTACACGGACAACGTGAAAGTTCACTTTTACAACATGGCGCTTCGTGGTCACGTGGTCTCTTTGTTTTTTGAGAGCGCGCCCTCTTGTGTGTTTGACGTTTAAGTCGGCGTCGCGGTAGAACAGGCTTCATCAAAAGGCCTATACCGAATTGCAAACATATGAATGTAAAACACAAGGAATTCTTCTTGCTTTTTCTAACTGTTCACTTACTCTATAAAAAAAAACTCTTGAGTAGACAGGAAGTTGAAAACATCAACACGATTTGTTATCAACATACACCCCACTCAAACTGGTTCTGATTCTGCAAAATTTATTCAATAAATGAGAAAAGAAAACAGAAAAATGTTGTGCGTTGTCACAAGTAGAAAGAATACTTGCAATACTCAATCATTGAGGTAGGAAACCTCCATGACTCAAGCAAGTATTTAAAACTGTACATTAAGAACCGTTTTGAACCTTCTTTTTTCCTCAGCTGATTGTAATGCTGCCCTTACCTGTGAGAATGGTGGCTATGAGATAGAGTTAGTTGGAGTCTGCAAATGCGTATGTCCCCCTGGCTACGCTGGTGTTAGATGTGAAGAGGACGATACCGCTGCGTTAGAAAACCCCAGATGTAGGACTACACTAACTGAAACAACAGGATTGATTCAATCTCCCAATTATCCTTTTAACTACGATAATAACGAGAAGTGTGCATGGTTGATCCAGGTAAGCGTTATACAGGGTGCTTTCGTTTAGCTCCCCTGGGTCAACCCCGGTGTGTAGCGGGTTTCTTTTAAGGACAAATGTTGGTAATAATCTACACGCGTTTGTCCTGTGGAAAAAACGTTACACACCGGGGTCGACCTGGGATGGGAAGACTGTGCTAAACGCCGGGATTTACTCCTAGTATTTCTAGGCTTTTGGGCTTCTGGCGATGTTCTGGGCTTTAACATGCACATTGGACCGACGGATGCATTTCCTATCTAAAAATAAAGCACAAGTAGCACGACAGGGACTCGAACCCACACTCTGCTGACCAGAACACCACCTGAGCGCGAGCCAGCTGCCTTATTCACAAGTCAGCCGTCTTTCACTAAAGGTTGCTGAGCACACCAAAGTATGCTTACCACAGTATGGTTCCAGCCAAAATACAATTTCACATGCACCGTTGTGACTGGTATCCTGCTTTAACAAAATTAAGCAGACAATATTATTGTTAGTTATATTTTCTGCTTAAGAAGCGCCAGAAAAGTGGGCCCTGGGGTGGATTTCACAAAGAGTTAGGACTAGTCTTATCTCGAGTTAGGACCATTTACTCGTCCTAACTTAGGACTATCCATGCAATTTGTACATCTCCAAGGACCAGTCCTAAGTTAGGACTAGTCCTAACTCTTTGTGAAATCGAATACTGGTGATACAAACGTTTTAGCATGCATATGGCAGTAAATTAATAAAGTTTATCTAAAAGTGCGCAACTAATTCGTCTCAATACGGACGGAGCTGCGCATCACTGTTTGTTTGTTTGTTTTTTATTTCCAAATATCACAATAAATAACCATGAAATATACAAGAACAAAAACAACGAGTGATAAGAGGAGGGCACCAGGAAAAAGTCTGGGCTTGTACAGAGCCTGGACCCTTTATAATGTAAATTAATACGTTTTTAGTTTATAACCTTTTCGTTTTGAATGTTGAAAATTAACACAAAAACAGAGTTGTTTTGTCAGACCATTCGCTATTATTATGCATGTCTTTGAGTTAAAGCCGCACCATCACATTCAACAGGTGTACTCACTATGAGCTGCGAAATGGTGTTATTAAATCTTCTCTTTTATTTTGTTTCTCGATTCCAGGGTGGTGAAGGAACGACCATAACTTTAACCATTGATGTTCTCGACGTGGAAGACGCTTCCCATTGTATCTACGATTCACTTTATGTGTATGATGATAGTATGTTCTACACCACCAAAAAGTAAGAACATCATGCATGGCTCAAAATGAATGAAACAGTTATAATTATCAATATATAAAATAACGTTAACTTCAGCTCATCTGATGAATTTTGTTCTTCTAAAAAGTACACACGGGCAATAACATTATTTTTGATATCATGTTATTTCTAAGAAAATTTGTTCGTTCAAAAAAAAAAATTAAACAATTTGGAGGAAACTGAAGAATGGCACTGACTTTACTTTAAAATATTGGTATTGTACAACTATTATTAATTTACTTGTCAAATTTAGCAATTTAGAACACAATGGTCGTGTTGTCATTTTAGCCTTTGAGAAAGACTCTGGGTAGAAACGTCAGGCCATTAACTGTTTTTTCCTTCTTTTTTCCATTTATTATATCGGTCCTTTTGGTTGGTAAGTTGTTTGCAACAGCTAATTATATTAACCTGTTTTATTTTCTGCTTTCTAGGTTGTGTGGCTCAACACCCCCTGCATCTCCAATAACATCCAAGTCCAATCAGATGATGCTCTATCTGCATACAGACGAATCTGAAGCCAGGAAAGGGTTTAGTGCCAGCTACGTCATCAATCCATGTGCGCATTAATTGAAGCCTTTTTCTTAGTGCGATAATGGGTTCTTTTTATGTTTTTTTTTTTCCTTCTTTTCTTTTTGGTAAAGGTATTGTACAGGATTGGTATAAGACAAAATACACAAAATTGTTTAATTTTAAGCCGAAAGGTGATTACTGATTAGGCCTACTAGAACCTCTGGAAATGAATTGATATTTTGAGAAAACAATAATCTGATACCTGAAAAATGCAGCTTATTAATTGATTAAGGACAAATTGTTTACATGCATGCAACTTATTGTGCATTGATTTTTTTTCTTGTTTTTTCTCCGGACTCACGTCAGGTGTTGCTTGATATGTTGTGGTTGATCACCGAAAAACATGAACACTGTCAGCGCCTATTAATCAGCTCTACCAAACCTGTATAATACCTACAACTTCTTTATTAATCACCATCTTATTTTCTTAAAGACACTAGACTCTATTGGTAACCGCACAGACCAGTCTTCTCACTTGGTGTATCTCAACATATTTTTATGCATAAAATAATAAACCTGTGAACATTTGAGCTCGATTGGTCGTCGGATTTGCGAGATAATGAAAGAAAGAAAAAACACCCTTGTCACACAAAGTTGTGTGCTTTCAGATGCTTGATTTCGGGACCTCAAATTCTAAGCTTGAGGTCTCAAAATCAAATTTGTGGAAAATTACTTCTTTCTCGAAAACTACGTCAGTTCAAAGAGCCGTTTCTCACAATGTTTTATACTTTCAACCTCTCCCCTTTACTCGTTACCAAGTAAGGTTTTATGCTAACAATTATTTCGAGTAATTACCAATAGTCTCCACTGGCTTTAATCCTTAAGTTAGTCTTTTCCTTGAAAGAGTATTCCCATCAACCTCTATAGAGTCAATGATCCTGGATCTGCCAATGCATAGACGCAAACTCAGCGCAAAAGTTGCATGAATTGTATGAATATTCAGCCTCGTATTAGCATGATCTTTATTTGGGGTTTCTGGTACTTTTAGTGACGGCTTGACATGACAACAGAAAATGAGTTTTGAAATAGTTTAGTGATCTTACCGAAGAAAACAATAACAATGTTAATCATGAAACTTTTAAGTTAGTTACTTGAAACACAAGGAATGTTTCCTCGTCGTCGGTCGATCATCTTCGTTTATAATTTTCTTCTTGGGAAACTAGTGATGATAATTTTCATTCAGCCATAAATCCTCTGCTCCTTCATTAACATGCAGGTGAAGGAGTATGCGGCGGAACAATGAGTGGGGATTCTGGTTGCCTTGCACCGCCCAGCAGTGGTGCTGATGGTAATGACTGTACCTGGACAATCCAGGTATGGCCCACCATTCAAATAAACTCAATTCAACTTCAATTCAATTATTTTTTTATTTGTCTTACCTCGGTTCGCACATAAGATTTATATCACAAGTTCACATATTATTTAAACGAGACAGTAAAATGAATTTCATATAAGGGCCTAAACCTCATGTTTACATTACATAGACAGGGCCTTTGTTTATGTTATTGAAGGGGCACAAACAATTGCCATTTCAATCAAGGGCAATTTAAATTTGAATGTGTGGTACATTGACAAGGGCACCACAGCAAAAGCACAGGGCACCATAGAATTTGCTGTGGGTGCCATGGATTATTTCGATGTCTGTATTATAGGCATTTATCTTAAGGGCACTTCCCCTGCTGCATTATTATTACACTGTAGCCTACTATTTAATCAAAAGGGAAAGTTCCCCAGATCAAGTATTAGTTTGTGCTCAGTGCCTCACCTGCAGTGGGACAAAACCATTGTTTACCTTGGTTGAAAAAAAACATCACCCCCTTCATAGCTATGTGGATGGGTGCGTTCGTTTAGCTTCCCTGGGTCTACCCCGCGGTGCTCACTCGGGGGAGCCCCTGACAAGAGCTAAACGAACGACCACTCACGGCTCTCGTAGTGACGTCGTTTACCTGGGGCCAGCCCCCAAAGTGACCCACTCTACAAGCAGGGCATGATCTGGGGGCTGACCTGGGTGAGCGCCTGGAATGACGTCATGGATATTCGAACGCACCGGGGCAGACCGGGGATGACCCAGGGAAGCTAAACGAACGCACCAAATAATATAACACTGACTCTTACCGCAACCAATCTTATACCAAACCCTATTCATGTCAGTTTGTTGGGAATGTCATTTCGTCTCCTATAAGTGTGTCTAACTCATTTTAACCCATTTCTTATGCATGCTTTTTTTTCGTTCACTGCAACATCAGGTTGGTGAAGGGTTTCACGTTGCATTGGATATCTTTGAATTAGACCTAAATTGCAACAGCGAGTCCCTTGCAGTTGCCCTATCAGAAGGTGTACTTGTCCGACCGGCCATGTAAGTACAGGCATAGGCAGATCCAGGGTGTGGTTGACTTACTGGGATGATTTCTATTTCTGCGTCTATTATTTACAAATTTTTGTTATACCATTTTGAATACCACCTAAAGTATACATTTTTTTTTACTTCGATTGTTTTAATCCTAGGGCCTATGTAAATGTAGATGTACATGGTAATTTTCAACGTCTAAGCATAATATGGTTGTGTTTTTGAGATAATATAGGCGAAAATCGAGACCGAATATTATTATGTCCACGCAGAAAGAAAAATTCCTTTTAGAAATACACAATCTGAGAAGCGTTACGCGGTAACGACTTTCAGATTCAAATTGTTGGGCACTCTGGTTTTTTTGTTACATTAACTTCAAAGTGAAATATTGATCAAAACGCTTCATACTATCAAAAGATGCTAAAGCTTCTAATCAAAGGTTTTTATTTCCATCAAATTTAAGTGTGATACCAAACCGTAGGCTATACCTTACCTTTAAGCTTTGTGGACCCTGGAAAGAAACAAACAACGGGCTATTATGACTCAGGGCTGTATGCTTTGTTCTTGAAAGGGCAAGGGCACCAAGGCATTTTCTTCTTGGCATAGGGCACCCTATGATGAAATTGCAAATTTGTACTGGAGCACGTTCAAGGGCACCAAGGCAATGACCAGGGGACACGGAGGCAATCGCCTTCGTTGCCTCCGTGAAGTATCAGTCCTGATGACTACACAATGTTACAACAAGTGTATTCCTTTGTGGATGCGTTTAATGATAATAAAAACAAGAATTTCCTTTTTCCATTACAATAAAAAAAGGAAGCAATCATGTTTGCATTACACGAAATATTCACATTACTTTGTGAGTTTTCGGCAAGACCATCAGAAAACAAAGGAAAACTTACAAACAAGCAGATATGTTTTTTTTCCTCTAAGAGAAGTTTAATCATTGGTCGCCATAGTATCAACCTTCTGCATAAAGATTATTACAATATTTCTCTCTTTTTCTATGAAGGATTTGTGGTACAACCCCACCTGAAGGACCCATCATTTCCCTTGGCAACCGAATGACTGTGAGACTGACTACAAACAGCTCTGGAGGACGTAGTAAATTTACCGCTGCGTATCGAGCTGTTTCGACCGCTGTGTAGTAGATAGAAATACTTGGAGTTGTATATACCCATCCGCGTTGTGGGAAACTTCAGAGAACTAAATTTATAATTGATTGACTTTGGTAGTGACTTGGGCAGTCTGTCGATTTAATATAGATTTGATTATTTGATCAGCATAGATATAGGTATAGTTGTGTGAATTCACTGAAAACAAATCAATGCAAATTCGTAGTTTAATATAAATGGTAGCCAACGGACCTCAATGCAATAAGCCCTATCTGTTTGTTGTACGATTCATTCCAGTATAGTTATTTCATTGGTGAGCACAAAAAGAAACCTCAACTGAGGGAAACAGTACAATTTCTAGAATAATATTATGGCATTGACCCTTATACGAATTGTCAACAGGATGGTACAATCGGTAGTATGCCCTAGTAATAATACCTATTATGGCAACATGTCAATTCCTGATTAAAAGGTCGCAGGGTCTATCCCTATCTTTCTGAATTGCATGAAGTCATTATTATCAGAACAACGTTTTTCTGAGCAGTCAAACAATGAATAAAACATGAATAACAAATAAAACACAATATAAGAAAACAGGATGTGTGTTGGCCAATGTTTGTTTATAGAGTGCTGTAATTTTGTGTCGTAATTAATAAATCTCTAAATTACTAAACAAATATAGATACAGAGAGTGATGATAAACATACAGTAGCCTACATTTATACTTAAGTTATTTTTTTAATGTAAAAGTTTATCCGGATGGCTAGTTAAAACGATACCCCCTCCCTCCCTCCCCACCACCAAGTGCCACGCCAACCATGGGCCCATTTTATGCTAACTTGGAGCAAGAAATTGCTCCACTAGCGAAATGACCATTTGCATCTTGGGCTAGTCGGCTGGTTGGCTTATCAAAGGTAATAATGGTTCATGACTCAAAAGGGAGTCCCCTTAATAACCCGTTATATATGATAACAAAGGTTTTATTTATTATTTTAGGGCTGTCTCTGTTTAAACAAAAAACATGATTGCATTATAACGGCATGAGTAAAAACCTTGAATCACCGTTCGATCAATGACGTGTCCCGTTTACACTTTGTACTCTCAGAAGATAATTTGCATATAATACAAACCAATGTGCGGCTAGCTGCGTGCGTTTAACCTTCACGGCCGGTCAGTCCTTGCTCTGTGGTCAAAGCCGCTTACTTTAATTAAAGAAAACTCGCTTCCTTGACTCGTGAGTCTCAATATGACGTCAAATTGACATCGGTTATTTATCTAAAGACAATTTCTTTATGTTTTCTAGTGATAACAACTAGAAGGAACGAGAGACTAAAACCGAAAACGACCCAGTGTCGGTAGTTTAAAAAAAATAAATAAAGGACGTCATTCATTCTTCCATGGTTGGTGGTTTTTCGCCGTAGGTGGCGTGCTTCAAAACGCTATTTTTCATCTTCATATATAACTGTCGGCGTTCAGAACACACGTTTGATGGAGAGAATTTGTCAATAAATACCAGTGAAATTAGTCAGTTTTTGATCGACACTGTGGGCTACAAGTCTGTTCGTCCGATTTATTGAGACGTTCTGTGGATATTTATCAAGGATATTTAAGTCGTTGTTGGGGAATTGTCATCGGAGGGGTGAGTTTTGGTGTTACCTTTTTGAGGGCGATCGTTTGAAAAAGAATTTGGAATAGATCGGACCGTGTGTTTAGGTTACTGATGGGGGGTGGGCTTGTGTACATGTAACAACGCCGTGTCCTTACAGTGAGTGTACTGGCTGCTTTGGTGAGCCAGGTTTGAAAGGTTTTGGGGTTATTGTATGATGTAGTTTCAAAGATGTGACTTGTGAACAAGTAACAATTAAGTAAATTGTAAAGAAGGTTCTTTTTACTATTGTTGTTGACCATTTCTTGGTTGGTTTATGAAAAACTGAGCTGAGGAGAAGTAGAGAAAACTGTGACTATGATATGAATGATGTAGTGACTAGTGTACAAAATCCAATTCAAAACTTGTTGTCCTTCATACTTACAATTACATGCCTACAGGTTTGGATCTTGCTTTTTATTAGGCTCTATCAAAAAAAGTTTTCAATTTGTTCTCTCAAATTGAGCGTTGTGCTGGTCCACAAAGTCCACTCTACAAAAAATTCTTCGCCATATTCTGCCGGTAACAAATAAATAGACTGCTTTGGTTTTGATCACTGGACACTGGTCTTCCGTGTGCAATGCTGGTTTCTGAACCCTGATAACCAGCGGTACATGGTTTTACACATGCACCATTGGTTATTGTGAACTAGTACGCAATTCGCGTGGCGTAATCAGATAATAGTAACACTAATAATAATAAGACTTGTAATGCGCACGTATATGACGTATCCACCCTGCTAGGTGTTCAAGGCGCATTAAAAGAACACCCATGATTCGAACCCCTGTACATTTGGGTGTAGAGTCCGGAGCCCTTCCATTGGGCTGGTGAAATGCTGGTCATGATAACCGTTGGTTTTATTGTGTCTGTAAAAGGCAAGGATTTTTTGAAAAATGTTTAGAGTTTTTAAAAGATTTTTTGAAGTTTTTTTTTATGCAGAGTGGATTTTCTGGACCAGCGCATCACTCAATGAATGAGAGAACAAAGAACACATAGGATAGAGCCCAATTTTCCAATTCTAAGATCGGATTTTAGAAAAAAAAAACATGTGAATGTTCAGGTTTCAAGTTTGGACATGTCACGTCGAGATGAGGTTCAGTGAGATGATAGCGGAAGGAACCTCCACGAGTATTTCTACTGATCAACTATATTTTTTCGAAATGTTGACAATTGTGGTCGTGCTACACCTGCGCCTAAGGCAAACTAGCCCTACCTTGTTGGGATGTAGTGTTATGCCCACCATAGTCTTATCACAGTCACCATTACAGCCTCCACTATCACAATACAAAACGCAAAGTTTTCAAAGTTTTAAGCCTACAAGGGTACAAGCAAGTCGCACCACCATTTTGATTGCAAATAATCCTCCACAAATTGCTTAACTTTACCACTGTTCCATACTTTTGTGGAATTAATAATGATTCATTGATTGGGATTACCAAATGATTAATTCGTCATGGTATAATGACAATTTGAAAATAATGAATATAAAAAAAAAATCATAAAAATTGCATTCAGATACTTCATGCTTGGTGCCACCATCTTTGTAATGAAAGTCAGGGTGCCGGCAGGCGGCAAAATCATGATAAATGCAATGACTGAGTGAGCTGGGCTACCCATTTTCTTCAATGATAGCCAATGTTTGTTATTTCGGTATTCATTGTGGCAGCATTCTACTGTATTTAAATTCTTTTTGTTAGAACAAAGGCAGTTATTTATAAAACTAGGGTCCTTACCTACGGTACATTACAAAAAGTTAAACAATTGTGCTTGTTAAAATTATGTTTTTAAACATTTGAAATACATAACAGAGAAAAGATGGTCCCCAAATTTTCACATTTAAAAATGATTGCAAGTATCTAGTGTGACTAGTGCACAAAAATCTTAGTATTTTTCAGAAAATCCTTGCCTTTTACAGACACAATAAAACCAAGTGTTATTTATTGACCTACATTCTATGCATTGCACAACGTTAAAACAAATTATTTGTATTAAAACTGCCATACACAACCACAATGTAAATACTTTTTAGTGTACTTGTCCACACTCTCTACTAGTCTGAGTACAGTATGATTGCATAGTGCTGTCAATTAAAATTTAATGCACAGTGCTGCCTGGTGGATATGCATTGAACAAAACGTACTGATGCAGACAATTGCAGTACAAGTACTAGACATTCATAGTGTATAGCCATACAGTATGTTTTCATAATGAAATGTCAACATGGTGAAAATGCTTGCAGTGGCTGTCCTACATGTTGTATGATCTTAGAGTATTGTGCATACATTCTTCGTCACATTATTTTTACAACACGTTTCAATGGAAATATGTATTACACACACTCTATTTGGGTGGAGTCATTTTATTCTATTGATCTTATCATTGTTCAAATTGGCATGGACCATGGTGTGATATGGTCTAAATCTACCCACTCATGTCTACTGCCTTGTAATACTGTCACTTATTCACAGTGTGTGACTCATGTACATTGGCATACTTTAGTGAAGTGTCACCATGAAGAGGGGTTTTTCCTGTTGATGTTCAAAATGAAAACAAGTTTAGAGCAGCGTGAATCATATTATAAGCTTCATGATGGTGTTATAGTATGATGTAGTTTCCATACCTGTACCCTTTGTCATCTTATCTGTCAACAGTAAGGATAAAAATACCTACTCGGGTGCCCACCAGCCAAAGTCCAGTGATTTCAGCAATTTGCTAGTCACCTCAAAACTGAAAGTTTCATGCTTTGGTCCAGCTGTATTCTAAATGAGCTGTGTTTTAAGATCGGACTAAATTTGCTGGGCTTTAATTTCAAGACAATCTACAATAAGAAGACAGGTATTGTAGCTCTACACTTTAACTACTGTACTACAAATGTAAATTTACATGGGCAACTTTTTTTTAAAAGGAAAATGCACATTTCTACTGGACTACATGTACTTCAAGGGGCACCAAGGCAATGAACAGGGGCATGGGGGCGATCAGGCCTACTTGGGGCATTACAAAAACACAGTAGTATACATCTATAAGGCCTTCTTTTTTATGGAGAGGTTTAGGTTTTTAAAAGTTGGAAGTTGGAAAAACACTCCACTCACTCTAAAAGACTTGTTCTGTTGTGTTTTACTGGCCCAAATGTTAAAATGGATTGACTCTGGCCAGTGGTCCAGTGGGTTATCTGAGACCTATTGTATTGTGCCATGCTTTCCATAGTTTCAATTTTGTTTCCTTTCTCGATCGGCGGGTGGAAGAATGAAGCCCAAACCAAAATAGACGCGTCTGATCACTTAAATCATTGCCAGAAGCCAGATTATAATTGAAACTGACAATGAGTAGTATACATGTTGTAAGATTTGCATCATAATAATTGTAATTATCACCAAGCATACTGGTCTAAACCTTTTTTTGACTTAAACTTTTACATGTATGACTCATCAGTGTTTCAAGGTTGTTTTCAAGGGCTCTAGAGACAAGAATAGAAAGTAACTTTAATTTAAGTGTCAAGAACTTGCCCTAAGGTCACAGCTCTTCCTGAGCAGACCAAACAAACCAGACAATTCCTGGAAGTAGACGAAGGTCAAAGCTGAAGAATGACACTCGATGATTGAACACAATGTGTTACACACAGTGGTTGTATTGTTTTTATTGACAGTAAGTGTTTTTACTGGATGTGAAGTTTCACACCTATCATGGACCAATGCAACAAAAGTTCATGGATCCAGTCATTGCATGTTGGTATAAAATGTGTTGCCAATTACACTTCTCAGGCCTGAATCATACATGAACAAAAACAATATGAATGGCCCCTTTACAATGATTTTTTTCCCAGCTAGGCAGTGTTGGAGAAATTAGAATGAAAAATTAAGTGGTTTATTACTACAAGTGTAGTTGATCTTAAATGAGGAGTTGCATTCCCGTGATCCGCTGGCTGTCGCTTCCGAAGGTTGTATCAGAAACTAGGGTGTTATCCCTAGCTACTTGAGAGCTAATGGTTGTATGGCTTCTGACTGGCACCCAGTACAGAGATTTAACAAAATAAGAAGTCCGCCAACATATTAGTCATATAGGGCTTTATTGCTCCATTGGTAGAGTGCTTGCACGTTATTTGGGAGGTTGTTGGTTCAAGTCCCACTCTAGTCACATTTCCTTTGATCGATCCCAAGTTACATCAAATTTACCCAGTCAGTTTCCCTTGATGTTTATCATTGATAATATTAAAATTAAATTTAGAAAATAAAACAATGTTACATATGTACGTTCTTAGTTTCGATCAGTACTCAGCAGCCAAATACTATAGTCTTTGTCACACAGACAAAATACTGTCATCCCCTGTTTTTGTAGTATGCCACACACAAAAGCGAAAACATCACATTAACATTCATAAAAATACAATGAATACCTTGCAATATTATTCGATAAGATAGGCTACTGAACACATAACATACAGTGTGTATCTGGGGACTTAATGGTTAATGTCATTGAGTTTGTTACGTGATGCCTTTGGGTTTCCCTGCGGTTGAAGTGTTCAGTAGTTTACAGATGTGCACCACAAACCAAGTATTTCATTACATATTAACAGCTCCTTATATTACATTTTCACATGAACAATGTGGGTGCAATTACAAGAATTGATGTCATTGTCAAGCAAGGTTTTTATAGCTATAGTTTGCACAGTTTATTTAGTGTCAACAATTGACTGCATTCAGCTCTCATCTGGTGGAACACTCGCAAAAGGAACGTGCGAGTGCAATCGCTCTCTTCCATTATCTACAATCACACTGGGCCGTATTCATAAAAAATAGCAATTGCTTTTTCTAGGCTTTTGCTTGTCTCTTTATACATGTATACTATAAAGATGTAAGCAAAAGCCTAGAAAAAGCAATTGCTATGTTTATGAATACGGCCAACTCTTCTGCACTCATTCACTACAGTTAGGAAAATAAATGGGTTTCCAAAAACAATTTTAAAAAACAAACATTTTTTTATATTCATATCAGGACATGATTTATGGATCAGTGTGGTGTTTAGAAAATTGTGTTTATTCATTAAAAAGCATTGACAAACTGTGTGAGGTAAGTTTGGCTTTTGAGAATGCAAAGAGCTCTCCTCAGGCTTAATCAAGCAGTTTCTTCTACTCTCCATCTTCTAAAAGGACTGTACCCATGCATCGTAGTTACGATGTCTAGTTCTTCCATCATAATGTCAAGTACTGTTTCTGTATAAAAAGATGTTACAGCACACAATTTTACAAGCAGGTTTGATAACTAGGGGGCCATTCAGAAAATCATTATAAAAAAGTTTAGATCTTTTCTCGAAATTGCTTTGCAGGAAAATTGTTAAATGCACTTATTGTCTGCATTAAAGCATGCTCTCTACGAAATTTGGGCATTCATTTTTGTGAATATTCTTGGCATAAATAGTGGGTCGATGCAAATAGGCACAGCAGTACAGTTTGGTTGTGTAAAACGTATTTGTACATTGAGATAACCATGCTGTACGACACTAAGTACTGTACAACCATGGAGGCTTCCTCCATACTACGACCCATACAGTAAAAGACTACAACCATGGAGGTAGACTAACTCTTCCTCCATACTCCAACCCTAAACCCCACAGGGCATCTGTGGTTACATTCTTCATCATGAATGTCAACAAAGATTAAATGTGTCTCTATTATCACAAACTTACCAGACTGGGGGTTACCTCAGAATGTGCATTAAGGTGAATGAGATTAGGGTACATTATATGGACAGAGTCAACACAAATGTTTCATGGGTAGTTGGATATACGTATAAAAGCAATGGCATGACTGGACACATTTGGTAATTGTCAAAGACCAGTATTCTCACTTGGTATCCAAACATAGTCCATAGAATAACAAATCTGTGAACATTTGAGCTCAATTGGTCATCGAAGTTGCAAGAAAATAAAATGAAAGAAAAAAACGTGCCCAAATTGATGTGCTTTTAGATGCCTGAGAAAGGCGTCAGGCCTGAAGTCTTTCTCAGATTAAAATATGTATTTTACATGGGGTATTACCTCTTTCTAAAAAACTATGTTACATAATGTACTTCAGAGCTAATAAACTATGTTACATGTACTTCAGAGTATAGAGTCGTTTCTCACAATAGTTTATACTACATCATGTACATCAACAGCTCTTCGTTGCATATTACCAAGTACATAAATTGTATGCTATTTTTGAGTAACTACACAGTGTTCAAATCCTATTCTTGTCTGTTTTTTCTTTGTTCACCCCCAAATTGAGTTACAATTTACCCAGTTTCCTTTGTGGTGTATTCCCTTTGCCTTTTCATAATCAATTGTGATATAAACAGCCACAGGAAAGAATAAGTTTCATCAATTTTGGTCGTCCCTTGAAGAAGAATTCAGAGAAGGAAATTGAATTCCACTTTTACAAACCTGGGTTCCATTTTGTTATAAATATCTGTATTTTTCCGGTGCTTGCTTCGTGTAGATTGTATTCCCCATAGTTTTGTTTGCAGTTTCATATTATAATGTAAAACTGCAGATTGTGAATTGGCTTTCCTCGGTGGGGTGGTTTCGGAGAACACTGTAAATCAAATGGAGTAATTACAATCGATACTGTATTTAATATTCAGCAAGCTTTAGGCGACACTTAACGCCGCTATGTATTACACACATCACTAGTTAGTATTCAAACTTCCTCCATGGTTGTGGTGCCACCCTCTAGGGGACCCACTGGTGTTTACTGTCAGAGCAGTTCCATAATGTTAGAGGATGAAAATTGAAAGTTATAAAATAGAAACTTAATGCAATTTGTTTGGTTTGTAAAATGACTGCCATTTACATAATGCGTTAATAGAGGAGTTGTACTACAGTTTTGCGTAAGTAGTTTATATTAGATGCTTAGCAAGTATTTTGATCAATAGAACAGATTTAGTGCTGTCAAAATGTCACCCCATTTTTGCGTCGCCACTGGAACACCCCTTTTTAGAAAAGTGGTGACAGCTTATTCTTACTCAAGACAAGCCCACGCTCTGACTGCTCTGGAATGTGTGTTATTTTGTATGGGGGAACCTACCAGTCAGATTCAGTGAACCAAATAACCAGATGAGGGTTTGTAAATATGCGTATTGAACAAGCAATACGTTTCTAAATAAACACACACAAATCCAATGTGTACATGTACTGTAAGCATATTTTCTCGCAATTGATCACAGTTTAAATCATTAGAAGGTGTGCTCTACACAGGTTTTGTGCTGCAATTATTCCTTTGTTTTATGAGTGTTTACTGAACTTTGTTGGCTGATTTTTGATTGGCTTGCCCAACTCCACAGGAGAGTAGTCAAGGACCAGAGCTGCTACCATTATGGGTCGACTCAAGTAAGTAAACCTTCTGCCTGGGCCTTGCTTGCATTGGAGAATGACAGGTTGAACAAGTATTATTTAACAATCAGGTCTGAGTTTCCACATTAACTTGACACAATTCAAACTAACTTTTGTAACATTTCATGACCACTGCATGACTGCTGTTGGTGGTACTTTAATAATGTATGTTTACATTCGACTAATAAATTCATTTAAGGTTCAAGATGTACACTGACAGTTCACTTTACTGATTATTAACATCATACTACAGTAACACACAATTACTATGGGTGCTTTCGATTAGCTTCCCTGTGTCGACCCCGACATTCTGACAAGAGGTAATCGAACGATCACACTCGCCCTCTCGTGGTGACGTCATGCACCTCGGGCCAGCCCCAAGTGACCCACTCCACAAGCAGGGCACTGGGGGCTGGCCCGGGTGAGCCCCTGGAATGACTCCAAAGCTGTTCGAACTCACTGGGGGCAGACCGGGGTTCGACCCAGAGAAGCTAATCGAACGCACCCTACATTACTCTTAAGCTGCCAAGTTTGTCATCTACACGTACGTACATGTAATGGCAACTGACACAACTATTACTAAGCTAGAGACTACCATTCAAAACCTTTGGCCGTGTCACTTTGCACTGCACATTAATACAGTATAGTACATGTGTAAACTGTACCAAAGAGAAGAATAACAACCACAGGAAATATAAACTCTGATGGATTGGAGGTCTACAATATTGTTAACTGCTTCTTGTCAATGATTGGAGTAACTGTTTCCTGCACAAGGTGTGAAACCATGTTTATTATCATAACACTTTTGAAGGCAACTTTCATTCTCACTATTTACTATAAACCCTTGACTTATCCACATGTAAGCATCTAAATTTAACATCATATTTTGTTAAAGAAATTAATCATGGGCAAGGGAGAAATTCTAGGGTTGGGGAAGAACAGTTTCTTCGCTCAGCCACTCATCACATAATCTTTCATACTGTTCTTGCCATCTGTATCCATTTAAAAATGATACAGTGTCCAAAGATTGCCAACATTTTGCTGGTCATAGAACAAGAGCGTATATGAAGGGTTCTCTGCAGGATTTTTCAAACTGTGGGCATTCTGGACCCAAATATATACATGTAGTAGGGATGTTTGACCGAAACCTGCTGACAAGGTCTTCGGACTGGTCTCCCCACTGTGCAACCTGGAGCGGTTTTCTCTTGATTTTTTTTTTTTAAAGAAAGAAAATGTGTACACTTAGGGCTTTATGTATGATACAAATCGGCCTGCCTGGGTCACCTTGGTGAGAGGTGAGCGCTTTACGCACAAGCCAACCATGCCAACCCATTGAAGGTTGTATGATGGGATGGGGACTGGGATACTGTATCTGATTCGGAGTGTATTTTAAAATGTTTGTATTTTACGAATTTGAACTACTCTGAAGTGTAATACACAGTATTTTGTATAATGTAGTGTAAGCAGCTCAATGATGAACTTGTCCTCAGTCCCATTTGTCGCTTGTGTAACGACGAACACCAGGCCTGTATGTTTCGTTAATATTGAAAGGGCAAGGGCACCAAGGCATTTTCTCTTTGGTAAAACGCACCCTACAAGGAATTTGCAAATTACTACTGGAACATTTCAAAGGGAACCACAGGCAACAACCAGGGGGTATTGAGGCAATCGGCTTCCTTGCCTTTATGAAGTATCAGGCCTGCAGCAACCCCCCCCCCCTCCCATGTTACCATGCTGCCAGTGCTCTACCAATTTTAATATATGGCCATTGATATCCAATGAATGTGCTTCCAATTAATATTACACTCGGACTCACCATGGTATACTGTGTTCATGCTGTGTACATTGGCGTTGTCTTTCTTGGTATTCCGTGAAGATGAAAAGGATACCCCACTTGAAGGTTGTCTGCTTAATGGCAATTTATACATTGTTTGCTTCTAGTGCTTAGTGACCGCGTTTGAACTTTGTGTGTGTGTAGGAGGTTACTGACAGCTTTTTTGGTGAATTTATAACCATGTACTAATTACTGAATACATGTATCTTTAGTACTGCGTTCAAACTGACTACTTATTGTATATAATTAAGTCCGGATTATGTTACCTACATTGTAGTTACATGTACCATCTGTCTTTGGGGGTCCAGGCTTCAGCCAAACACCTCTTGTTTTATTCTTAAGACACTTTAAATGATTGAACTTTTCAATAATAGATCATTCCAAGGTGGTTACCACCAATATTACCATACAAACTAACAGTATTACAATAAGTAGCACTCACCGTGTTTGTCACATTTTGACTCTCGATTCTGCATGCATGCCTTTCAGTTTTCAGTTCACTTCTTCAAACCTTGTCTCAAACTCAAATCATTTTATTAACCGACTAAAAACTAGCTTTTATTCTTCAAACCTCTTGTAGGCATGTTCACGTGGATTCATTTACTTGAATGACATTTAACTTGATAATGCACCACCATGTTCATGTAATATAATGAACTACTACAGTCCATCATTGCATTTAAAAAATTAACCAGTTAACGCAGGGAGACATATATCCCACTCTAATTTTTATTGTGCCAGAAATCAGATGACAAATACACCCCCTGTTGTAGAAACTCGGATGACTGGAACATTTATACATTTATTACACGGTTGCAGGTACATGTATGTAGTGCAATCACTGTCCAATGTTTTGTTTCTCCAGCACAAAGAGAGACAGAGGTTACTGGAATTCTTGCTCAAAATCTACCTTTTCCCAGAGGTTGTTGTCTAAAGCCTGATAGACCTTATGCATTGACGTCATCCA
Source organism: Asterias amurensis (assembly GCF_032118995.1). NCBI lineage: Eukaryota > Metazoa > Echinodermata > Asteroidea > Forcipulatida > Asteriidae > Asterias > Asterias amurensis. Next base: position 12,230,974 of record NC_092648.1, on the reverse strand, counting down.
TTCACCATCTTAGAGGAAAAACGCACAGATTTGTACGCGCGGTGCACAGTACTGGCCAATGAACAACCTCATTTTTACCTCTAGGTGAGGGCGCCCTACTGAAATGACGTCATGTGCATTTAAGGTCTATTCCAAACGTATGTCCTTTCCTTGTATAAACAAGGATTACGTGAGATCGATATAGGCTGCCACCATTGTTCACATTGTATTTGGCTCAATGGGAGGTAAGTCCGACTGATCTGAGTTTCCAGCAATACCATGGCGGGCTGTCAGAGAATGCAGATGGCCAGGCTTTTGCAATTCACGGTGAATGCAGCTCATGTTTTCTCGAAAGAGATAAACAGATCTCAGTGCTTTGTACTGTATACAAATTTATTTGCTACGACATTCTCAAAAAGTAAATTACTCTGCCAGTTCCAAAGTATCAATTCTGTCTGTGGGCACGGACAAATTTCAGAATCTCTGGCGCTAAGGGATGAAAAAGTATATAGTTAACCTTTGAGGAAGGTTTTTAAGGTTGACTTTTAAATAATTTGAAAGGCAATAAAACGTGTTTTATGTGAATCTCATGAAAAGTGAGTGCGTTGCGTTGACTCTGTTAAAGATCAAGGTCATGTGTCCTGCAAGAATGAGACGAGGGGAATCAAATTGTACTCGAAGCTCACGTTCCAACTGGAAAAAAAAAACCAGCAACTAATGTTACTAACTCAATTTATTTTTAAAACCTGCAGGAATTTTTTCTTTGGTTCGTCTCACGGACACCATAAATACAGCAAGAATCCACCACAGCAGACTGCAACAGATTCACCATCGACTAGTGCCGAGGCTGAGCCTTCATCCTCATCTCAATCTCAATCTCCCGCGACTACGAGTCCCCCTACTAAACACAACAGTCGTCTCCGTCGCTCCCTCAGTATGAAGAAACTAAGGAGTAGTTTCCGTCGGAAGGACCACGCCCATGTTCCGGCAGCCAGTAAACCTCACCAATGGCAGCAAGATGAGAAGTCGGTCAGGGCGGGGTCGTGTAACTTTGCCGTCAAGGTTTGTCTGATTCACTGGTATTTTATGTTTTTAAGGCAGATTGAGTTTGTATTGCTTTGCTTTTGGTTTGCATTTGTGTGGAACGTGCTCAGTGCTGTGTGCTTCTCACTTGACATTCTTTCTTCCAAGTAAAAATACAAAACACTTTCAAATGCATTGAGTTTTTCATGAAGACAATTCTTGCGTACATAAAATAACAAAATGAGATACGCAACGGTCATTCTTGTATACTGTACATGTACCCTCACATTTTAAAATGAATTCATGTGTATCTCAAAACGCTACCACCTCTTGAAATGAAATGTTAATAAGTTAGATTTATTGTACATGTACGTTGTATGTCTACATGTATATAGGATTAAAACAATCGAACAGTTCCAAAAACCACTTTGCCTTTAGGAGTCGCTTAAAGACACTCAACACTATTGGTTATTGTCAAAGACTAGTCTTCACAGTTGGTGTATCTCAACATATGCATAAAATAACAAACCTGTGAAAATTTAAGCTCAATCAGTCGTCGAAGTCGCGAGGTAATAATGAAAGAAAAGAAAACCACCCTTGTCACACGAAGTTGTATGCTTTCAGATGCTTGATTTCGAGACCTCAAATTCTAAATCTGAGGTCTCAAAATCAAATTTGTGGAAAATTACTTGTTTCTCGAAAACTACATTACTTCACAGGGAGCCGTTTCTCACAATGTTTTATACTATCAACCTCTCCCCATTACTCGTAATCAAGTAAGGTTTAATGATAATAATTATTTTTAGTAGTTACCAACAGTGTCCACTGCCTTTAATACATGAAATCATAGCCCTAGACAGTTCACTCTTGAACTGTTCAAGCATAGTTCAAGCAAGCTCACATGTAGAGCAGTTGGAACAACAGCAAACAGACCCCCTGCGTTCAGCTCAATTTATTGTCTAAACTCTTGACCTTATCGGGTCAAGAGGCTGTACAGTCAGTGCACATGCTGTTATCAGGCACTATATATTCTTCCTGATTTGGGATTATTTTGCCCTCTGAAAACTTAGAAAACCTGTGATTATATAGCATGAAAAGTCTGTTAAAACCTATACAATGTGTACGGGATTTGAGGCATTGCATGACAAGGTATCAATGTATAAGATTTGGTTTGCTGTAGCACCAGGTGTAGTATACTTGCTGGGTAGATTATGTTCTTTTGAGAACTTGTCTTGCTATAAATATTCTATTACCGCGGAGTAGAAGTCTCTGGATTTGGGAGACTGTATACAAGTAGGCATTGGCTGCATTGTACAGGGCCCAATTTCATAGAGCTGCTAAGCACAAAAATTTGCTTAGCAGGAAATTTCTTCCTTGGTAAAAACAGGTTTACCAACCAAATTTACTTTTGTTGCACATTGCTTGTTACTGGTGTTCAGCTGTTGTTTGCTTAAATCCTAGAGAAAGAACATGGACATTTGGCTGGTAATCCTATTTTTTATCAAGGAAGAAATTTCATGCTAAGCAAATTTTTGTGCTTAGCAGCTCTATGAAATTGGGCCCAGGTCAGTCCTTCTACACAAAAGTGTTTCTACTCTTTTTCCCAAGGACAAAATATCATGTCTGTGTTATGTACAGTACATGTAGATCCAACAATCAATGGGGAGTTATCCATTGGGATTGGATCAATAAAATGATGAAAAGTCTGTTTTAAAAGTTGTAACATGGAGACCTATTCGTATGTCCGACTGTGTACACTTGAAGATTGACAAGCATTGTAGGCATAGACTGAAGAAGTGTCTTAAATCGGCACTTCTTCATCAGCTGCGCCATGCATCTGGAAGTCTCTACCACTTATTAGATTGATATTAGATCTTGTATTTTTCCACAACCTTTAAATCCCTTCTCAAAACTTAGGCCTATCTTATGTCACAGGTTTTCAAGGACTAATTTTGTTGTTTGTTTTGTTTGTTTTAATTGTTTTTGCTGCGCCTTGAACACCCTGCAGTTTGGATACGTGTGTATTACAAGTCTTATTATTATTATTACTTGTGTACAATCGACTTTCCTTATAATCTAACAAGGTCACTGGGACTTGCCAAATTACCTCTTCACAACAGGAACGAAGCAAAGAAACAAAAGGTAGAAATGAGATTCAGGACTTAAGAATGTACTATTTATAAGCAGAACCTCGTATCTGTGCTCTCTATAACGAGAGTCAACTGTATGTATTGCAGCATCATGTAGATAATCAAGTCCACTGGTTGTGCAGGAGTGCTGTATTGCACTCTGTCCATGATCATTTGATGCCACCTGCAGTCATTGATAACATACATATAATTACAATCTGCCTTAGTTTTGGATTGGTCTAGAGAGGGCTAATGGCAAACTGTGTGACCTACATGTACACTACACAAATCTTTATGTACACGTAAGCCTTGACTTTCACCTGTTATCTGCTGATGGTACACTGACTACAATCAATGCAATGTCTGAATGCGCAGAATGTCTAAATATTAATTATAATAATAAGACTTGTAATGCGCACGTATCCACCCTGCTGGGTGTTCAAGGCGCAGAAATTAAAATTTGAAGTCTTTTTTATTAACGAAGGTTCAAATACACATCACTCTGAAATGGTTGACTTTGAACTGTACGTGTAAACAGAAATGTACAAATGTAAACCCATCGTGTACATTGTACTGTAGGCGTACATTTACAACCACTCCCAACTAAAGCCTGAATTTATACACAAATCGGTAAATCCTTAAAAAATGGGTTTGATCTTTTTCTTTCTCTGTTTGAACTCATGTACATGTTCACGCGTACATATATTCGTGCGTAGATGCTTTCTCCAAAAAAACTTGCTTTGATCTTTTTCTGTCTCTATTTGAACTCATTCATTTTACATTTTTTGATTCAACTCATACATTGTACTATTTTACATTGGTGCATGGAAGTGACAATCTTTCTCCTGTTGACTTTCTTCACCAATCCTTCTACAAGATGTAGACAGCTTTTGACAGCTTCTACATAATGTACAGAGTCCCAGACTGACATCATATGGAGTCCATCAGCTGTACTCCTTCAATGATGGATTCACTAGATGCTATCACTGGGTCCTTCATAACACAGGGGCTCTAATGGTTTCATGTGTGTTTACTTAGGTTAAGGTTTCACTCTCTGTGACTAAAACTCTTAAAGGGTTTCCATACCTTTTTTGTAGATCAAGTTTTTGACCGTGGCATGAATCCCTACACACTGCGAATGAAGATGTTTGTAATGTATGTAGTTTACCTGTAGCAGTTTAAAGGAACACGTTGCCTTGGATCGGATGAGTTGATCTATAAAAAGCGTTTGTAACCGTTTTTTTAAAATAAAATGCATATGGTTGGAAAGATGTTTTAAAAGTAGAATACAATGATTGTGTGGTTTTCCTTTTACTGTGCGAACTAACACGGTCGGCCATTTATGGGAGTCAAAAATTTGACTCCCATAAATGGCCGACCGAGTTAGTCGACGAGGTAAAAGGAAAACCGTGCAATTTCGAGGCACGTTTGTGTGGATCGTTGTATTCTACTTTTACAACAGCTTTCTATCCCATATGCATTTTATAACAAACGGTTACAAACGCTTTTCAAAGACCAACTCGACCGATCCAAGGCAACGTGTTCCTTTAAGCTTCAAGTTTTTGAGAGAAAAAAAAAAGTGAAAATCACAGAGCAATGTTTTCAGGAGAGTTGCATAAAATATACCCTAAAATAGTTCTCGTATTGTGACACAAAATTATTTTTGTGATGTTGTTTTACTCATTACTTAACAACTACAGCAACTTAGCAAGTAATATTTTAAGGGATGCTTTGTACTATAAATCTTCAAACCGTGTAAGTCTAATGTTAACCTGTGGACGTTGTGATTTGTGTCATACAAAAAGTACCCAAACCCTTTAAGAAAACTACATGTACAGGGTAGCAATATTGAACCGATCTATCCGGCCCTTATACCTATATACTTACAAGACAAGCAAGTACTGGTTCAGTATTTGCAGTGAAGTCAGAGTCATTGTACGATTATACACAGTACATGTACACTCTGCAGACTACTGATACCAAAGGATCAATGTATAATTGATTGTACTTGATCAGGTAATAGACAAGAAGTACACAAGAGGCTGTGTACTTAATATAAACACATTAGAGGAACACTTCATTGCATAAAACATTGCAACCTTATACATTGACAGACACTGTTAAAGGCGCTGGATTGGTAAATACTCAAAATAATTATCACCACAAAACCTTACTTGGTAACGAGTAATGGGGAGCTGTTGAGAGTTTCAAACAGTGTGAGAAACGGCTCCCTCTAAAGTAACGTAGTTTTTTGAGAAAGAAGTAATTTTCCACGAATTTGATTTTGAGGCCTCAAAATTAGATTTTGAGGTCTCGAAATCAAGCATCTGAAAGCACACAACTTCGTGTGACAAGGGTGTTTTTTCTTTCATTATTATCTTTCAACTTCGACGACCATTTGGGCTCAAATTTTCACAGGTTTGTTATTTTTTGCATATGTTGAGGTACACCAAGTGAGAGGACTGGTCTTTGGCAATTTCCAATGTTTTATACCATCAACCTCTCCCCATTACTCGTCACCAAGAAAGGTTTTATGCTAATAATTATTTTGAGTAATTACCAATAGTGTCCACTGCCTTTAAGGCGTACTCTGAACATCAATCATGACTTTTTCAGAGTGAGCGAGTGAATAAAAAAAACAATTTGATGATAGAAAACAGTTTGTACACACATCAACAGAACATGATCAGTCAAAATCTTTGAGGATTGACAATTCAATTTATTATTGTACACTGCATTGAATCCTAGAGCAAGGGCCATTGAATCCATCAGCAGATTGACATCAAATGTATTTGTTGCGACTGAAAGAGATATGGACTATCCAATTAAAGGGTCCGGGTACTTTTTGTACGACACAAAACACAATGTCTACAGATTTAGATTAAACTTACACAGTTTGAAGATAATGATGGTACATGTACAAAGCTTCCTTTGAAATAATATTGCTTGCTTATTACTTTTCAGAGTCACGAAAATAATTTTCGTCTCAGGAGGCGAAAATTATTTTAGAATTTACAATGTATTACCAACAGTGGTATTTTTGCCACTTTGCTAAAAACATTGCTCTGTGATTTTTTTTTTTTCTTCAAACAAATTGACGACTAATGAAGCTGAAACTTCTGTAAATCAAATTACATTAGTCATCTTTATTCACAGTGCGTAGGGATTCATGTGACGGCCAAACACTTGATCTACAAAAGGTATCAAAACCCTTTAAAAATGCTAGACACTGTTGGTCATTGTCAAAGACTTGTCTTCTCACTTGGTGTACCTCAACATATGCACAAAATAACCAACCTGTGAAAATTTGAACTCAATTGGTCGTCGAAGTTGCGAGATAATAAGATGAAAACACACCCTTGTCACACAAAGTTGTGTGCTTTCATATGCTTGATTGCGGGACCTCAAATTCTCAAGTCTGTGAGGTCTCAAAATCAAATTCCCGGAAAATTACTTCTTTCTCGAAAACTACGTCACTTCAGAGGGAGGCGTTTCTCACAAAGTTTTATACTATCAACCTCTCCACATTACTCGTTACCAAGTATTAAGGTTTTATGGTAACAATTGTTTTGAGTAATTACCAGTAGTGTCCACTGCCTTTAAGTAAAAATACTATACACGTACAGGTGTAGTGCATAGTATGATACAGAGAATCCTACAGCCATTACGCGGTACACATGTACGAGTACGACTGAATATATCTGGAGGGTGTTGGCACGTTGTACGAGGCTATTAAATCAATGTTGCATATATATCTCCCTTCATGCTCTTATTGAATTTCCGCCGTCCTGAGGCATTCTGCCTTGTACAAATTAATCAGTTTGCCCTTCTTGATTCAACTTCAGCTCCTAGCATTATGATGATGGTGTGGCAGTCCTGTTATATCACATTAAGCGTAGTCCTCTATACACAATACCAATGTGGCATACGTAGCACCAAATGCTCGCAGGTTTGTGTTGCTGACACACAAGTGTCACAACTGGGACTGGAAAACGCACAATGCTGATCGGTAACACCAGAGCTTGAGTTCGGTGCTCTTATCCACTCAGCAAGTGTTTCTGCACATTACTAGTAAAGCAAGTGTAGTCGAACTCCCAAAAAGTTAATTAAATTTAATTGTGTGTACAAGTACATTGTACATCACGTAAATATGTACGTAGTTATGAGGGTCTGGAGGTATATTTCACAAGAGCTACGAATGATCTTAAGTGCCGATTAATCTCACTTGCTAAGCAAAGTGTGATGTCACAACACAACTTACAATGGAATACATGCTGACAACTCATGGATGAATCTTGGCTCTGTGTGAAATCCAGCCCTGAATACATTTTACACACATATATGTACATCACTATTTCTGGAAGTAGACTCATCTGCAAGTGTCGAGAGACATTTTCCAAAACCAGAGACTTGTTTCTAAATAAGTCTAGACATTTTCCAAAACCCGAGACTTGTTTCTAAATAAGTCTAGAAAACTAATTTGTTAAGCCTTAATTAAGGTCTGGTACATTTTTTAGTACTCACGGGAAGAGCACTTCAGGAGAAGTGTACTCATGTATCAAGACAAAGGCCAACATTTTTATGTTTTTTATTCAGTTCCTTGAGTGGCACAGCGCAAGGTTTCCTTGAAGTGTTTTGTACATGTACACATCTAGGCCAGCACAGGAAGCTTTTAAGAGAATGTTCAATTCTCAACCAGTGCGCCTTTAGCCTGGGCATGTGTAACCATGGAGGTGTTACCATGGTTGTTGAACACAATCACTTAACATTCTTCCATAATGTACTTTTAACAAGCACACATGTGGGTCATGTGTACTGGTGCATGCTTCCTAGTGGTACTCCACTACATGTACATACTGTTTACATAACCTGTCATGCCTGCACATAAAACGGGCATGTTCCATACAGGAGTTTTTTATAAATTGGATTATTCCTATGCAACACCAAAGATGATAAAGCGCCGAAGGTGCATTAAAGGGAACTCGAGCTGAAATAGGGTATAAAACGTTCACTGGATGTTTATTTTATCAATAAACTCGTTTGAGGCAACATTGGATGATGACCTGTACTACATGTATCAATGAAAACAAAAGGTTTGTTTGCTGAAATGTCATCTTTGTGTATTTCATGCTTCAACCAAAGAAAACAATAATAGTGGCTTCTAATATAGCGCTCAGGTCCGTCACGCAGTGACGTTCATGGCGCTTCAACATTATTACCCCTGGTCACTGGGCCTTAAGTCTTTCCTTAAACCATAGCTCCCTGGGGAGTATACAGCCTGTGCCGCCAAATATGTAGTGCACTATTAAGCTTATCAATCCAATAACCAACTCTGCCCTCACAGGTACCCATTTACCCCTCCTGGGTGGAGAGAAGCTTATTGTTAAGTATCTTGCTCAGGGACACAAGTGTCACGACCGGGATTCGAACCCACACTCTTCTGAACAGAAACACCAGAGCTTGAGTTCGGTGATCTTATCCGCTCGGCCACGACACCCCAGATAGAGCTCCATTTTCTCATACAGTACATGTTAAGTGCTTTCTCTAGGGCTTTGGTAACTGTTTCCAAAAGCTCCTTGGAATCTATAACCCCAGAGGTTACCAAACGGTAGAAATGCCATCATTTCAACACACCTTTGCATTTGAATCCAAGTTTCAGACTTTTTTGTTGCTAATAAATCTCACCCCTGTCTATATAATCTTTGGTTATACCATAGAGCTAGGACAACACTAGGTGACACTCTGAAAATTATTGTCAACCCACGCATGCTGGACGATGTGTGTACATTCACTGTATAGAGCATGTACAGTGTAATGTACACACGTACGTAGTTTATAACACTGGCAGACATAAGGAATCATCCAATTCACCTCTCTCAGGACACGACAGCATAATTAGAGGTAGATGGTCCATGGTAAAAGTCTCATGTGTTATTACATACTACGTACCAGCTAATTTAATGAAAACATGCAGACTCAGTGCTCTGCCAGTTCAAGGCTTTGTCAATTTTTAGTGTACGTAATAATAGTAGACCTAGAATTTCAACGGAGGACTCGTCAGCCATTTGTATTCATTGCCCTGTCTATTCAGGGCCTATTGCTCAATGGGCCTCTGCCTAAGAAAATGTTCCCAAAACAGACTTTTCATTGTTAAATGGTACCAGGGGTGGATTTCACAAAGGTAGTCTTAACTTAGGACTACAGTTCTAGGCAATGCTAAGAGATAGGACCAGTCCTAAGTTAGGATGAGTTACTGGTCCTAATTTAGGACTGGTCCTATCCTTAGCATTGCCTAGGACTAGTCGTAAGTTAGGACTACCTTTGTGAAATCCACCCCAGTACTCTTTTCTTTGGAATAGTGACACCATTTCTTCTATGGAATGTTTGTAAGTTGTTGGTCATGCATTTACATGAAGTGTATAGAATTTCAGAACTGGGACTCAATGTTTTGTACATTAGGTACATGTGTATGTACAAGTACACAGTACCGATACTTAATAATTAATAACATTAACCATATTTATAAAGCGTTTTTTTCCAAAGGATACAAAGCGCTAGGGACAAAATAACCATTTTTGTAGATCATTGCTTTATATAGTACATTTAGCTGAAAATGGATAGAACTGCATGATGAATTTTGACTGCATACATTATCTGGGTACCTGTTTAGTAATAATATTAATTGTACGCAGTCAGTCCTAATATAGCGCTTTAAATATCACACTTTATTTTCAGTCATAAAAACAAATAGTTGCGGGTATTGGCTTATCCTTTTAAATTCCTCCCAAAGATTAAAAGTATGCAAATCTATGTGAATGATGGAATGATTACTATGGCTGCAGTATGAAATTTAAATGCAATTCAATAATTTACCCTTTTGATATCTTTGCAGTATCTGGGCTCCATTGAAGTGACTGAATCTAGAGGGATGCACATTTGTGAAGACGCAGCCAAACAACTTAGAGCGGTGAGTAACGATTTGAATAAAACACAAATTCTGAAGCGTTAGTAAAGCCTGGTTCATACTTCCTGCGACTGGGAATGCGATACAAATTTTGACGTCACAAATTTGCAACGAATAATTCACAACAGTTGAAACAGGCTCAACTCCTGCGAAACATTCGCTGCGAAAACAGCCGTGTGACGCCAAAATTCGCTTCGCGTTCACAATGTGCAGGAAGTATGAATCGGGCTGAACGGCTACAATAAAACACATTGAATTATTCTGAAGGAATCTGTTTTATTTCTACATGCTTAAGGCTAGCACGCCTTCTTTTCTCACTCTCGGACTCGAGAGAGACAGGCAAGGCTTGGCTTCCTACGCATGAGTGATTTCCAGCCTGGCGCGCCGTCTTGAGTAAAACGCAGGCAGGGGCTTTTAGAACTCAAATGATTAATGCACTCATGTGAAAGTCTAGACAAATGTCATTGAAATTTTGGCTATTTCTGTCCGGTTGGGTACTTAGTATTACCCTTTAGTTGTCTGTATCCTAGACTTATGTAAGAATAAAATTGTGTAGTGGGTACTGCAGCGTCATGTTATCAGGAATGTAATGAGAAATGGACTCAAGTTGCATTACATTAAACCGTACTTACGTTATTACCTAATGGTTCGCTTCATCTTATTGCACAGAGTGTGAAACCCGATTCATACTTCCTGCGAATGCGAATGCGAATGCGTCGAAATTGTGACATCACAGCTCTGTTGTTGCTGCGAATGTTTTTTTGGGAGTTCAGCTCATCTCAGCTCTTACAAATTGTTGGGAATTTGTGACCTCACAATTCGCATCACATTTGCGTTCACAGAAGTATGAACTGGGCTTACGGCTAGTACATTTCTCCTGAATACACTTTGTTAAATACTTGGTTTAGAGTACGTGTACTCTTAGGATGTTCCGAGTGTCACATTTGATTTTGACGCCATGTATCTTTGTGATGCATCCAGAATTAATTTTAGCACAGTGTTCGTAAGTGTAAGTGCTTCTCTGACCAATGATGCACAAAACTGTATTCATTGCTAGTTGTGTAGGGACATGAGTTAAAGAGTGGATAGCTAATGGTTGTTGTCACGTCAAGTGATCGCTAGAGAAAGACTAGTTCAGCTGGGAGGTCTATGTGATTAACTTTGCTTCGCTTGGGTGCAGTTAGTGTTTAGCCTTGATAGACCATTAGCCAAATGCATTACATTCAGTTGACCTTGCTCCATGGTTAACTATTAAAATGGGATGAACTGCAGCTACTACATGAACTTGTAGGAAACTTGTTATGTCAAGGGCATTCTGAAAAATTAATGTTAAAATTTTTACTAATTTTGTGTGTATTTCCTACCATGGGTTGACAGTGTTAACTCATGTACATGTACACATGCTGACGTGTGCTTAGCTATAACTTTTAAGATTGTGGGTTCAAATCCCACCCTAGTGATTTGCCTGTAGAATTTTCACAGAACTCGGGAAAATAATGAGTATAAACTACAGCTGTCTGTAACATTTTTGTTGCCCAACCCTATATGATGTTGCCAAGGTACATACTGTGTAAAAAGTACTGTACATTTATACTCTACATGCTTTTGAGTCCTGGCTGGTATAGGAAAACCTCCACAGGCACCCCAGATGGTGTTCAAGCCAACAGCCCTGTGTAGTCTAGAGCAGATGTCTTGACCACTAGACCACCAAGCTCATTTGGTGATGAGTAGGGCTTCATTAATTATTGCGCATATGTAGGGCAAACTTAATCACTCATGTTTTGTTCTGTATCCTGGTACAATAATTACATTCGTTAAATTTATTGGACTCTTGTTTGTTTGTCTTTTCGTTCCATTAGAGCGCAAAGAAGAAGGTCCGAGCTATATTATGGGTGTCGTCGGACGGACTGAGAGTGGTTGATGAAGACAATAAGGTAAGGATGGCATTTGTAAACCAGTGCTTCATTGTCAGATTGTGAGATGGAAAAAGCCTCTGAAGTTTTTGCAATCTGAAACCTCAGAATGTCAGAAGAAGTCTGTAAAGTACTGTGTAGAGATGGCATTGGAGAACGAGGGAGGGATATCTCAGACAGCCACACTCATAAAGATTTGACAACCCCATCTACATTTTACATAAGGTTAAAGACATTGGACACTATTGGTAACTTGTCCAAGACCAGTCTTCTCACTTGGTGTAGCTCAACATATGCATTTAAAATAACAAACCTGTGAAAATTTGAGCTCAATCAGTTGTGAGATAAAAAACACCCTTGTCACACGAAGTTGTGTGATTTCGATACCTCAAATTCTAAATCTGAGGTCTCATAATCAAATTCGTGGAAAATTACTTCTTTCTCGAAAACTACGCTACTTCAGAGGGAGCCGTTTCTCACAATGTTTCATACTATCAACAGCTCCCTATTACTTGTTACCAATTAAGGTTTTATGCTAATAATTATTTTGAGTAATTACCAATTGTGTCCACTGCCTTTAAGGGGAAACCCTCTTACTGTATCTAGAGTAAGAGGGTTTACCCTTAACCATGTCAGAGACTAGCCATCGGGACCAGTTAGCCAGTCATTTCACTTGTCGCTAAGCCTTTTCAGATGGCCATATTTCCTATTCAATAGGGATGCTTTTCATCGCTGAACATGCCAGCCGGACAACTTGGGTAGACTGGTACTGAGGTGTTTAAAAACGGGCACTGAAAGAGTTAAAATGACTCCTGTGTGGCTTGTGGCATGATGTTTGATAGAGTATGTGGTCTCAGTAAATGATGGCATTTACAATGTAGTACATGTATGTAGGACAAACTGGAAACTGCAAGAAGATCTGCGATGCATGTGGATCCCTTGGGTGCTCAATTGATGTGAACTAGAGTTGACCGCACTTTATATCTCCCTTTAGGTTGTAACTCAATAGTCTGTATTCACTTACCGTACATGTCTTGACATCAAATTTGAATCAGACCTATCACACTAAAGCTATGACTGTGTACAAATGTGTAGGCAGTACAAAATGTACGGCATAGTCAAAATGGAAATCTGCACAAAATCATTTAAATTAGAAGGAATGGTCTCAATGTTCAATCCAGTATTTTATGTTTCTGTGTACTATAATAAAAAATAGTGGCTTCTTAAACTGTCACTTAGTGTCGCCCATGGCGCTTCAGCATTTATTATATTCCCCCTGCAAGGTACATATGACGAGCTTCACTTTGAAGTATGAGACCTATTCCTTTATATATGTACATAGTGTAGCACCTTGTAATGGTTTACAAGGTGCCGTGGCGCAATTTTCAGCCAATCAAACTACGAACATGGGGTCGAACCTCTTCTCTGTACGACAGTGCACTGGGTTCTTCTACGTGCATTACACAACACACAAGACCTAAGGCTTTAAGTCACATCCTAAGGACGCAGCAATACAGGGTTAAGTGCTCAAGGACACTTGAAGTGTCATGACCGGGACTGGAACCCACACTCTGCTGATTGGAAACACCAGAGCTTGAGTCCGGTGCTCTTATCGGCTCTGCCACGTTCCACAATATTACAAGGTAAAGATCATGCTGTACCAACATGTACATATGCATTTATATAAAATACATCAGACAATGCAACTCATGCATCTTACATCCTGATCCCTAAGGCAATTTGCCTCAGCTGGAATCTTACTGAGTCACTTAGGAACTACTAGATGGCATAATACAACTATAGTACATGTGGTATTATTGTCAGTCAACCTTACCATACCGGCTTCTTTGACGGTTATTTCAAGTAATAATCCATCCAGTGACAAGCGCGTCAAAACCCGACAGAGCCATGAATTTGTCTTGAAAGTGAATTTGCTGTCAGGCTTGCCTCAGGCCATGCAATTTTACTCATTGCCGGGTCTTTTTAATATATTATTATACAATGTATATTGCTTCTAAAGCCCTGTCCATTACAGTATGTAACATGAACATTGTACTTTGTAGCAGACCATGTATTTTCTAGCTCCGGTATATAAAGAGATTCAGAGTGTAATAGTCAGAAGCATGCTGTCCAATGCTATTAGGAAGTAATAGATTGGTTTATTAAATTGAATCCATTACGGAGAGGAACGGAGGAGTGAGAGAGAAGGAGAGGAAAGGGAAAGACAGAGAAGAGTTAAAACCTAATGTGTGCTGTCTTGTGACTGCTGGCATTTACCGTATAAACAGTCTCCTGACACACTGCAAACTGCAGACAGTTGCAGACAAATGTTGACGTGGAGGTAGAACGCCATGTCGTGGCTGAACAGTTTTGTGCGCTGTTTTGAAATTTTGATGATTAGAGGATGCAGATTTGACTCTATGCTTTGTGGTTGTGACCTTGAGCTAGATACTTTAATATTTAACTGCTTTGCCCCTCAGATGGGAAGTCAGGGTACTACATGTATATCACTTGGCCTGTATGCTTCATTTTTGAAAGGGCAAAAGCACCAAGGCATTTTCTCCTTGGTAAAGGGCACCTTATGAGGAAATTGTAAATTTCTTCTGGAGTATTTCAAGGGCACCAAGCCAATGACCAGGGGGGCATGGAGGCAATCGCCTTTGTTGCCTCAAGTATCAGGCATGCATCAGTCATACTACGTGTATAAAAAGTGCATGTAGAGAGAACCCATGTATCTCGATACGTGAAATTTACGGGAAATTCAAGGCCTGGTTTTACCCCTGTAAATATTTTATTTCTTTACTGTGTCACCATGGCGTATCCTGTGTCACAAGCTTGTTAATATTACACCTTCAGTCTTGGCATATCTGAAGAACATGTGGTGGCGATCACCAATTGCTGATCAGATGGTATGGGCGTAGAGTAATGCAATGCGGCTATGAGCAGCTTCATTGCATCGCATCGCATCGCATCGTACATAATTATCAATTATTGCTACATGGTTGAGCACACACCTTTTCAATCATCATAAAACAAATATGCTGGTCATCCCTCGCTCCTGAAAGTAATAACCAAAGTGTATATGGAAGCATTGTAAACTGAATGTCCTTGTATTAGTTTGACACTTTGTGTACAAAATGGTAGTAAAATTGAATGATGAATTAACACATCTCTACAGGGCAAAATTTCATGGGTTTGCATGGGCTTCGGGTAAGGTTCCAGGCTCCGTCTGCTGATGTTCTTCAAAAATGCTGGCCGACATGTGTTTCCACTGCGTACACAGCGCGCGGAGCCCAAAGGCCTATTCATAATCGCTGCGACTTTTACAAAAACAATTACGCACTGCGCTTTGTTTACGCACTGCAGACTTTAAAAAACGAGTCTGCGCGATAAGTACGCAGTGCATACGCAGCGAGTATAAACTGGCCTTTAGTTAGTCTGAGCTGGAAGCCCAAGCCAAGGTTTGAGAAAGGCCCCAGGTGTATGGCGCGATACTTACTAAAAGTGGAAAATATAGCAGTATTGACTCAAGTGACTTTCGTTACGGCTATGGCTACAGTGGCATCACAATGCTGAGCCATAGCCACTGCTGAAACCAATTTCATTCTGATACGGAAGTCTTTTGAATTGGTTTAGAGAGTAGTACAGCACAGTACATCATGCAGGCATTGTCACATTAACATAAAGCCGCATATGAAACTAAATAATTGTATGCTAACATGTGTTTTTAAATTTTATTATAATTTGTTGCACATTGTGTGAAAGCAACATGGTATGGCATGATAGAAAATATTAATTTGCATAATATGATAACTTGATGACACCATATAGGCCTACATACAATGTTCGTAAGGGTCCCTATGAGGCAGGGTGCACTTTCTTATAGTTCCTGTCGGACATCTTGCTGTATGCAGCGTCGAGCATGTCTAGAGAGTTGCCACAGGGGAAAACATCTATGATTGCCAATTACAAAGCAGCAGGCACAACAAAACTGTGCACACGGTTTGAGGTACATGTAGCATTTTACTTTAAAACCAAGAACCACTGTGGAATGACTTTGCAACATTTGAATTTCAAAAACTTGAATTTGAAAATAATAATTTGAATGTAATTCGGATCTACGTATTAGCGTATTGAACACGCCCTTTTTCTCAGGTTAACTTGCATTTATGCAATGTAAAAAATAACATGATGTGCATGTGTTCCGATGAACATGTTCGTATATATTGCAATGTCATAATGCCTACTACAAGCTCCTATTGACCCATTTCACCCGACGTCATCATCAGAAAAATCTTGAATGCGCCATACTGGTGGGCAATTTCACTGTGCGTTTTCATATATAACTCTATGCCGTGCGTTATGCAGTGAAGTGTGCATTTTAGGCGACGCGACGTGAGCGTGGCATCAGTTGCCGCATGTGACGCGCGTGCAAGGGGTCAATTGAATGACTTTGCGAAATTGTAAATATTTGAATGTACTTCAGACACATATAGCAATTGAACACGCCCCTTCTATACTTTTTTAATACATAGTACAAAGTACAATGACTGTGTATACATACACTGTATATGTTCCAATTTATGGTATGCATAGCAATGTCATATTGCCTTTACTTTAAGCTAACATCGCTTGCAGTACCAGTATTCCCTCCAAAATGGTTTTGTTTTGGATGGGAAAACGAGACTAATAAATTGTGCGTATATCGTACAAATTCAACCACATTAATAGTATTGATTTGCCTGTATTGCATTGCACAGTCTCTTGTTCTAACGACCAGTCAGTTTTGATCATGTATTCAATATTGGACATCTGGATGGGATGACTGAATCGTGATTCCTTGCAGCAAAGCCTAAACCATGGAAAGCAAATCCCCGCCTCCCGGTAAAATGTCACGTTGAATCTAGGGTATTACAGACTAAATACCCCCATTCAACAATATATGCACAAATTCTGTAATATTATTTCGTATGTGCGTCTTATGGATTTTTCATTGTGGGAATTTTGTTTCCCACTTCGATTTTCAAAGAAAGCTTTCTGATAGCGAAAGTAAATAAAGCTACTATGGATTTAAGTGATGGACAATACACGTCTTTTGTCGTGGAATTCCGCATTCAGTTGAATCTTGTTTTGATTAGCATGGCTGGCTGATGACGCAAATTATCAATGAGGTTTTTTTTTCCTCGCACGTACTTTGAGCGTGCTATGTGTACATCACAGACTACTGCCTGCTGTAGATAGAGCTGGGGGTATTTTCAACAGTAAAACAATTAGCCAATGCAGTTTTTTCTGTCAGAATGAGTAATTAATATGATTGGGGTGTGGTTGCTCTTCGCAATACATTACGTGAACATTGATCTCAGTCCTGCTTTGTACTTTCAATAATAGGAAGGGTGTGGCACCTCGTTAATTGCATGATGTACAATGTAGGAAGACACCCCTACCTGTAATACCTTGATAGGGGTGTGGCAGCTATTTTTGTGCATTCGTCATCGCTCAGGACTATAGGTCGTCAGTGCAGTTTGTATTTATTTCATCAACTTGCTAATTGCATATTTTTGAGCTCCTGGCAAATGGAGGTTATTGGTCAAGAGTAGTCTCCAAAATGGCAAAAAGAAACATTTGGTTTCAAAGAAAATACATTGAACTCTGGATTTTGATTATTTTTTTGTCAAACTTATACACGTTTTTCACTTATAAACCTTTATTACGTGTATAAAATTTCAATGAATGGTATTTGTAGCACTGACTGAGCCGATTACACGTGGTATCTTAAGGCAATTGCTTTATCAATATGGTTGCAGGCAAAGACAATGTTCCATAAGTGTGAAATTTGCATCAGGGCTAAAGAATATTGTGTGAATGTCTTTTCAAAATTGTAATCACAGCATCATCATGAACTTCTGCTCTCTAGGTACATGTACTAGATTCTGTAAGCGAATACTTTCCCTGTGATAAAACTCATACCGTCTTTACATACCGGTACATGTTTTATTTAATTTAGTGACATGTGTAAGCTAAGCTTACACTACAATGGGGATTCTCCAGTTTAATCGAAAAATAGAGCCGACCGCCCGATGAAGGACAGTGCCAATTACACACATTGACACACACCTTCAGAGCATGACCATCGTGAAAGAGAGGGAAAACAAACCAATAATTGCAGGCCATAAGTCTTACACAGGGTCGTCCATTAGCAGTGTTCAACAAAACATTGAAGTTCCCATGGTAACCTGGCAACCAGTTGGATGAGAACAGCATAAGGGGAGACTTCGTCATCGTAGGATTGGATCCTTGAGGCTTGAGGCTGGGATGATTTATCTCATTGGCTGTTTACATTGAATGATAAATAATGTACCTTGGGTAATTGTGCAATTGAATCTTGAAGACGGACTGCGGGATTGATAATTTATTGAAGTGAAAAAGAAAAAAAACAAATTTTTTCCTTAATTGTACAATAATACGAGCACTTCAGAGAATCAATGTATATCTGGTTTGCGGTAACACCATGTGTGTGTCGACTTGCCAGGTAGAGTTGTTCTTAGAGAACTGTCTTGCTTTTTTGTACTGCCGCGGAGTAGATAATCGGAGGTTCGGGAGACTTCTTAGTTCTGAAAAGAACTGTCCTGCTTCAGAAAATCAGACAGTCACACAATTTTATTTTTGGCATGTGCTATAAGGGTCGTTGTGGACTGCTGTGTATGGTGTGGCTTGTTCAGTACATCTTGTTTACCACCCTAACACATGCCTGAGTCACTGATATTAAACTGTGAGCTTAGTCTAGGGTTCAATTTGTCGTATCTTAATTTTAAATTGTAATGCTACTCGGATATTATAAGTGCATAGTGGGCTTAAGGGATTGCTAGGTCCAGAGTAGAAATGAGAGAATGGCAAATGCATTTAACCAGAATCCAATTCTGAAGGAAGTATGTGTAGGGGTACTTGATTTTAAATCCATGCTGATGAAAATAAGTTGATAGTAGTGTAGAATACAAGCTAAGCCAGGTAATTTATGAATTTATGAAGAATATTCTTAAGAGACGATGTCCGCACAGGAAGTCAACTTAAGTATATGTGAATACCAACTGCCAATTCAAATAAATTTACTGCGATACATTTACATGTTCAGAGCATAGAGTAAGGACAGAGATGTTCAGTGGCATAACCAGAGGGTGGGAGCCCCCCCCCCCCACAGACGCCCCAGACGCCCCCCCCCCCCCAGACAAAAAAAAAGTATTTTCTCCCATTTTCCCCAACCCCTATATGTCTTGCATTAGAATCCAACCAATTGAAGGTTTCTTCTTTGCACTGAACAGAGTAAAGAGACGTCTATGGATTGATTGATTTCTCTACACAAGTAGTTGGGTTTTTTTCTCTGGGCATCAACTGTAAATTTAAAAGTAAACAGAACTAGGCCTGACTGCAAGCGCTGCGCACCAGAGCAGTTTGCACTATATAGTCACCATACTCTGCTTGCATGGGCAGCGCCAGACTTCTGCTTTTTCTCATTGAAGAATGTTAAACAGTAATGTGAGTGATCACATGCACTGGCAAAAATTCTTGACTAACTATGTACATATACTCTTGATTTTTGTACCATACATGTTTACCTTATGTCAGGCCTGTATGCTTCATTTTTGAAAGGGCAGGGCATCATGGAACTTTCTTCTTGGTAAAGGACACCCTATGAGGATATAGGGCATTTCTAGCGCAACAAGGCAATGACAAGGGGGCATGTAGGCAATCGCCTTTGTTGCCTCCGTGAAGTGTCTTACACTCTCTCAAAGGTGCTCAGAACTCAATGGTGACCTTTTCATCGCGAGACTTGCACATCTACTGGGTTTCATTGGGTCACCATTACACACGCACATGAGTACAGATTCAACACATACCGGTACTTTTTATGGCTGTTCAATGGCTTAAGTTTTACAGTGTACACGTATCCAAGTTCTTTCTACCAAAAAATTTGAAATAAAAAAATCGGCATTGAGCTGGATTTAATAATGTTACAACAGCCTGAGCAAGTCCCCTAACTGGCGCTTGATTTGCTGCCTCTTGTACGCTAAATGGAAGGCCAAGCAGCTGGTCATCCGGGAAGCAAAGGAATGCCTGAAGGTGAATTAGAAGCGTTGGGGGGAAGCGATGAGGGGGAGATGAGCATTCTCCTTCCTCCCACCAGTCCTACTAGTGGCCAGCCTGAGAGAGAGATCTGTGTTTAGTTATTATAATTGAGGCTTGTGAACAAGTGTCTGTTATGGCTGGATATTGATCAGGTTTGCTATGGAATTGTAATCAGCCGGGGCCGTAGGGGAGGAAGTTGAAGAAGGGTTGGTAGGACACTCAAGCTGTTTTACATATAACACAAAAATTGAACAAAACAACCTCCAGCATAGCAGGTTGTGCTAAAGATTCTGGCAGTATTCGTTTGCAATAATGCATACATTGGCTTATATAAATGGATTTTATTTGATCTGTGTGTTGATTTTTTTAACTGCAAAGGTCACAAATTTTTAAGTTTGAAAAGGCCTATAAATCTTACATGTTTGTTGGTTTGTAATAACTCAAAAATTCTACAAAACAACCTCCAGCATAGCAGGTTGTGCTAAAGGTTCTGGCGATATATGCAATAAACGTACATTGGCTTTTATTTGACACATGTGTTGAATTTTTTTACCGGAAAGGTCACAAAATTTAAAGGTTGAAAAGGCACTGACAATGAGAAATTTCTACTGGATCGTCGTTAAAGGGCACCTCATTGAAAGCAAGGTCGAGGAGCACCAATTGTAGTTTCTATGAAGGTTTATTTAAATACACTGTATGTGTAGTGTGTACTAAGGGCATCACCTTTTTTAGCACACTGCCGTATTATTTACATGTAGTGCAATACAGAACTCACAATTTCCTTTCCTTAAACACGCATGTTTGTTGATTGATCAATACAGAAATGTACCGGCAAATTTTCTGATGGCTCTTTGTTTTTGATGACCTTTACGCTGAACCATATACATGAAGGCCAACTTGTAGGCCTACATGTACACTGCTAAGGAGGACTTCAATTTGTTGTCCCAGGTGGTACAATACATTACATTGTAACGTTCATTGTTCATTCTGCCTGTCCTGATATTTGCTTTAGTGTTTAATAACACTGCAATTAAAAAAGCAGAAAGTGCGCAGTTTTGTTTCTTTTGGGGGTTAATTATATAAGGTCTTTGGATTGATCAAGTGCATGTTCCACATGCACTTTTAGTTTCAGTGTACGGTATAGTCCCAGTACAACATGGAAACTAAAATATACTCCACTGAGGTCCTTTTTGAAACCACAGCTTAAAGCTCTGTTTTAAAGGGACACGTTGCCTTGGATCGGTCGAGTTGGTCTTTGAAAAGCGCCCTGTAACCGTTTGTTGTAACATCGATATGGTTAGAAAGATATTGTAAAAGTAGAATACAATGATCTACACAAATATGCCTTGAAATTGCGTGGTTTTCGTTTAACTCGTCAACAAACACGGTCGGCCATTTATGGGAGTCAAAACTTCCATAAATGCAGACCGTGTTAGTTCGCGACGTAAAATGAAAACCGTGCAATTTTGAGTGATACTTAGGTGTGGATCATTATATTCTACTTTTAAAATATCTTTCTAACCATATGCATTTCATAACAAACTGTTTCAAACGCTTTTCATAGACCAACTCGTCCGATCCAAGGCAACGTGTTCCTTTAAAGACACTGGACACTCTTGGTAATTGTCAAAGACCAGTCTTCTCACTTGGTGTATCTCAGCAAAGGCATAAAAAACCAAACCTGTGAAAATTTGAGCTCAATTGGGTCGTCGGAGTTGCGAGATAACTATGAAAGAAAAAAACACCCTTGTCACACGAAGTTGTGTGCTTTCAGATGCTTGATTTCGAGACCTCAAATTATAAATCTGAGGTCTTGAAATCAAATTCGTGGAAAATTACTTCTTTCTTGAAAACTACGTCACTTCAGAGGGAGCTGTTTCTCACAATGTTTTATTCTATCAACCTCTCCCCATTACTCGTAATCAATTATTTTGAGTAATTACCAATAGCAATAGTGTCCACTGCCTTTAAAAGGAAATGTTAAAACCACAGCTTGAAACTCTGAAAGGACACAATTTTCAAAATGACTGACGGAGCCTAAGCTGGAACTTAAGCTGATGTCATGGTTTTGAAACAGGCTGAACAAATACTTGAAGGTGATTTACATGTATGAAGTAAAGACCTGGGACTTTTTTTCAAACCTTGGCTTAGGGCCTTGTCACACGAGGCAACTTTTACAGGCAACTTCAAGAGGCAACAAACTGCAGTGCATGCTACGGGATCACTTTGGAAGCACATGAATCCGTTTTCAAACAGCTTGTTACGATCCCCAAGAAAAATATGTGAACATTCAAATGTGAACACCTTTTCTTCATGAATATTGCCTGGAAATGGCTGTCTGTCATTTACCTTGTGTGACATGGGCCTTTGGATTCGGTTCCAGGCTCCAGTTCATGTTGAAACACCATGCAAGGGGTGCGTTTTCGCGACTTTAACCATGGAGCTTACCTGTAACCAATAACTGTTTCAGTCATACGCCAGTGATTAACCGATGGCAAGTTCAATCAAAACAGTTATTGATTATGACCGGGAAAATGCACCCCTGATGTCACTGCTCCAAAATTGATGATAGAGCCACAGCCAAGGGTTTGGAAAAGGCCCCTAGAATAGTATGTGAATATTTATTGCCACGGACCCCGATGATTCACTTGCAAACTGAAAAGTAATGTTCCTGTTTTTTGTTTTCAATTTTGATTACAGGGGTTGATTGTGGACCAAACTATTGAGAAGGTTTCTTTCTGTGCGCCGGATAGACACAACGATAAAGGCTTCTCCTATATCTGCCGAGATGGAACGACCAGACGATGGCTGTGTCATTGTTTTCATTCTTTACGTGAGCCTGTGAGTGCTTTGCAAGAATATGTTATATCGCTGCATTGGTGTATTTCTCATGCATTATACATGAACGCAAACTGTAAATGTATACATACTAAGCTTGGGCGATATCGATTTATTTTATTCACGATATATCGCCGACAATATATCGCGATATTCGATATAATCGCGATTAATGAAATTTGACATCATCAGTCTTAAAACTCCAAGTGAAAGTTGTAGAAGAGACAGTCCTAGTATAAGAGAGGTGTTCTAATGACCTATTCTTCTGGTTTTACTCCAAACCTATGGGGTATCAGCTAGCAAATACATCGTGATATTTAATCGATATATCAATATATCGCAATTATCGCGATATATCGTGATATATCGCGATAATTGCGATATATATCGCGATATTCGATAATATCGTGATATCGCCCAAGCTTAATACATACATGTAAATGTCATGTACTTGTAAACATTTTATTCAAGAACAATTGCTTGTAATTTCAAATGCCTAGAGTTTCTTGTCAACTATTTCCACTACTAGACAGGCTTTACTGAGGGTGTATATGTACGTGCACTGTAAGACTCATAGCACTCCACACTAATGAGGTCAATTTTGCTCAAAATACCCGTATGTCAGACATGCATTCTACCACCTAGCTCTCACGCGATCACCACATCGGCGCGTCAGACCGCAGTAATACGGTCAGCACACAAGAGTAAACATAAAGCTTTGACGTGTGCACTCTTTGTCCAATAGTGAATTCGGACAAGTTGTCTGAGATTAAGGTACTCGGCTCCTTTTGTTAGCATTAGTGCGGATTTTTATTGAACGCAAGGGTACAATGGTTGCATTTATCTGTAGTTATTACAGTAGGATGCTCCTACATGTAATGTAGCAGTCTAGCCACGCTACACATCTTTGCAAATTTTCACGATAAACTTAATTATCCAGTCAGTAGAATCTATTTTAGGAAATCATTATCAGAATTGAGTTCCCTTCCTCACAGCAATTTGACTGTAGTTACTTTATTAGAAGTAAAAGCCTAGAAGACTCGAGAGCGGACTCTTGCGACACGCATCGTAGACCCTGATGTTGTGGGCTAATCAAGCAAACCTAATTGTTTTAATTCCGTAGGGGGAGCGACTCAGTCATGCCGTGGGATGTGCCTTTGCCGCCTGCCTGGAGCGTAAGCAACAGAGAGACAAACTGTGCGGCGTCAAGGTGGAGTTTGACGTAAACAAGACGAGCTTCACGCGGCAGGGATCATTCCGTCAGGCTACGATGACGGAGCAAATGGAAGCAGCAGCAGCGGAAGAAGCGGAGGTCGAAGGGGAGAAAGAGAATCAAGGTGGGTCCCCTGGCCGGATCACTCTCGGAGATTATGGTTTTACACGAGGGATTAGTAATGAGGAAGATTACTGTGAGATCAAGAGTTGGGGATTACTGAATGATAAGTGAGAGAAAAATGCTTGAGTTTGTTGTGGAACGGGAGTTAGGGATAACTGGAAGAAGAGGGATTGATTTCTAAGTGGAGGTTACTGAGGAATCAGGAGTTGGGGATTAATGAAGGACCTGAAAGATGTGGATGGTCACTAAGGGAGGTTACTGTGATATCAGGAGATGGGGATTGATCAAGAATAACTGAGAGAAAAGTGACCTGTAACTAAGGGGAGTTACAATGGGATCAGGACTTGGGAATTAGTATTATAAACTGAGAGATAAAGTTACTGCAAAATGGTGTGGGATCAGTGAGGGACAGCTGAGAGATAAACTTACTGATTATTGAGCGCTACAATTGGTTAGGGCACGGCGTAAGTTTGGTGAGTTAACTATTTTATGGGGAAAATGAACTCGGAGTAAGAGAAGGTGGTTCCACTAGCTGTTTCTTGCATGCCATTACTTGTTAGATAATTGTGAACACTGAAATAAATTTATTTTATTGGTCCCCCAAAATGCTTTTTTTTTTTTCTCCAGAGTTTCCAGTTGAGAAGCCTGCTTTACCATACGCCATGCCACGGCGGCATGCCACTGATGCCATGTTAGCGCGCCAGGGATCCTTCCGCGGGTTTCCAGGTCTACATACACAGTCTCCGTTCAAGCGGCAACTCTCGCTGCGCCTGAATGACTTACCGTCTACACTACAAAGACAACAACAGGTCCTGCAGACACACACAGAGAGTAAGTATATATGAGAGGGAAACGGCTAGTTGGGGGAGGGTCCTGTAAATATTTACATGGTCATAAAACGTCTAGTGGATAAGCTGTATTTTATTGTAGGTTTTCTCTTTTAAATAAAATAAAGCCATAGAAAACTGAAAACACTGTAAAAAGTGCTTGGCCCTTTCCTCTTCTGTTGTTATAGACCTTGTTAATATGACATCCTTTCAGTAGGATATTAATTTTGGTTTTTACCCATTCACCGATGTGTGTTAGCACTGTATACTCAGTACTTTCCCGAGTCCTGTGAAAACAAATATATCACAGGCATGTTACTCGGGTGGGATTCGAACCCACGACCCTTGCAATTCTAGAGCAGTGTCTTACCAACTAGACTACCAAGGTTGCCCGGCAGCTAGAGGCAGTTCGAATCCTGTGTTTTGGCAGCGGGTACCGCAACGATATAATAGATGTTAAATTTGCATCGGGGATAAAGAATATTAATTTTGGTTTTTACCCATTCACCGATGTGTGTTAGCACTGTACTAAGTATACAGTGCTAACACACGTCGGTGAATGGGTAAAAACCAAAATTAATATTCTTTATCCCCGATGCAAATTTAACATCTATTATTTCAGTAGGATGCTGTCGTCAGAGGTCAAAAGGAGGTTGTTCATTGGGCAATCCTGTACGCTGAGTGTAAAAACCAACAATTGTGTAAACACCTGCAAATGAGGACTTAAATGTACCATTGCCCCTCTTTTGTTTGTGCTTCAACTTTTTGGCAGTGTATAAAAGGGAGGGACTGGACTGGGTACAACATGTTGGTCCTGCTGGCACTTATGACTATTACAAACACAGTTAGTGTAAGAGAGGGTCGCATTAAGACGATAATATCAGTTGGGTAACATTGGCCTAAAAAAGAAACAAATACTGGCTTGTACAGTATTAAGCTTATTCAATTGCTGACAATACGGTAATGGAATAATGTGTACACATGTATGTGGAGATAGATTTTCCGAGACCTGTACATATCTTTCTGTTTTGAAGGTGATATACTATTTTCTTGTTGAATAAGTATTACCAGTGTGCATATAGGAAATGTTTTACGTGTCGTTCATTGCGATAGTTCCCACATGCCCTTCGGCAGTGTTCAGTTAGTGTTTGTCTTTTGCCTATGATGAACAAGGCTGCATTCTAAGTAGAGTGTTTATGAGTAGTGTCAGCCCACCCTTAAAGGTAATGGACACCTTTGGTTATTACTCAAAAAAATTGTTAGCATAAAAGCTTACTTGGCAGTGGAAAGCTGTTGATAGTATAAAACATTTTGAGAACGAGCAATGGAGAGCTGTTGATAGTTAGTATAAAGCATTGTGAGAAACGGCTCCCTCTGAAGTACCATAGTTTTTGAGAAAGAAGTAATTTCTCACTAAAATAGTTGAATTGAATTCTAGACCTCAGTTGAGGTCTCGAATTCAAGCATCTGAAAGCACCAACTTGTGCGGCAAGGGTGTTTTTCCTTACATTATTCGCTCGCAACTTTGAAGGCCAATTGAGTCCAAATTTTCACAGATTTTTTGTTTTATGCATATGTTGGGATACACCAAGTAAGAATATTGGGATGGATTTCACAAAGAGTTAAGACTAGTCTTATCTTGAGATAGGACGAGTTACTCATCCTAATTTAGGACTAGCCATACATTTTAATATCTCCTAGGACAAGTCCTAAGTTAGGACTAGTCCTAAATCTTTGTGAAATCGACCCCAGGTCTTTGACAATGAACAAAGGTGTCCAGTGCCTTTAAGCATATCAAACATGACATGTTCTCATTTTGTGCCTCCCGAAGTTCCTTTTGAAGAGGAAGTAATTGAAAGTCAGCAGAATACATCAAAAGGTTTGTATAACATCACCGGAAATAATGTCTCCCCCTCAACCTGCTTGCTGCCTGTTACCTATCCATAGTGTGTATAGTGTGCATGTCTTATGTCACAGTGTTAATAACAGTAATAATAAAAACAGGCATTTTTAGAGCGCTCTTAGACAGGGTCCAACAGCGCTTTATTAGAAACTGTACAATAAGCAAATAAATAATGGCACTAATAATGGGAAAACTGTTCGTCTGTTTGTCCTTAGTAATCAACCATTGAACAGGGAAGTTTTGAGATGTCCTACACGCTCAGTATTGCGCGCGTAGGTCTGAGCATGGGCACTATTGTGAAAAAGGGCCGTCTGAAAGTCTCACATTGGAAGTGCCCTTTGCAAAAAAGAAAATGGCCTTGCCCTTTCAACATGTTCAAAGCTTGAAGTGACTCAGCTGAACGAATTTGATGAGGGAGACGGTTCCAAAAGTGTTAATGAATGACTAGTATTGAAGGAGTTGTAGCTTGTGTAACTGCATGGTTCAGAGTTTCGGTGTTGTGATAACTATTTGCATGAGAAAGGTGTAGTTTACATGTAGTTGAATGCATGGCACACTGGTATGATGTTTATTACTTAAAGCAAATGCATGCATTTAGGTGGCTCATGCCTACAACAGGTCTGGAATTACACGCAGGCCATGCAGGCCATGCCCTCCGTTGCCCCTGGTTTTGGCCTTGGTGCCCCTTCAAAAGTTTTCCATTGACTATAAGATTTTTCCAATAGGAGACTTTTGAGACACTGGCGGCAGCAGGCATAACGGTCCTTTTTTAGCGGCTCTGAGGATGTGCACGCATGCTCAGTATTGCGCGCCTAGGTCTAAGCATGGACACTATTGTGAAAATGGACTGTCTGAAAGTCTCACATTGGAAGTGCCCTTTGCAAAAAAGAAAATGGCCTTGCCCTTTCAACATGTTCAAAGATGTTCAAAAGATTTTAATGTGCATACTGAGAAAGTGATTTTCATGCTGGGCATGATGAATAAAGATTTGAGTTTGAAAACTTGAAAATCCAGGCCTGCTACAATTTTCGCTTTTATGAGTTTCTATACACTTTTCACTCGTCTGTTGAACACTGTAACACTTCTCATTTATTCGTGGAAATAGATTAATTGAAATGCCGTTAGCAAGCAACACACACTGCGCTATACATGTATTTGGCTCACACTGTAACAATTAACGAATTAGGAATACATGCAGTATTGGCATTCTCTTCCTGCTATTAATTAACTGAAACAGATTGGCTTGAAGTACTGCTTCTATGTAGCTTCTGAAACTGATAAGCAAAGCTTACTGCCATTTATTGTTTCCCATCAACCTTTTTTTAATGTTAAAGGTGATATCGCATCCCATTTTATTCTGAGCAAGTCTTTGAAATTGAGGTTGTTGGTTCAAAATTCGCTCCTGTCAATTTGTCTTTGTTCAGCCCCAAATCATTCTAAAAGTGGTGATCCCCTGGCTGCCTGTTCCCAGGTTGTATTGTAAACTTGGGTGTGATCCCTGGCTTCGTGGCAGTTCAACGGTTGTATGACTTCTCGTGAAGAGAAGGGGTTTGTCCCGTTGTTCCGGATTTGATCGGCAGCATATTGCGCCACAGCATGGTTTTTTAAAAGAATAGGTCTCTTACCCAAATTGTAGCTCTGCATATCTTGTAGGAAAAAATACTGAGCGCTTTGATATGCCCACTGGGTGTTAAAGCGCTTTATCTTAAAGTATTTTTAGGCGCTAATCCTTCAAGTAGATTTGCAGAATGGAGTGGTGATATAAGCCTATATTGCACTGCTAATATCATTACCACTCTTGCTTGTGTGATAATTTATAACATTAGAACTTGGTATTATTCTTATTATTATATGCTAAAATGGTTAGTGGCCATTGAGAGTATAATGAAGATGGCGGTATTTATTGTCTTTATTTTTTTTATTACCCAACAGCTTCCCCTGCAAGTCCGAATCCGCCACATTCATTCCAGCAGCAGCAGCAACAGCAGCAGCTTCCTCCATCTCAACAACAACAGCAGCAGCAACAACCATTCCGTACTCAACAGCAAGCTGTGCAGCCAGCTCAGCCTATCAGCATATCCGCAGCCTGCCAGGAGCTATCAGAAGGTTTGTTTGAGTTGTCTAGCAAGGAGTCGTATGCCCGGTCAGCAGCAGCAGCAGCAGCTCAGCAACCGCATACCATCATGCCGCCGGCGGCAGTACCAATGGCCGCCGCTGTACCACAACCAGTTCAAGCGTCGCAGCACCATGTGCCTCATCACTCCATGCAGACCCATCAGCCGATGGCTACACATCAACCAATGGTCACTCAGCAACCAATGGCTTCTCAACAAGGTGTGTATCAGTGCAACTCTATAATTTTACAAATTTCAAACCCCTCCTGAGTAATATACCCGGTGATTTTTTTTTACAGAACTCGGGAGAATACCGAGTAAACAGTGCTAACCCACATCATTGTATATGGTTAAAACCAAAATGAATATTCTTTATCCCTGTTGCAATTTTAACATTCATTAATTATCTTTATATTTTAGGTTTTTCAGGTTTTTATTCACAATAACATTAGTTCACTATTTGCGAAGTTCCAAATTTCTTTTATATTTCACATGGTTCCATTATACTAGGGCCACTGAAAGCTCTTTAAAAATTCATCCTCTTTTTCCCCCTCTTTTTTGATACAAATTTTATACTTTCCTAGTGAAGAGAAATAGGGCAGTTGAAAGGCAGTGGACACTGTTGGTAATTACTCAAAATAATTATTAGCATAAAAACTTACTTGGTAATGAGTAAAGGGAGCTGTTGATAGTACAAAACACTGTGACAAATGGCTCCCTCTGAAGTAACGTAGTTTTTCGAGAAAGAAGTAATTTTCCACGAATTTGATTTTGAGACCTCAGATTTAGATTTTGAGGTCTCGAAATCAAGCATTTGAAAGCACTCAACTTTGTGTGACAAGGGTGTTTTTCTTTCACTATTATCTCGCAGCTTCGGCGACCGATTGAGCTCAAATTTTGAGAGGTTCGTTATATTGTGCATATATGTTGAGATACACCAAGTGAGAAGACTGATCTTTGACAATTACCAATAGTGTCAAGTGTCGTTAAATGTAACATATTTTAAAGAGACTTGTATCAGCATGTTGCCTTGAAATTTGTCATATCTTTAATGCAGCATTGTATGCTGGTAGCCCGTAAATAACATTTTATTATGGCGGCAAACACTCCATGTTTATTCTTTATCATTGAAAGTCAACCATCTACACATAACTTTCTTTGCACTGTCAATCATGCATGCACATTTAAATAACATTTGCTTAATTCCAGGCAGTTTAATATATTTAATCCCTGTCAAAGAAGAAAACAATCCTGGGGGTCAGTGTCCTTACTACAATTACATAAACAAAAATCTGATTTATTTTTTTATAATAAATCATTTTTAAATCATATGTTTATGCTAAACCGATAATTTGTTTATTCTTAATCAAAGTGGTTTTTTTTTTTACCCAAAGTCAGAGACTAAATTAAAAATTTGTTACAAAACTCACCCTGTGTGAGTTATGACCCTATAACTATTAGACATAGTTAATAAAATAAATAAGTCCATTTAATATAGCTTAGGGACTGTTCATGGAAAAAATCATTAGAAATTCTTTTATTATTAAAGCAAAATCCCAAGATGGAATATCAGTACTTCCAATAGTCTTTCAAACACATAAGAGAGAATGGCTCTGTAACAGTATCACAGATGTCTAAAGAACTGACATTGTCTTTCACGCAATTCATTTGCCGTCTCTGTCATCATAGTCATAATCAATGCCAGCATGCCGTTGAATCAAATTACATCTTTTTTTCGCAGTAGACAATGATTTCCATATGGATCTATAATTGAATTACATGGTTTTTCATGTGGATATATTATTATACAAACACAACCTTTGTTACGATGTCTGGGTATGTCTAAACCCTTGCTATACTGAGCTACCCTCTAAACCTCTCCATCCCAGGCCAATGGATCTATAAAATTGTCTTCAATTTGTTTGGTGCTGAAATGCTTCCCTTGTAGACCAACGTAGTGAGGAGGTTACATTGGCATTTTGGCATTCAATCCTTAACATTGTCACCTGAGCAGGTGAATTTAATTTGATGCTATTTATCAGTGTCCTTCATTGATCTCCTTCAAGGAAGGATTTTTCTCCGACGACTCTCTGTCGTCGTTAGTTTGGACGGAACACACAGATATAAACTTCCAATGGTACACAAGATCTGCGTTGAGGGAGTCGTTGGAAATGCATTGCAGATGGGCCCAAATGTCACTGTGATTAGTTGTTATTAAAGGGAAGGTACACGTTTGGTAACAACTCAAAACAAATATTAACTTAAAAACTGACATGGTAACGAGCATTGGAGAGCTGTTGATAGTATAAAACATTGTGAGAAACGACTCCCTCTGAGGTAATGTAGTTTTTGAGAGAGAGGTAATTTTCTACTAAAATATTAAAAGACTTTGAGCTAGAAGTCTTTTATTCCTATCTGACATCTGAAAGCACACAAATTCGTTCAACAAGGGTGTTTTTTCTTTCATTATTATCTCGCAACTTTGATGACCGATTGAGCCCAAATTTTCACAGGTTTGTTATTTTATGCTTATAATAGGCATACACCAAGTGAGAACACTGGCCTTTGACAATTACCAAAGGTGTACAGTGACTTTAACAATATTGGTATCCATTTGTGCACTGAACCTCTGATACTCTTTGTTCTTACATGTACATCACATGCAATTTGGCTGGTGCCGCGATTTGTAAATTTGTTTTTAATGAACCATTTATGAATGGATGAATGAATGAATCTCATAGAAATTGCATTGAATACATACAGCTCCTCATTACTAAATTTCAAGATTTTTGTCGGTGTGTGTTCCTACATGTATAATCTTTTTTTTTGCTACAGTGTTTAAGCACACATAATAAAGTCATACAATCATATTATCCTTCCATCATGCAACTCATCAAGTCTTACATAATAAAATCACAGTTTTGTCGGTGTGTGTTCTTACATGTTTAATATTTTTTTCTACAGTGTTTAAGCACACATAATAAAGTCATACAATCTTATTATCCTTCCATCATGCAACTCTTCAAGTCTTACATAATAAAATCACAAATGTTTGAATTTGACACATTAAAGAAATTGAAGAAATCTCATCCACTTGGCTTAAAAGGGAGGGTACACCTTTGATAATTACTCCAAAAATGTAATGACCATAAAAAAAAACGAATTGGGAAGAGGTACTGTGCAGCTATTGATAAGTATAACATTTTGAGAAACGATTCCCTTCTAAGCAATCTGATTTTAGAGAAAGGGATTAATTAGATTGCCAATCTGAGACAGAAACCTTTCTTGGTGTGTTCCATTTAAGGATAATTCTTCCTGCGTGGGCATAACTGCTCCAGATTTTCTGGCGATATGAAACAAAAACGCTTTTGAAATTACTTTTTTTCCAGGTTAATTGTATTGTATCTAAATTATTGAATGAAATCAATCCAGCGATTTCACACAACAAAAGGTATACTTTGCTTTTAAAAGGAACTTGGCGTTACAGTGAAAGCTTCATATTTTTTTTGTAATGTCTTATCTAAAAATGGAAAACCTGTGACATTAACGACTAGCTCAAGCTTCATATAGACAGTGGGCAAAACATCTGTGTCTGTGGGTGGGACAACAAAACAAGTTTTGTAATCTGCTTTTACAACCAAGTATGTTTCATAAATGTCAACCTTTTTCTACAAGTATGATGCATTGTTAGTTAAAGACAGATAAAATCCAGCTCTCAACTGATGATGTGTTTGGGGAGACTATTGATGTAGAATTAATGTGCTGTGGCCTAACCTGCTGTGCAGTACCCATGGGGACTTCATATACCATCCATAATTTATGATGCTTTTAATGGAGCGAGAAAGTAACTGAGTCCATAGCAATGATAGACTTGCTATTACCTATTCACAGATGGGTAATGTTGGGGAATGTTGGCCTTTTGCAAACTTTTCAAAGAAACAGTGACACTGAAAGTCATAGGAGAGTTTTACTTAAAACAACATTTGAAGACTCTTTATGTACATTAACATGTATGTATGTGAAGTACGTGTGTGTATTTGACATCAGTCTTAATTAAAGACATTGGACACTATTAGTTATTGTCAATGACCAGTCTTTTTACCGACACTTGGTGTATCTCAAAATATGCATAAAATAGCAAACCTGTGAAAATTTGAGCTCAATCGATCATCGAAGTTGCAAGATAATAATGAAAGAAAAAGCACCCTTGTCACACAAAGTTTGTGCTTCAGATGCTTGATTTTGAGACCTCAAATTCTAAATCTGAGGTCTCGAAAGCAAATTCGTGGAAAATTATTTCTTTCTCAAAACTATGTTTCTTCAGAGTTTTTCACAATGTTTTATACTATCGACATCTATCCATTAATTGTTACTAAGTAAGTTTTTATGCTAACAATTATTTTGAGAAAATACCAAGAGTGTCCACTGCCTTTAATAACAATAATTGCGTAGACTTACTTGTTTATATGTAGTGCCAAAGTCTGCAAAAATGACTCTCAAGGCTCTACACAGAGATACAATTTAAAACGTCCAAAACACAACTTATAAAAATACAAATAATTTGTAATAATATTTCTTTGGACAACATTTCACAAGTACTTGTACACTATTTGTTTCAGTAAATGTGTCTATAAAAAGACTATATAAAACAGAATTCCTGTTTTGTTTTGCAAATGGAAACAGTACTTGTGTGTTTACTTTGTAAACAAATAGAAATGCCAATTCTGGCCAGGACTTGCACGATGACTACTTTGTGTGAATGGAAGTAGATAAAATCTTGCAGGCGCCAAGGCCATTTTGGTTTAAACCGCTTGGGGCCACTATGTATGGTCTCTAAGGTTTAAGGGCACTGTACACCTTTGTTAATTGTCGAAGACCAGTGTTCTCACTTGGTGTATCCCGTTATAAAATAATAAGCTTGTGAAAATTTGGGCTCAATTGATCATCGAAGTTGCAAGAAAACGATGAAATCAAAAACGCCCTTGTTGGATGAATTTGTGTTCTTTCAGGTACAAGTCTCATTATTATTATTCTTTTAATATTTTAGTGAGAAATTACCTCTTTCTCAAAAACTACGTTACTTCATAGGGAGTCGTTCCCCACAATGTTTTATACTATCAACAGCTCTCCAATGCTTGTTACCAAGTCAGTTTTTAAGTTAATATTTGTTTTGAGTAATTACTAAACGTGTACCTTCCCTTTAACAATGGTCTTTCAACACATGCATGTCATTGTCATAACCCATGATATTACTCATTAGCAAGGCAGTGTTTTTAATGAGATTGTCTACTTTGAGAACAGTTTAAATAACACCTCGTACACATACACCCACACGCACATGTATGTTGAAGATACCCTTATAATTAATTCTATCTACTTCACATATAAAGGAGAAGAAAAAAACATGTCTGTTACTTTTATTGCATATCAAACCATCCATAAGATAAAATTATTTGTTTGGAAATTTATATAAATCCCAAGTCTAAAGATCACCCCGTAAGAAACCCTTTGTTTAAAATGGTCTCACTAAAAGTATTGTTAATAAAAAGTAAACAGACTTGAAATGAAATGACATGTACAGACCCAACGCTTCAATTTCGACAGCACTATTATGACAGCGTTCGTCTCTGTCTACCCATAGAGGTAGATGTCTACCTGCTCACACAAAAAAACTGCACCTGGAGCCATAAATTTATAGATTAAAGTCGGAACATGTTTGTCTTTTCAGTTTGTCCACAGACTGCACACTCAATCTGATAACATCTCTGTATGCAATTACTCTCCGTATGTTCCTTTTCAAGATCAACAGAGTCGAAGCCTTCGGGCGAGTTATCGAGGAAATCATTTCCTCACATCTCGGACCAAATGACGAGGACTGATAGAATATTTCCAGGATGTTTTGAGATGGAGTTGATATAGCTTACTTAATGGGATTGAGGATTTGAGTTTATGCGTTTGGATGTGAAGTCACCTGTGGTCATGACATTGCTTTAATAATACGTAATCCTGCCTGTGTGGTAGGCTGCCATGCAGGCTAAATTTAGAGGGTGACCATATTCTCCTTAATGAACATTTTCATGTATGACTACCACCTCTGTAAAATTATGAAAGGTATCTAAAATGAATGTTTCTTATTCATTTCATAGGGTGTCTGGGTGTCTTTTGGACACCCAGTTTAAAATTTGGACACCCAGTTGTATCCTTTCATTTACATGAAAATGTATTCTAAGTTTGCAATTTGGACACCCGGTTTTATTAATTTCCATCAAATTTGAAGACCCTTTACCAAAATCCTGGCTAAAACCCTGATTTAATTAAAATTTTTTAATTACCATTTCTAAATTTGTGTTTTGTTTTTATTTTAGTGCTGACCCAACCGATGCATCCTTCAGTGAGTCCAATCAGGCAGACCAATCCATGGGCACCACCACCACAACCTCAACCCCCAGCCCGGTCAGGTCAACAAGCCGGCCTGAACCCCTGGGATCCAGCCCCGGCACCACAAGCAACCGGCCCTAATGGTATATCACAGGCAGAGAAATGGCTGACCCAGACATCAAACACAGTGGTTACAAAGCCCTTCCCGTCGCCCCAAGGGTCTATACTTGGCCCAGGTGGAGAAACAACCGTGCAGAATATGCAGATGCAGAACGGCTTCAACAACCTCACTCACCAACAGATGGAGATACAGAACATGACGTACCAAGCGCAGCCCGTGGCCGGCAGGGCGCCAGCAGCTAATTATAACAACAGTGCCACAGCGCCTATTTATATATCGCATCCGCAGCAGCCTGCAGGAGTTGCAGCAGGCAACATGGGAATAAGCGGAGCCTGGACTTCCGATCTGTCCAGAACTTTGCCTGATTCGACTACCCAAGGGAACACCAATGGGTATTCCAGCTCCTTCGAGGCCAAGTGGGAAGCGTTGCCAAGTAACCAAAGCACAGTAGTAGCCAACAATCCCTTTGTCAATGTGACCAAGGCATTTGAGATAGATCTATGAGAGAGCTTTGGGGTTGCTGGTTTTTTTTTTCTCGTCCTGTTAGACTCCAGAGTTTTGAAATCGTTTACTGCCTCAGATCCAAGTGATATTTTTAAAGAGCTCCTCTACATGTAGACAGCTTAAGTGTATTCCCATTTTTTTTTTCCGATAGCTTAATTACCCTGAATGTTGAACATTTCAGGGTTTTTTGTGGTGGGATGCTATATTTGTGAAAGTATCACACAAACTTATTTAAAAAACTGTTGCATTTAATGTTGTGTTAATTGTTCCTTGATGTGGTTTTTATATTTCGACAACTGACCAATCAGATGCAGGTCAGTCAGAGCCAGCCCAGCACCAGGGAAATCTACAGAGGTTTTTTTCTATTCAGCTGTGAAATCTATAAGCCATTTTGAGGTATGGTTGACACAGCACTATGATACTATCATGACTATTAGGTTTGGGTAAATTTGTCTGTGGATACTCAAACGAGTGCCATACTATAGCGTCCTTTATACCTCAAAAAAGGCTAGTTGAAGTCTTTGTACCAATATTATCCCGATGTGCATGCACTTTGGCCTCAAAACCTAGAAGCAAATAGACCGATACATTATGCTCTGGCTCGTAACACAGTCACACCTGAGAGTGTGCTAATGTCTGACGTATGTGAAAATCAAATTAGAATGGCTGCCACCATTTCAATTTCTGTATGTGGCGTGATGCTTTGGCTGGGTTGTGGAGGATAGGTGCACCATCCATGTCAAGCATCATTGATAGACAGTTTCTTAAAGGGAGGGTAAACCTTTGGTAATTACTCCAAAGTTTATTGACCAGAATAACTTACTTGGTTAGATGCAATGCAGCTGTTTTTGAGAACCAATTCCCTTCTAATGATTGTGGTTTAAAGACACTGGACACTATTGGTAATTGTCAAAGACCAGTTTTCTGACTTGGTGTATCTCAACATTATGCATAAAATAACAAACCTGTGAAAATTTGAACTCAATTGTCGTCGAAGTTGCGAGATAATAATGAAAGAAAAAACACCCTTGTCACATGAAGTTGTGTGCTTTCAGATGCTTGATTTCAAGACCTCAAATTCTAATTCTGAGGTCTCAACATGAAATTCGTGGAAAATTACTTCTTTCTCGAAAACTAACTTCAGAGGGAGCCGTTTCTCACAATGTTTTGCCCTTCCCATTACTCGTTACCAAGAAAGGTTTTATGCTAATACTTATTTTGAGTAATTACCAATAGTGTCCACTGCCTTTAAGAGAAAGTGGTTCAAGGAAATGTTAATCTGAGAAACCTTTCATGCTTGAAATGTTTCTCAGATTGTGTGTTTCAATTACGGATTATCCTTCCTGCTTGGACCTAACCTCTCCAGATTTTTAGCGACATCCCAAAAACACCTTTTGAAAGGAAATTTTCACAGATAAGTTTTATTGTATATATTTACATTTATATAGGATCAAAACAATGGCATGGCTACAAAAACCAAAGGTGTACTTTGTGTTGTAAGGCTGGACTTAATGGATCGGTCTTCAACTTCATTAAAGTGAATAAGTTCTTGACCAAAAATGATTGTGAAACATTACAAAGCTTTTTTACCTTCTTCGTTGTCCTTGCTGATTCCATAAATAATCGGAAAACAACTTCAGCCTGACTTTAAAATTAGAGAGGAGTCATCATGCAGAGATCACCAAATGTGTAGATAAATAAACAATTGAAATATAAAAGTAGCATACTGTATATTTTAGGTATGTTGGTGATTGGGCGTAACAAGTATTATTTTTTTTATTAACCTACAGAAATACAACAATCAGTACGCTCACAGTTGACTTTGAGACCATAAGTTTCTGTCTGTGATTATTAAATAAAATTTCCAAAAAAAAGTGTGAGTTTTGAAGAACTGCACTGACTCATTTCACAGAGCAGTTTCTTTTTATACATAATGTATTATCAGATTCCTATTATAAAGTGTTGTTATTACATGTATAGCAAGTGTGATGGGTCTTTTTTTTTTACAGGTACTGAATGTAGTTATATATTTTGTGTTTTGAATAATGTGAATAAGCTATGTTTGGGTTAATTGTGTGATTACTCTCTTAACATTGACCACAGGAATCAGAAACCTGATTTGGGCAGGATGTGGAAATTAAACAAGCCACTGTTTTTTGGAGGTTATCCGAGGTTCAACCTTGAGACACCTTGAGTTAACGCTTGTTTAATTCTGCAATTTTCCCTTGTCTGAATGCTTTTGTGACTTTACGTAATGGAATTTCTCAACCCTCCCCATCTTGGTCCATCTCTTCCATCATGTTTATTTCTCGGGTTGGGAGGGAATTTTTGCTTGTACACATGCATACTCATGGCTTCTAGGCATTCTTTGCTATACACAGCTAGTGCTGATATTTCGCGCTTTCATCGTCAACGGAGAATGGTAATCGTAAGTTCAGACTTCTGTGGTATCAGAACCATTAACTTGTGCCCAGGTGAGCTTGCACAGACCCATAGGACGCCTAAATGCACACTGCACAGTATATCACACATGGAAACAGACTCCCAAAATTGGCCATCAAAGACTTATTGCGATGATGAAGACAGGTTGGGTCAATAGATGAGCGTCCAACATGCCTCAATCCTGAAGATGGTTTCAAAGGACTCTGGGGGGGGGGGGAGATCTTGGAAAATCTCAACATACGCAGTCACAAATTTATTCAGGAACTCAGATTTTTAAATTTCTGTCCTCTCTGTAATTTGAGTCACCCTAAATAGCTCTAATTAAAAAGCCATGTCAAATATCTGACGGGTGTCCGTTTTAGTTCAGCAACTTCGGCGCTAATTGTTTGTGTTGGATTATTCATGAATGGAACTGTAAATACAAAAGTTATATTTTAACATTGAACTATACATTGACACAATAAGTACTAGTATGAATAGATGTATGTTAGACTATATGTATTTATGTTGGGTTGGTAAACTGAAGTAATATCTACATTACCGGTAAGCTCACCCTGGACCAGTTTTTTGCCAGTTCTTGACAGACTTGCTAAAGTAGAATTTGTTTCTATGCAGACAACTTTCAATTATCAGCCAAGTGATGTCAACATGTACATTGCTAAGGTGGAGTAGTATTTGCTTTGCTTCTTGGCATTTTAAAATTTGACCCAAACTTGGGGGGGGGGGTTGATGAAGGGTTTGATTTTGGAAAGGAACTTGAAGTCTTTTTTGGCAATGCTGAGTACTCTACTTGAAAGTACAGTTATGAATATATTATTTCATGCTTTTAACATTCTTTATGGAGATTTATCTGGTCGACAGAAAAAGGAAACATGTACATGTACTGTTGTATGAGGAAGTTCAGAAATATATTTTTTCTAATGCAAGGACATGTACCAATACTAGGAACATTTCTTTTCAGCAGTCGACATTGTTTCAAGTGTCACTTGTGAATGGTTTTATTCTGTACTCTAGTTGAAGCCATTTTGGATTCTTAACTGACTATTAGTTGACAGCAAATGCTTTGTTTAACGATCCAAGTGTCATTGTCTGTTTATTATCAGCCATTTGTTTTTCATGCTTAAGCCGATACCATACTATCTGCTTAGAAAAGTTATGGAACAATGTATGGGAGTGAAACAAGGGCCCAATTTCATAGAGCTGCTTAAGCTGGAAAATATAGCTCAGCGAAACTAAGTAGGAAACCAGTTACAGTTAGTACATGTGAAATGGTATTTTTAGCCGGTAACCTCATTCTGGTTAGCATAATTCTTTTGTGTTTAGAATTTTTTTTATGCATAAGCAGTTCTATGAATTTGAGTCCATGTTTTGAGATATCCACTACTGCATTATACATGCAATCACATTAATTACCCTCTGCACTTGACATACGATACTCCATTTTATGTGAATCTACTTTTGCGTAAAGTCATGGCTTGGTTTTAATCAGACCGTGTCGAATGATCAGTTGTTAATCAGAACCGACTTGTTGTCAATTTCCCTTCATACAAATGTCATTCAAAACCGCAAATAATGGTCTTTTGATTGCCGACTCAGTCTGGCAATGGTTAGTAATCGGTATGGGAACGGACTCCCTCAGTGCATATTAATAAACCTAATGGCTTACAGCAGTGCATACTTTACATCAGACCACATGATCTTCTATATATTCAACGCACCTTTTGTATTCATTTATTTTAATGGTTTTGACTTTTAGATTAGCAATTTGTAGCAAAGACGTTTATTGGTATGCATGATATTAGGATTTATCTTGGATACCCTAGTTGACAGTGCCAACAAAATGCCCCTTATGTTCCGTCTTACCAGTGTATCATGTATTCTTTTAATGGGTGCGTTCGTTTAGCTTCCCTGGGTCGACCCCGGTCTGCCCCGGTACGTTAGAATAGCTTTGACGGGGCTCACCTGGGTCAGCCCCCAGTGCCCTGCTTGTGGAGTGGGTCACTTAGGGGTGACCTGAGGTACATGATGTCACCACGAGAGGGCGAGTGTGATCGTTCAATTAGGTATTGTCAGGGGCTTACCCAGGTGAGCACTGCGGGGTAGACCCAGGGAAGCTAAACGAATGCACCCAATGTTGTAATTGGGGCATACATGTACCTTTTATAAGCTCTGCCCAGTCATACATTAGCCAATCACAACCACATAGCTTGAATCAAACAACGGCACCACAGCAGTTGCCGTAGTGCCCTGTGCTTTTGCTGTGGTGCCCTTTGTAAAGTTCCAATACAAATTAACCCTTTCCTCATTGTTGTGCCCCTTACCAGAGGAAAACTACTGTGCCCCTTCAAGAACGAAGTTTAAGGCCTGCAACCACAAACACTTTAAAATGCGAGACAGTCCCCTGTTGGCAAAGACAATTTGAATTGAACATGAGTTTGAACCTGTGACCTACAGATTAATGTGCCAGTACTCCATCAACTGACCTATCTAGCCCTGTGTGTTCACCCTAAAATTGAATTGAATTTACCCAGTTAGTTTTTCCCTGTGGCTCAATGCTTGATAAAATCCTCATGTGATGAAACTGCAGCCATTTTGGTTGCTATGTCATTCATTCAAAGAAAAAAAATCAAACACTTTCGATCTTTAGGTGTGCTCTGTGGTCATATTATGAGTTGATGTGGCTGGCAGCCAAAGGCACCCTTGCATGCCTGCTTCTCGAACACGTTGTAGCCGCGTCCTTCGCAATTCAGATTTTAGCTGTGAGTAAGGATGATTAGCCCCCCAAATTGTTAATTATTATTATAATTCTGTGTGCATGCATGCTTTACAGAGCAGGACACTTTTGTTGTATGTGAATTATAACCAACGTGGGGGCCATTCATTGATACACAGTTAATACTGTGGGCAGAGCTTATTGGATTCATCCACTTATTATGTTGAGAAACTCATTATACGTGTACCTGCACAGATCATTGATTAGATTCTGAGAGAACAGGGAGTCCGTATCTAGACCAGGCATGATACTCTTCATACAGTACTAAAGTCTGTTTTACGATTTGTTGCCCTTGGGGGAAAACTCTGAAAAATTGTGATTAAATAGTCTGAAATGTCTTTTAGAGCCTACACCATATGTACGTGTTCATCAGTCCTTGTGCTCAAAA
This sequence comes from Asterias amurensis, assembly GCF_032118995.1. Taxonomy (NCBI): domain Eukaryota; kingdom Metazoa; phylum Echinodermata; class Asteroidea; order Forcipulatida; family Asteriidae; genus Asterias; species Asterias amurensis. The sequence goes on along the minus strand of NC_092648.1, from coordinate 12,189,221 downwards.
AAGTATTCTAACTTTTTTCCAAGAACCAAATACATTGTACCATGCCTGATCTAGACCTTCATAGACCTTTATCATGGTGCGGCCATTTTTTTCTCCCATTCAAATCAATGTAACCAAACTGAGGCTGGAAGGAAAATTAGTCTGGTTCCATTTTGTACAATGAATATTAGCATCCATTACTGTTGTTGGATACAGGGAACATGACCAAGATTGTGGCAGCATGATAAAGTACTATTGAGTAAACAACTTAACACCCAACATAATTTGATTGTCTTACATGTATGTGCTACCATTCCAATATCAATAAGTTAATTTGGTGGTGTGTGTTGTTTATTTATGTTCATTATTTACAGCGCATCCGGTATAAAGCAAACAAAGTCTGATTAAAACATAGAATGAATGTACGCTTATTTAGGATTGTAAAAATTGGCAGTTGGTGCAAGTTTCATATATGACAACATTTTACCCTTATTAAAAAGAACATGTTTTAAATGTATGTAATGTTATTAAATATTGTACAAAGTATGTTATGAAGATCTGTAATTACTGATCACCATTGATGCCTATTGAAAGTTGTACTTAATTGTGACTAACCCGTTGTACTGCAACATGAGTATTGTACTACTGTAAAAGGTAGGCAAGTGGTTCTTGTATACAAATCATGTTTAAGAAGACAAATTAGTTTAAAATATCACACATGTTTTGAAGTTTAGCCCCTTTGTCTTTTGTCAAACCTATAATTCCCAGTACCACTTCACTTAACATTCCTGTGACACTAGTTGATACAATTGACTATGTACTGCAGTGTTTCTCAAGTTAAGTTTTTAAAAGTCAATTTGACCCTGCAAGGATTTAGTCCAGCTGGCAAGTCCATTTTTCGGCAGTGTATATTATTTATGATTGGTGGGGTTTCTTTTTAATTGGTAGTGTTATTCTTAAAGTCTAGTCATTTGGGATTGGTTAGTAAATGGGGAGACATACTAGTTTCTTTTCTTCTTGAGATGAAAGTACTGGGGTTGATGTCACAAAGAGTTAAGACTAGTCTCATCTTGAGTTAGGATGAGTAACCCGCTCAAACTTAGGATTAGCCTAAGGTTTTAATATCTCCTAGGACTAGTCCCAACTCTTTGTGAAATTGACCCCTTGGCCTATAAACTTGTGGTACTTTAAACAACAGATTCTGAAAATGGCCCTAGTTAGAGATAGAACCATGAGCCTTCAGGTTGGAACTTGTTTGAGGATTTGTAGACTCTGTACATCACTATAGCCCTTTTCATACTACTCTATTCCCCCAGGGGCAACCCCAGGGAGTCGCGGCTAGCCCTTTCACACTTGGACCCCTTTACCCCTGATCTACCCTGGCAAATGATCATACCTTCGGGGAATAGCCACCCCTGCTCTGGGGTAGAGTTAAAACTTCAGCCGTCGATTTCACAAAACTCTTCCTAACTTAAGACTAATCTTAGGACTTAGGACGAGTCCCAACCCTGCACTGTAGCATGCAGACCTCAAGATTGATAGGAAGTTAGGAAGAGTTACTCGTCCTAACTCGAGATAAGACGAGTCCTAACTCTTTGTGAAATCGACGGCAATGGGTAATCTTGAAACGTGCAACCGGAACCCTGTGAAATAAGGAGCTAGGTGGGGACAGTGTGAAAGTGCACTGGGATAAACAAATTTCTGGGGCCTCTCCAAGACTGTTTTCTACGGAATAAGAGATACAGTGTGAAAAGGCATATACATGACGTCACAAAGTTGGATTGTGTTTAACTCCTGCGCAAAATTCTCTGAGGAAACGGCAAAAGCAAATTACACAATGTACATGATTCCTTTGAATTCTGAATGTTGTTGTTGATTTTTACTCGGAAGTTAAATAAAGGTGGATGAGACTTTGTATACAAATCACTTTACAATATTTAATGTAGTGACGATCATCGATGATCACAGATATTAGATTATTTTTAACCATGTAGACTGCCAGTAGTTATCGTAGTGGATGTTAACATTGCACGTCAAACCTTGATTTCTTTAAATCCCTTTGAGGGAAGGTTTTTATTTTTATTTCCCCCCCAAGTACTATCACTCCCAGCATCAGTATTTGTACAGTTAGTACAACACACACAAATTAGGGTTTTAATTGTACTTTATCCGATATAAATAATCTTATAATTTGTACTCAAATGATAATTTTGGATTTAAGATTAATCTTGTAAAAAGGATAAAGCTTGTGAATGAATACATTTTCATGTGAGAGAAAAGATTTTTGTCCGAGTGGGTTTGCTTTTTTTGTGTACTTTATAATTTACGAGTCTTTTTGTATTAGGAATCAGCTGAACATACATGTATATATACAGGGAACCATTCATATGACAGAATACATAGCATTTTGGCTGGTAACCTGTTATTGTGAGCAAGAATTATCTTGAAGATCACTTGCAACTATTTGAATCCATGGTAAGGGGCCAAATGGCGTAGAATGATTATGACATCTCACAGGTATTCCATACAGTGAGCCAAGTTTGATTTGAAACTTGTTTTATGCACATGTCTCACATGCGATTTTCGTGTAAAACTACATTTTTTTTAAAGGGACCGCAGGCTGTACGGATTTAATGAGTTCTTCATGCTGCAGGTTTTATACTTGTTTCTAAAAACCCTGATGCAAACGAAAACATACAGACTGGTTTAAAGAACAGATTCATGTTTTATTAATTCGCAAAAAAAGGGTTAGTGAGCTAAGCTTTAAACAATTTCAATGATAACATTTATTTTAATTATATTAGATTCAAAATTAAGGTTTCTGAAATTTATGGGATTTCCAATGTATATTGTTGCATCATTTGAAACCAAGTGTTACCCTTTGATAAGAATCTGGGCCCAATTTCATGGCTCTGCTTACCGCCGAATTCTGCGCTAATGATCACGATTCCCCGTTTAAGTGCAAGCGCCGAATTTCTGCGCTAGCCTTGTAAGCGTAGAATGCCTAATAAAGTGGAGTACACACGCGCAGAAGCCAAAAGTCGCCGCTAGCCCATGAAACACGCTTGCCGTAAGCACAGAATTCTCTGCTTCCGTAAGCGCCGATTCTGTGCTTACGGTGAGCAGAGCCATGAAATTGGGCCCTGATGAATTTGTATAAATTAGTTATGAGTTGCCCAACCGAAACCGACTAGTAAACCAAACGATCATGAGAAGCAGTGATGCAATTTATTGGATTGCTTGTTAGTTTAATTAGCATTATGAGGTAGATATAGAAAACCAATACATTTTCTAACGTCGAAGAAAATAGCCGCTTTTGGAACAGAGTGTTTTGCGCAAGATACAACAGGATGCACATTCTAGATGAGGCATCTTGCACTGATTCGGTGATATAGTATATATGCATTGATGAGCAATGATGCTGCTTTTGCCACTAACATCTTTCATAGGATAGCTTTTACATAATAATAATAATAATAATAATAAAATAATAATAATAATAATAATAATAAAAATCATATCAGCGTCTTATATAGCACACATATTCCAACAAGGTACTCAAGGCGCTTAGTATTATACATTTATACAGAAAGAGGGGTTATTGAAGTTATAATATAATAGTCAGGCTGGGTTATATAGCATGTTATAACACACCTCTTGCTTGTTCTGTATTCTGGTTGGCGGAAACACAGTCACTTGGGGGTGAACTGACTATAGTCTAGTGACCGCGCGTGCATGTTTTGTGGGAATAGTGCCCGCCGGGCAGTAGCCTTTGAAAATAGTGCCTGGTTACAGCCCCCTCTCTTGACTTAAACCGTGAACAGCAACTACAAAACTTCCTTTCTTTTCCCGATTTCTGTTCTTATTTCACATTTAAGACCGAGGTGTGTTATAAAACACATGTTGACTGGATTAATTTGGTAACTAGTGTACGTCTATTCCCCCTCAGGCCTGTGAGTGACCAGAAGAGGGGCCTATTTCCCTCTTCTGGTCACTCAAAGTCCCTCTGGGGAATAGACGTACACTAGTTGCCTCATTGGCAGTCAATATGTGTATAATATAGATTATCATGAAGCAGCCATCTTGAATTTCTCCCATTTATATCATTGTAACCAAACTGAGGCTGGACGAACAAAATAGTCTGGTTTCTAAGGAATGTGACCAAGATGGAGGCAGCATGATTAACAGAATAGACCTTCTATTATGCACTACTGGGATGGAGATTCTGAATGAAAACTTGGTAAAAATAATTTACTTATAAGCATAACCAACTACATAAATGGTACAATTTCATCTCTGTGGGCCCTGGTTCAAATCCCACCTTTTGACGGACGGATGCCTACTACTACTACTATATACATTGTCACCGTTGTCAAGTGGTTAGACTGCAGGACTTCCAACCACAAGGTTGTGGGTTTGAATCCCCAAGCTAACCGCTGATTTCACAATGACTAGAATAATAAATATTGTCGTCTAGTTACTGAATCACAATTTCTTGATTTGTGTAGTTCATAATCATAGACGTACTAAACCAATGTTTTTATGAGAGAGATTGGTTGTTGCCAGCTTGGTGTTTTTACCCCCTTGTGGGAGTTTGCCGAGTTCCCTTGATGGGAAGTTCATCTAAACATATAACGCACGTACATATCTACCAACAAGGCACTCAAAGCGCTGAGTTTATAATAATAATAATAACAACATTTGTATAGCGCTTTACACGGGCATTTCAAAGCGCTTTAACTTTGTCTAAAAAGATGTGTTTTTAACTGAGTCTTGAATGAGCTGATTGAGGATGAGTCACGGATGTGAAGAGGGAGCTTGTTCAAACTCAATACAAACTCAATACATTTCTTCATCATCTCCTATTCATTCTGTGATTGGTGCTTACAACGCGGTTGGATGTGTCAATAAATAATTAAAAATCTCTCGTTCAATCATGATCTGAGTCTTTTTACACGATCGCTGAAAAAAGCATCCCGGTTGGATTTTCAGTTCACATTGTTTTGGGACTTGATGAGAACATGCAGTGTACTACAGCAAACTGATGATCTTTGGCTTGAACAACTCTGTGTCCTTGTTAACCTTGAGGCATCTCTAGAGGTTGACTTATATCATTGTTTGTTGTCATGGCTTTCAGTTCCCATCTGATTCCTATGGGTAAGAATGAAGTGTCAAGCCTGTTCTGGATCACAGCTACTTTACACAGCGTCTTCAATGACGGAGCTGGGGAAGGACAAGAAGAAAAGTGGTGGATATTACAGGCTGTTTGTCAAGGAAAGTTTTCAATGGAGGGTTGTAGGATTTGAGATATTGCATGGTGGAAGAATAAGTTGGTGATGTTTACGGTGACACTATGTGTAAATACCTTTTGGGAAGTGTTGGTTCTGAAAGAACCGGTGGTTGACAACTCAATGTTTCGATTAGTATGCTCTGAGAGTTATGGACTGTTCTGCTGGATGCTGCTAAAGAACTGACATGTTGTAAAGTAACTGGTAGTTGGGCTCAGCTTGTTGGTGATGGCTTGGTCTTTCAGCAAATGGCCATGACCGGGCAGGTTTTGAAAAAAGGCAGTGACAGGACGTGTTTCAATGGGTGCGTTCATTTAGCTTCCCTGGGTCGACCCCGGTACGTTCGAATAGCTTTGAGAGGACGAGTAGCCACGAGAATAGCCACGAGAGGGCGAGTGTGATTGTTTGATTAGCTCTTGTCAGGGGCTCACCCAAGTGTGCACTGCGGGGTCGACCCAGGGAAGCTTATCGAACGCACCCAATATAGAGGCAGTGCAGGTCTCGCTTGTAAAAGCAGTGACACGCTTATAGATGCATTGTCTACTTGTGTATATAACGAGATGATTCTGTTATACTCACCAAAGTCGAGTATGTGGAGGTCAGCCAGGTCCATGAGATTCTCATCATCAGAGCCACCATGTACCACTCTATCCTTGGGACTAGGAAGATAATATAAGCACATGGTAAGGTTTGGTGATGGAATACGCACTAATACCAGTCTTAGTACATTTAACTTGCCACTGTTTGACACATCCAAAATGGGCAGTTTGCTAATTATTAAAAATCAAAATAATTTTTTTGACACTTGGTATATATAAAGATGGTAATTGATGAATAAGGATATGCTTCATTGGCCACGTCACTATGGAAATGAGAATATTTTGAGAATATTTATAACAGGGGTCATTACACTCTGTTACCACAAACAAAGTTTCTAGCAACAAGTGTCTAATAAATAGGCATGCAGTGCTTATGAATATGTTAGGTCACAAGAAAAGACTACCACAAACATCTTTCAATTGTCATCATTAACATCTTTCGGCTGCGGAGCAGGCCACTTCAAGTTTCCTCCAACTATGTTGGCAAGTGTTGCGATCTGGCCTCGGTCACATGGATTAACCTCAGTTTGTTCTGTGCTTTCACTGATCCCTTCAACCTTACCTTGTTCCTCCAAACATGATGACCTGGTCTCCAACAACAATGCAGCATTGTCTCCGTCTTTTCCTTGGTGTTTGCCCGTAGGTTTTGACCTTTGACCACTCATAGTTGACCAAGTCCAGCTTGTAAAGGTCGTTGAAGTGTGTTTTGGTTAAGTCATTGTAGCCACCAAACATATACATAAATCCTCCATACATGACTGTGGATTAAAATGTCTATCTATTAGTTACAAACTTTCTTGAAAAATGGCTGCTCCTAACTTCGTCCTTTCCGCATTCTGACATCAGCAAGGAGTAGAAAACTGGTCAAAACATTGAACATGAACTAACTCGCTCCTTTCATTCAGTACAATGTACTTATGTGCTTAGAGGCGTTTTTTGCGCTTCACAAATGTCTTTTTATTATGATTATTATTACCTAGCTCTCTAAAAATCAGTTATGCTACGAAAAGAATAAAAGTATATCTATCTCCAAAATGCAAAGCTTAAAATTATATATTCTAAACAACAACTTCTTATCTATTGTTTTTAATATGGGCCGGTCATTCTGAAGAGATTTGGTGCCTTTGAGACCTATATTCCTTATACTCTGCCTTTAATTCAAATGTAATCCCATATACCAAGCAGGAAAATACTGAATGTTGTGGCACCTTGAGCGCCAGCGAGGGAAATATATGAGCGCTTTATAAAGAAGCCTTTATTATTAATAAAACCCTTGCATAGGTGACAATAGCTTAGGCCAAACAATAGACCATATTGAATAATCCTTTTGGTGCTATAAAGGCATACACCAATGAATCATGTAGCACACAGAGTTCCCGGTTTGATTTCTATGGCACACGTACGTACGCACACCCACACGCTCACAGACACCATGTTGTAGGGCAGGTTTTTGAATGGTGACGCCATATTCAATAGGTTCTATAGAAACGTGCATGCGTACGGGCCATGTACAACTCTCAGCCAATGACAGGTTTTCTTTGACCACCAGTGAGGGCACTCTTTGAGCTTGTGAGAGCACATGCAATAGTTCTATTAAACGACAGAATCAGTATTCTTACCAGCAGAGTGGCTTCTCCTTCCGATGGGCACATCGCCAGTAGTTGCAGGTGCATTCCACACCTTGGTCTGGATGTTGAACACCTGTAGCTTATTACAGTAGAATTCTTGATTGGTGTAGCACTGGCCAGACTTGTCGGATCTACCTCCAAAGACAATCATCTGATGCTTGTTGGCTGCCGCTGTGTGGAAGTCACGCCAGTGAGGTATTTCACCCTGCAATAGATCGAAGGTACTTTTGTTCAAGGGATAAAACATCACCAGGTTTCGGGGCAGTCATGTTGGCTCAGAGGTTTCAGTTCCTGTATTTCACCTCTGTGGACCCCTGTTCCAGGCCGGACCAGCGCCTTGCATGTGGATTGGGGTTTTCGGTCCCTGCCTGCCTGCGTTGGTTTCCATACATAGGGGTTTTCCTCCCACGCCTAAAACTTGAATTTCTTCATTCTCTTCTTTACAAAAAGTTTGTGTGATTAGGATGCTTAGCCGACTATATATATTCAGATTTAAAAATGTATTCCCATCATCTTGTGTTCAACAAAAACACTTTTACCACTGATTTGAAAACAATGCAAAACTTCACCATTCAGTCCTGGCTGAGGCCATTTCAATGATAAGCGGAAAAACAATAGCCATGCTGAATGGTGCTTTATATTTTGTATCTGGTATAATTTACCTTTGCATTGATGTACCTCCATTCCATCTCCTTTAGGTTCAAGCTGAACACAGTATTTGAATAGCACTGTATCCTCTGCATAAAATATAATGAGACAATCGTTATGTTGAAGTTAACAATGATAGAACAATGCCACCTGTTTCTATGACTGTAGGAAAAGTTAAAAGATTTGTACAGGAAAACATTTCAAATCTATATAAAAGGTTGAAAGCATAAAAATATTAGGCAGAAACAATTTCAATACAGAAAACATTATCAAGTACACACTGTAGCTTGCCAATGAGAGCCATTGATTAAAAACATATTTCTTACCCCATCTGTAAAGCCACCAAATATGTACATCTCGTCTTCAATGAGGCAAGCTGAGTGGCCATCTCTACCGAACGGAGCATCACCTGTTGTGTTTGGTTTGGACCACTTCAGGGTATCTACATTGTGAAAACAAGACAGAATGAAGCCAGAATACACATTTGCATTACTGCAAACTAATGATTCTAAGGAAACGAAGGATTCCTCATAAGTGAACTTAATCACTGTAGCTCACAAGCCTGAGGAAACCTGTAAACAAGGGTGCTTGCAATGTGAACCAGAAACACAGGGGTTAACCCCTACTCATCCATGATAAGTGTGGTCGGATTTTGTACATGCACTAACCAACGTCAAAACAACTATCGTATTCTTGCTTAAGGACACAATTATTCATGACTCGAACCCAAACTCACACTCTGCTGATCAGAAACACCAGAGCTTGAGTCAATTGCTGTTAACCGCTTAGCCAATAAGGATTCATTTTGGTTTCCTACATAGTTAGTAATCCGACTAAGTTGTACTTACTTGTATCATAACAGAAGACTTCCCTACAGGCACCGTAGTTGTCATTCCGCCCTCCCCACAAGTACACCAGTTCATTGTAGTTAACCACTGAGTGACCATAGCGAAGATAGGGTACCAGCTTCTTAGTAAACTCCTCATCACTAGCATTTGGCAACTTAGTCCACCTCAGTTGAACTGTAAATTAAAAAATACTTATCATAAATATAGAATCAATTAAAAGCCAACAGTTTTACAGTCAATAAAACAATTGATTTTAACAGCAATAATATCAGTGACTAGCCTACTTTGTTGGGCTGTTACAGCTCTCTTTTAATATTGGTCTATTGAAGTTAAAATAGAGCCAGAACAGCCAAGCAAAGTGGGCTATAAATCAAAGACTAGACCACAATCCAAGATTCCAGTGCCTTTGGAAGGATCCAGAGGGCTCTCCACAATAATTGAACACCAAACCAAAACCTCTGCTGATTTCACACACAAAAATGACTAGAGTTTTTGTCGACAGTCTTTTTTAAGAATAGGAATATGTGTTCACCTGTGTTCAAGACGTAGACATCAATGGGTACGAGTGAACTATAGTTGCCACCGGTGCAGTATCCACCAAACAGAAAGATATGACCTCCAACTAGCGCTGCAGCATGATTGACCCTTCGAGGTCCGCCGTCAAGGTGGACTGTCCAGTGTGGCATTGCTCTTTGTCTTTTTACATCCAGTTACAAAACTCTGCACTTCGCGTCAGAAGATAAAACACTCATTACGCTGAGCTTGTTAACTGCAAACAAAATAGTAAATTACATTTATTCATGTAGATCAACTTTTCAAACAACTTTTTTTAAAATGACAATCTTACCAGAGGAAGTATGCCTACAAATGCTGCAGGTTAATGTGAAAATACCTGAGTCTTAGACCCAGTAACTGGGGCGCTGGGAAAAGTTTCCTTATGGCACCATCACTTTTTCATTTGATATGAAATAATATAATATCAAATTTACCTCAATGAGATATCCTTTTTTGTAAAAATGACTGAAAAAGTGGTGGCGCCATACTGAAAGTTATCTGGGCGCGGTACTCCTTTTTTTCAAAATATAAATATGTCATTATCGGTCGTACTATGCCCGATTATGAAAATAACAAACCTGTCATTATCGTTCGTACTACGACCGATAATGACAAATTAAAAAAAAAAAGGAGTACAGCACCCCAGTTGCTGGCTGGGACCCATCTACCTGAGTATGTGAAACACTAGCCCCACTTGTGTGGCCAAGGATAGCTGAATTGGCCACACAAGTGGGGCTAAGTGAAACACATACAACATTTAAACACAAGCATGAGGAAGGTAATGAAACAGGTCAGAGAAAGCATGTTGTATGTGTATGTTGTAGATTGACATACTTCAAACATGGAGGTCTACCTCCATGCTTTAAATGCCCAACCCAAGAACAAGAAATTAACTAGAACACAAACTACATAACAATAACATGTATCGAGTCTATGTTGTATGCCGGATGGCATGACGCATGGGGAAATTCGTTTGTTATTGTGAATAATCAGAAAAATCAACCCTACAACTACTACAAGTACAATTGAATTGAATTGCAAATGCTTTCAAATCAACATACATTCGAAATTATGTTAGGAAACTTCAATAGCTTATTTCTTTTAATATACTTACATTTACAAGCAAAAACGTCGAAGATAGTTTAGTTGGTTTACCGGTAAGTTGCGCACGTCTGGTGAACATTGCACCCATCGACCAAAATGTAAACAAGGTTACCGTTAAAATATGCAACACCGCCCTCTGTTGTTCTGTTATGATTTTGTTGACCGTGCAGGTGTTTGGTCACGTGACAGCCTGTGATTGATTGCCTTTTCGTGGACGTCGCTGGTCCCTTAGTTCTTTGCGCTTACAACTAATATAGGTGCCGTTTACCAGTGCGGGTATTATTGCGATGCAACGGGGACGCTATTCACTGCTCCAATGCTCGGCACGAAGGTCATCGAGGTGGAGGGAATACAATCATCATACTGAGTGTTTATATGAGTCATTTTTAAAACACGGAACATTCCAAGGCATTTCCAGATTTGGTGTATTTCACAGGATGATCAGGTTGATCTGGATGTTAAGATTAAGTTGTTAAAATTTACCAGGTGAGGTTTTCATTCAATTGTTTTGAAGCTTGAGCTTGACAGAGTAAGTTATAACGTGTGCATAAATATTATATTTGGAGACGGACAACTCGTCCGTCGGACAACTCGTCCGTTCGGACAACTCGACGGTTCAGACAACTCGATGGTTCGGACAACTTGATGGATAATTTATTCAACTATCAGGCAACTCGACTTGGGGTCAAGACAAGTCGACGAATGGCTGCCCATGACAGGGGCGGGAGGGGTAAATACTAAAATAGCGGCCTTGCGGGGGAGGGGGGGGGGGGGGGTACTGACCTGTGTAAACTTGGCACATGGGGGACAATTTTCACCCCGGGCTTTAATATCCGGGCAAATGGATAATTAATACGCTTTTTTATTTTTGGAAAAGTTTCCGTATGGCGCCACCACTTTTTCATTCGAAATAGAATAGTATAGTATCTAATTTACCTGATTGATATATCCCTTTTTTGTAAAAATGAGTGAAAAAGTGGTGGCGCCATACGGAAAGTTATCCTTATTTTTTACCACGACCCGCGCATTTTCATTATATTTGTATTTTTATAAACATGTTTGATTTTTTTGAAGTTGTTATTGTTGTCGGTCACACTTGAAACCGACAACTCACAACCCCTCATGACAACTCATGACAACAATTTTTAAATGCACTATATTAGATTATTTGAACATAAGTCAACCGTTAAATCACTTTCAAACTGTTGAAAGAATTGTATTTTTAATTGTAAAAAAAAGTGTTTTTTTATAAATAAGTCTCGCAGGACATAGTCACTAACCAATGTTCCTTCAATGTATGATATCTCTGGGACACCACACTTTCTTGTGATAAACAATGATAAATTATAGAATCGCACGAGTTATACACAGGAAAATTCGTGTAAACATGACAGTAACGGAGGTCGGCCGCTCAACCATCGACTTGTCTTAGCCATCCGTCGAGTTGTCTCAAAGTCGAGTTGTCTGAACCATCGTGTTGTCCAAACCGTTGAGTTGTCTTAACTGTCGAGTTGTCTGAATGGACAAGTTGTCCGACGAATGAGTTGTCTGACATTCATATATTTCTATCAGTGATCAGTATCACTATCAGGAGAAAAAACATCTTTGTGCAAGGGAACAAAAAATATAGGCCTCAAATTTCTCCTTCTTTGTATACTATTGATAATGTTGTTGTTATTTGATCTTTACAGCTCAGTCATCTGTGTAGAACCATAGTTGTACAATGGATGACTCCGGGGACCAAGACATGTACGTGTCGCAGTTGAAGGAGGTATTCGACAGCTGCGATGCTGGTGGTCTTGGTATGCTTAATAGAGAGGAACTACAGGATTTATGTACAAAGCTACAATTAGATGAGCAGGCAGATGACTTATTGCAGCATCTTGTGGGAAATAGTACACAGAAACTGGTAAGTTTTAATACATTGCATGTAATACTCTATAATTTCTTCTAAGACTCTAAGAGTGGTATTTTTCAAATTATCCAATATGAGAATATATAGTTGATCTAGACTGGGGAAATAAAGGATTTTTATTGGCCAAATGACCTGCAGCCGATTTCACGAAATGCTAGGACGAGTAACCCATCTTAACTTAGGATGGGTTCAATGCGACATGACGTCTTTGGGTACGGAACTTAACTCAGACTAAGTCCTAAAAATAATAATAATAATAATAATAACCGTATTTATAACGCGCCTTTTGCCAAAGGATACAAAGCGCCAGGTATTATTACTGCAAGGAGTGGGGCAAATTTTGAGATATAAGACCTAATCCTTAAGCACCATGTAATGGTTGACAAGGTGCTGTGGCGCAATATGCTGCCAATCCAGCCAGGAACACCGGGGCGAACCCCTTCTCTTTTCGAAGAGTGCACTGGGTTCTTTTACATGCGTTTACACAACACATGGGACCAATGGCTTTACGTCCCATCCGAAGGACGAAGCAATGGTTATGATTACTCCTAAGTTAGGAAGAGTTTGGTGAAATCGATGGCAGGGCAATAAGCCTACGTGTAATTCCAGGCCTGGTACTGAGCAATGGTGGTCATTTAACGGTGATTAATCTTTACCATGTTGTGAATGGGTGCGTGATTTTTAAGCTTTTGAATGACTTGATTTCAGGTTGACTTTGATACCTTCAAGGAGGGATTTGTTATGGTGTTGTCAAGTGCCGTTGATCTCGATGGTATGGACCATATAGAAGAAGACAACATCAGCATTGGGAGTATCAATGAAGGTATGTACCTTTACCACGCTGTCACCATCTTGGTCATGCTCCCTGTGTCCGTAACAGAAATGAATGCTAACATTCAATACGCAAACATGGCACCAGACTATAATTTCGTCCAGCCTCAGTTTGGTTACAATGAGTTGGAATGGAGTAAAATTAAGATGGCCACACCGTGATAAAGGTCTATTATATTTTAAGACCATTACACTATTTCTTCTCCATGGTAAAATGGGGCCAGTCAGAAGGGTCAAATGCTTCAAAAAAAAATGCAGTTGTAGGTTGGTGGAAGCGTGAGTGGGTGGGTGGGTCAAAAGAAATAATTGGAAATCAAAATTCAGTTTGATTTAAAACAATTCATAATATAACATTCCAAATGAATAAGAAGAAGTCAAACTACCCAGCTGGCTAAGCTGGCAAGTTTGTCGACATTCCTGACTAAACTACAAAGTTGTTTGTTTAAAGTCAGGAAAAGCCATTGAAAACAACTGATGTTGGAGACCTTTGACCTAAAAAATATCTGGTTCAGTTGAGGCATTACTTAGGCCTTCCTGCATGGATTATATTTCAAAGCCATTCTTGTGCGTGATCTGTATCAAACTTTCTATCTGACTGCTTCTCTGTTACATTAGTGTACAATGCATACAATTGTGTGTGTTGTATTTGGCCTTTGAAAAATCTCAGACTACAATGGAAACTTGAGGCCATTACCACTCTGTGTTTTAATCTGAAAAGCATGTATGTTGGTTTTTTTGTGTGTGTGCATTTGATACTTAAAATAAACAGGTCTGTTAAAGGCAGTGGACACTATTGGTAATTGTCAAAGACTAGTCTTCACAGTTGGTGTATCTCAACACATGTATAAAATAACAAACCTGTGAAAATTTGAGCTCATTCGGTCATCGAAGTTGCGAGATAATAATGAAAGAAAAAACACCCTTGTCACACGAAGTTCTGTGCGTTTAGATGGTTGATTTCGAGACCTCAAGTTCTAAATCTGAGGTCTCGAAATCAAATTCGCGGAAAATTACTTCTTTCTCGAAAACTATGATACTTCAGAGGGAGCCGTTTTGCACAATGTTTCATACCATCAACCTCTCCCCATTACTCGTCACCAAGAAAGGTTTTATGCTAATAATTATTTTGAGTAATTACCAATAGTGTCCACTGCCTTTAACACTTGCTAAGCATGTCTACCTACACATGATGTTTGGCTTACCCATGCAACATTATTGACTTGTGTTTGTACGCCAGACTACTTACCTACTGTAGGTCATGTGTACCAACAATCATAATCTTCCTTGTTCTTGAAATGTGGAGTATCTTTATGTGTTACACTTGTTTACAACCAAAAGTTTGTTTTATTCCAAAGTTCCTTACAAAGAATAAAGATCAAGAATGTCATTATACAGATAAGCCGTTGAAACTAATAATAACTGAAATAATTTATTACCAATCGCTACATTTCTATCATAAAAGGGAAGGTACACGTTTGGTAATTACTCAAAACAAATATTAACTTAAAAACTTGGTAACGATCATTGGGGAGCTGTTGATAGTATAAAACATTGTTAGAAAGGGCTCCCTACGAAGTAGCATAGATATTGAGAAAGAGGTGATTTCTCACTAAAATAATAAAACAAATTCTAGCTAGAAGTCTTTTATTCCTATCTGAAAGCACACAAATTCGTCCAACAAGGGTGTTTTTTCTTTCATCATTTTCTCGCAACTTCGATGACCAATTGAGCTCAAATTTTCACAGGCTTGTTCTTATATGCTTATTTTGGGATACACCAAGTGAGAAGACTGGTCTTTGACAATTACCAATAATGTCCACTGCCTTTAAGGCAGAGATACAATCCTATGAGTTACATGTAAAAGAAAGATTGCACACATATGAAATTATTTGGGGTTAAGATTCAAAGAAAACTAAGCAAACATCTTCATCAATCCCACCAATCTTTAAAAAATGCCTCTCCAACTATTTATGGAATATTTGTCTGTATGTGCAAAATGTTTTGTCAATGTACTCAAGGGTAAACCGTTTCCATTTTCTCTCTTTCATGCAGTATCTTTAGCTGAAGAAGTAGAGGTTTCGCCCAAATATGTAAAAGCTGGAAAGAAATATGGCCGCCGATCTCGGCCCGATTTTGACTTGAGTTACACAGCTGATTTCTCAGACATTGAAACCGATTTAAGTAGTCATTTCACTGGGATTGATTCACCACGACTGAACAGGACAGAGAAGGAAACCAGTCTGTCTGGAGGGAGGAGTAAAGGGCGGGGGAAATCAAGCAAGTCTTTATCCTTTGCTGACGATATTAGCGAGGTGAGTTGGTCTGTATTGTTTGAAGCTTTGCATGTTGGCTCTGAAAAGAGCTGGTGTGATCTTGACATTTCGATACTCTGCACGTCTTCAGGAGAATGCTTGACTACTGAGTTTGTTTGGACAATCTATGCCAATTTCATAGAGCTGCTTAAAGGAACACGTTGCCTTGGATCGGTCGAGTTGGTGTTTGAAAAGCGTTTTGTAACCGTTTGTTATAAAATGCATATGGTTAGAAAGATGTTGTAAAAGTAGAATAAAATTATCTACACAAATATGCCTCGAAATTGCGTGGTTTTCTTTTTACCTAGTCCAATAACACGGTCGGCCATTTATGGGAGTCAAAATTTTGACTCCCATAAATGGTTGACCACGTTAGTTCGTGACGTAAAATGAAAACCATGTAATTTTGAGTGATACTTGTGTGGGTCATTATATTCTACTTTTAAAATATCTTTCGAACCATATGCATTTGATAACAAACGGTTTCAAACACTTTTTATACACCAACTCGTCCGATCCAAGGCAACGTGTTCCTTTAAGCAGACGATTTTGCCTAATAATTTCCTGCTTAGCAGAAATTAGCAGGACACCAGTCATAAATTGTACATCTGAGATGGTATATTTGCAGATTACCTTAATCTGGTAAGCATTATTGCTGTGTGCTTGTTGTGTTTGAGTAGCTCTATGAAATTGGGCCCTGCCGTCGATTTCACAAAACTCTTCCTAACTTAAGACTAATCTTAGGACTTAGGACGAGTCCCAACCCTGTACTGTAGCATGCAGACCTTAAGATTAATCCTAAGTTAAGACGAGATACTTGTCCTAACTCGAGATAAGACGAGTCCTAACTCTTTGTGAAATCGACGGCTGGTGTTAAAGGCCAGTCCTTTCGTAAACTCCAGAAATTAATTACCTTAAAAACTTCAGAGGCACTGCAGCTGTTGACTATGTATAACATTTTGAGAAACGGTTCCCTTTTAATATTGTGGTTTTTGAGAGAGGGATTCAACAAAATTTGAATCTGAGATTCGTTTCATGTTTGAAGTGTTTTTCGGATTGTGTATTCCATTTATGAATTAATTCTATTACACAGACAGGTTCATTACCATATGTTTTTGAGAATCTTCAAAAAAGGTTGACCTGGCATTCTCAAATTCCTAAAGCTTGTTATAGACGATGTGACCTGTGACATCACATGTTTACAAAAGAGCCACAGCTCAAGGGAAGAAAACATAAAATCTTAAATTTTATGGAGATTGCACTGTCCAATTTTTATCAACTTTTGATATAATGAAAGGGGGCACATCTCGAAACTTGTCCAGCTTTAACTTTCTTAACTCTTGGTTTTATGTGGAAATAATGACGCTAAATGTCAACTTTCCAATAGGACCAGTGCAGTATTTTGCCTGCCAGAATATCGAAAGAATGCACAAGGTCACACTCATTGTAAACAAAGTTCACATGGTCTATATTATGAAGTGTTTTGCATGACCATAGTTTATGTGTACTTTGGGTAACTGGTTGTTTGTGCTGTCATCTGCTCTCTGGTGTTGCTAGCGCCTACTGTGTGTTTATTCATCCAGGGGTGGCATACCGACCAGTTGTGTTTACTTATTCTTCTGATTTGGTCAGTTTAGAATTTTTGTTGCTAGGGACCAAGTATTTTCCAAATAGCGAAAATGAGAAAACAATTTTAAAAAACAATATTTTTCTCTGAAATCAAATCTTTTAACATTTATTCATACAAAACAAAATTCAATATAATAATTTGTTATAAAAACAGTGTAAATTTTGTAATAACACTTTATGGTTTGGACAAAGTTGGTCCCGGACATTCAAATATGCGCAAGAGTAGCTCAGTCTAATGATAAACTCATCTGTATGTTAATCACCAGAAGGCATCAATACACATGGTTTACAACTGAATAATATTGTCCATATTTGTTTTTTGCTTGCAGAGTTTAGATGTTGAGTTTGAGGCTGATAGTGTTTTGTCAGCAAGCAGGAGAGACATACCTGTGATTGTGCATGAGACATTTGAAGCTGAAGGTAAGTTGAATCTAGGAATATTAGTTTCGAAATTGTCGATTTGTTTGATTTACAAGATGAGTGTGGTCATATTGGATTTTTACTGAATAAGTCATGAAAGGCAGTGGACACTATTGGTAATTACTCAAAATAATTATTGGCATAAAACCTTACTTGGTATTGAGTAGTGGGGAGAGGTTGATAGGAGAAAACATTGTTTTAAGTTTAACTATTTCCCTTTGCATCTTAGGTCAGATGAATGCATCCATGAGTTTGATGGAAGCTGCACCTACCGAAGCTGAACAGGTCCAAGCTATATGGAATGAGGTGGGAGTCGGTAGTGATGGCTACTTAGACATCAATGACCTGTCGACAGTCTGTCAACATATTGGTATGGAAGACATGGATGAAGAGGTACGATGGTGTTGTCTCAATTTGTCTAAGGCCCTCTCATGAGAAATATTTCTTGCGTCAGTTTGGGAGTCAGCTTCTCTACAATTCTGATTCATACATCTAAGCCTGATTCATACTTTTCAAAAGCTTCGATCAGAGCGAATTTGAAGTCATCAGCTCTGTTTTTTCTGTGCATGTTTCACATGAGTTCAGCACAGGTGAAGTCTTCTGAATTGTTTGTTACGAATTTGTGATGTCTAACTTTGCATCACATTTGCAGGAAATATGAAACAGGCTTTACTCATGTGCAGTAGAGCCTCTGCATTTTTAGGCGACGCATGCACAATTAGACACTGACCATATCTTAATGTATGTTTACTCCCAATACGGCAGACCATAAGACATAAGAAAAGTTATTACCCTAAAAAAAAAGAGAAAATACATGCTCACACAAGCTTATCAACACAACAAAGAACAAAAAATCAAGAAAGGCAGATACGAATATTACTCAAGAAACAATAATCAAGAAGTGGATTTCTGATTTCGCATAACGTTCTACGCCGCCTTAGTTCTGACTAAGAATATCGTTTGATTTTCAGGAATTGAAGAATCTGTTTAACAAGCTTGATGTCGACGGGGACGACAGAGTCGGTTTCCAGGAATTCTTAGAGGGTTTATTTCGTCATGAAGGCCCTCGCCCACCCACCACTCCTCTACCAAGTACATTGTCAACGGCTCAGAAAGCCAAGCTTCGTATGTCGATGATGGGCAGTGCAATGGATGACCCATTCTATAGAACTGCTACACCATCTATGATCGGTGGCACTCAGCTGTTAACAATGCTGGACAGAGATCTTACAGGGTGAGTACTAAGAGTTGTTCCGATAGTTTTGTTTTCTGCTGAAGACGTTCAGAGCATACTGATCGAAATTTTGAGTTGTAACCACCAGTCCTTTACAGAACCAACACTACTCTTAAGAGGTATTATTTAAGCTTGGCAATATCACGATATTATCGAATATCGCGATACTAATTTGGAAACGATTTCGATATTGGATCGATTTAGTTTAAATCGAAATATCGATATATCGCGATCGATCGCGATATCGATTAAGTATCGCAATATCGCGATGTATTTCCAAGCTGAGACATCTTGCACCCTATAGGTTTGGAGTAAAACCAGAAGAATAGGTCATTAGAACACCTTTCTTATGCTATGATGCTATGACTGTCACTTCTACAACTTTCACTGGGAATTTGAAGACTGATGATGTCAAATTTAATTAATTGCGATTATATCGAATATCGCGATATATTGTCGGCGATATATCGTGAATAAAATAAATCAATATCGCCCAAGCTTAGTATTATTATTATTAGTTATTTGGCATAAAAACACATACAAAATACAAACATAATTAAAACAAAACAAAAGCCAGGGACATATGCCTGGAGTTAAAAAAGTTTACCAAAAAACTGTAGCCCGAAGGCCTTCAGTTCAAATATCCATGGCCATATTAAAAATCTATAATTATTTACAATAAATCTATAAAGACATTAAGAAAATTAGACAACAATGGAAAGATGCTTAAAATATTCACATGGTGTTACTGCAAATCTCTCTTAGTTACTCCTTCCACCTTGCAAAGTTTTAAATACTTCTGGTCAATTTAGTGTTTTTCATTTTAATAGTACTTGGTAATTGTGAAGGACTGTAACGCGGTAGTCAATAGAGGGAGGTAGCACTGCTCTGTGGTTTGAGTATCTGCTGGGAACCCATCCATGGCAAAACTTGTAAAACAACAATTGCGTTTTGTCATAAAAGCTGGATGAAAGTATAAAAAGGTGTAAAAAGATGCTATGTTCACATCCATGTATGCTTTTAGTATGCTTTTGAAACTTTGAACGGGCAAAAGCTCCCTCAAATTACCCAAAATTACTTTATATATAAACAAACAAAAATCGGGGTTTGGCGGGGCCGCCCTGGAAATGAAACATGCAACCTGTTCAAATACATTCCTTAACACTAAACTTAGAAGTCATTATTAATTAAACCTATATTCATAAATACCTCAGATAGTTTCGCTATTCCTATTGGTGAAGAGCGCGTCACATGGGTGTGTATAAACCTTTGTTTTTGACTGGTAAAAAGTGTTAATTCATGGGCGTGACACGCGACCTTGCACCTGTTCTTATAGGACAGTTTCTTCATTCCTGTTGGTCGAGAGCAGCGGCTGAAACAGTTGTCATCATGCGATACGCGCACAGCATTCCCTTATAAGGAGTTGTTTACCCAAGGGAGGCGGAGGGCTTTACCATTTCATAGCTGGAGGGGTGTTGTATTGAAAGAAATCATTTAACAATCATAATTTTTGCATTTATTTTTATTTTTGACCAAAATGTGATGATGTTTTTGACCGAAAAAGTACTTATGAATGGGAATCAAAGTGTGTTGAATCGGTTTTCAAATAGTGGTTTAAACCCGCCGAGGCCTGGTTCGTTATAATTTACCTCGACTTCGTCTTGGTAAAATTATCAAGAACCAGGCCTCGTTGGGATTAAACCACTAGTTGAAAACCTCTTCACCACACATTGATTCCCTTAGTAAATGAAAAACATTGTCTCTTTGACTTCTTTTGTTGCATTACAATCTTGTATGATGCACTATACACAATGTAAGATGAATGAAGTCACTTTCATGCGCCAAATCTGTAACCTACATGTAAAGTAACATCAACATACCTAATTTGTTTACTTTTATTAAATAGGCTAAAGCAAATTAAAAATAAAGTTAAGAGTTATCCCTTGGCTTTCAGATGAGCCAAGTGTTAGTATAACGTCAGGTTGCTAATTAGTGATTTTCGCTGTAGGTTTTACAAGTGTGCATGTATCATTGACAGATATTATACACTCTACTCCTACTATTATTTGCATCACAATAGAAATTACTATCACTTGTATGACATGTGTTTGTTTCCAATTGACTGCTTCACAAAAGCACATGTGCATACACTTATCAGTGCAACAGCTGTTGCTTTGAAAATCGGGTGGTTCAATAACTACACAAATAGACCAACCTATTGCATGACAAACTCTAAAGCCATTACTACAATACATACAACAGTTTTCCCATAATGTGACAGCGATTTATCAAAAGATAGAAGATGTTCAAAAAATATTTTGAGGAGTTCCTGCCGTTTCAGCGGAAAAATCCTGCGGTGGGTGGGACATTAAATCCGGATGGACAGGAGAAACAGGAAGATGGGTAGGCATATAGGCTGGTCACACAGTGTTGTTGTTTATCATGAAATGTGTACACGTACACATATGTACAGTAGTATCCTATGAATATATGTAAATTTGTTTTGTATTTTTAGTAGACATTTTTCCTCAGACAGTTTTCTTTATAGATACGTGTCCTAAGATCTGATTGGTCTGAAATTTCATTTAAGTTGTGTAATGTAATTGACCTTGCAAACCACACATTTATTATATTGAAATTGTGACTACTCAACATAACTTGACAGTTATTTACACATTAGTAATGTATATTTTTTTCCAGGTATTTCATGATGTGTTATGTTAAAATTTGTTGTTATCGCTTAACATATATCAATATATACTATAAATATGTACATGTTTTTTGATGTTTTGATGTTTCCATTTTGTAATGTGTCAAATTATCATCTTGTTACATTTTGTATTCTCTGTATATTTTCCTCGTAAATCGACCCCATGGTTGCCATGGGAAATATTTTGTTATAAGAATATTAATGAATGAATGAATATACAATCATTTCATTACAATCTGGCCCAATGAGAGTGGTACAAATATAAATGGAATAATCATTGTTATTATTATTATTATTATTTAAAGGTATGCCAACCCTGATGACATTGCTGAGCAGTTGGCAGCACAAGGCATACAAAACCCCATGGAAGTTTTAGAGGTACACAGTATATATTTTTAAATGTTATAAGTTGTGAATTGTTTTATCCTAGTCATATTCATAACTCATTCAGGAGGCCTTGAAATATATTTTTGACAGTGGACTGCTGTTAAGGGAGAATGATGCTTTTTATTTTGCTCTTATTGACATCTTGAAAGATACAAGTCTCGACACTCATGGGGTGACAGTCTTTTTCTTCAGCTGCGCAACGCATCTAGAACTCTCTACCACTTAATCCTAGATCTTGTCTTTGTACTACAAAATTCAAATCTCTTCTCAAAACTTATCTTATGTCACAGGTTTTCAAGGACTAATTTTGTTGTGTCTGTTTTTCTTTGTGTTTTTTTGTTTTTGGTTTTTTTTGGTTTTACTGCGCCTTGAACCAGCAGAGTGGATATGTGCGCACTACAAGTCTTATTATTGTTATTATTATTAAATTAAATATTTCACCAGCCCACTGGTCCACCCCCCAAAAAATTGATAAACACAGTTTTTTTAACGAGTGTTTGCGCCCAAGGCTTAGACTTAAATTGGTTGTCGATCAGTATTAAGAAAACTATTTAATGGTAATTTCCCTGCTCCATTGGTTTTTAGAATCTTGAAATAAACACTGAGACGGGGAAGGTGAACTTGCAGGATTTGTCAGCAGCTTTGGAGCATGTGTTGATGACTACAGGTGATAGCAATGGAGTATACCAGGCTGCATTGACAACGTATCAATCAGAACTAAAACACCTCAAGTAAGTCTCTTCCACTATCTTTCTTTGCTCTATTGATGTGTTAATAATAACTAACTAGGCGCTTAGTTATATACAAACTTTCAGAAAGATAGGTTATTGCAGTGATGAATTCTGAGACCCAATTATTTAGCACCTTATAAGGGTTTAAAATAAGCTACGGCGCATTAAGCAGCCACAGCCAGGAACACCGGGGCGAACCTCTTCTCTTTTCCATAAGTGCACTGGTTTCTTATACATGTGTTACACAACATATATCGGCTTTACGTCCCATCTGAAGACGAAGCAATGGTTCAGTGTCTTGCTTAAGGACACAAGTGTCACGACTGGGGATTCAAACCTACACTCTGCTGATCAGAAACACCAGATTTTGAATTCGGTGCTCTTAACCGCTCGGCCACGACACTTAGTATAGTGCGTTAGGGTCATGCCACAGGAGGCAATATAATAATAATAATATACAGGCAACCAGTTTCAGGCAATTTCCAAGAAGAGAATCCATTTACTTTTGAAGGTTCACATATTATTCAAAGTTTGACAAAATGCTCCTGTGCTACCAGAGTAGTCCTGTAGCAGGCACTGCAGTTGGTTGCCGGTAAATTTGCCTCGTGTGACAAGGCCCTGGATGGCCTTCAAGGCTAAGCGCATTGTTCAATCATTGTTCTTTATAGATGATGTGACCTATGTTTACATTCAAACTGCCCTCTTTTAACAAAACACTGTATACGTCATGTATACGTCATGGTAATATTGCATACACTTTCTAGCTGGCTGCCAAAACACAAAGGTTTTGCCCGGCGGGATGCGCGCGAATCATGTTTTTGTTTGCAAGTGACGTCAGAGGTCACATCGTCTATACAATGAAAATGGCACAGACTTTGACCTTTTGACTGGCACAAAAATTCTTCTTGGAACTTGGTCATGTAGTCGAAACGTTGAGACCAATTCAGAACTGACTCCGCGGCAGTACAGTTAATTACAATCATATAAGCTAAAGTAGTAGTCCAGTCTATTTTCTATACCATCCACCTTGGTTATAGTTTAAAAGTAGGGCAGTTCTTTTCAGAACTGAGAGAAGTCTCCCAAACCTCCGATTATCTACTCCGCGGCAGTAGAATAAAGCAGGACAGTTCTCTAAGAACAAACTCTACCTGGCAAGTAGGGACACTCATGGTGTTACCACAAACCAAATATACATTAATCCACATTATTATTATCCATTTACCATTTGTATCTTACAGAACCCAGTTGGATGCACTGACCGATGAGAGAGATAAACTCAAGGGTGATATTTACGAGGCAAACCAACGGAATGCCTTACTGGTTAAGGAAGTGGATGAGTCTCATGCAAATATTCTGAAGACCAACGAAGCCAAGCTGCAGTAAGAAAACACTTCAATTAAACATATGTGTTATAAATCTTAGCTATTGGATTCAATATAGGCTTTTTATTTCACTCATGGATGAGGTTTTGAAATATTTTTCAAAAATATCCTCAGTTTTAAAGACACTGGACACTATTGGTAGTTATCAAAGACTAGTCTTGACAATTGGTGTAACTCAACATATGCTTAAAATAACAAACCTGTGAATATTTTAGTTCAATCGATCGTCACAGGTTTGTTATTTTGTGCATATGTTGAGATACACCAAGTGAGATAAGACATGGTCTTTGACAATTACCAATAGTGTCCAGTTGTTAAACACAATCTTTTTTTTGTGAATCTGCTTAAGTCTGCTTATATCTATTACAAACATACGTATTAAGCGCTCTAAAAATATTATTGTTATTGTTAATGAGATTTCTGATTTTGTCTCACCCAGAGCTGCCGAGAAAAAACATCAGGAGAAAGTAAATGCGATGCAGTCTGAGCTTGAGAAAGAAAGGATTCAGATGGCTTCACAGGCAACGAAACAAAGTCAACGATTAGAAGACCAGATTAATCAAATGAAATCAGGTGATGCTGGGCTTAGAGAAAGACTCCTGGAAACACAACAAGTAAGTCAGGTTTCCTTGTGGTTTTTGGACTAATCTTTGTCTAATGTCATTTGAAAAAAATAAACGGTAATTAAAGGGAAGGTACATGTTGGTAACGAGCATTGGAGAGCTGTTGATAGTATAAAACATTGTGAGAAACGGCTCCCTCTGAAGTAGCATAGATTTTGAGAGAGAGGTAATTTCTCACTAAAATAATAAAAGACTTCGAGCCAGAAGTATTTTATTCTTATCTGAAAGCACACAAATTCGTCCAACAAGTGTTTTTTCTGTGATCATTTTCTCACAACTTTGATTGAATTTTAGCTCAAATTTTCATTGGCTCGTTATTTTATGCTTATGTTGGGATACACCAAGTGAGAAGACTGGTCTTTGACAAACATACCAAACATGGTCTTTACCAAACATGTACCTGCCCTTTAAGTATACTATCTTGTAATCTTTCAGGTTTGTCTGACACTGTCCAGTCTTTGGAAAGCGAGAATGTTTTATCTGCTGTTTATTTATCTCTTTCCTTTTGTATTTTATGTATATTTTTGTAAAGTCAAGTTTCCTTATGGTGTTGACTTATGGATTTGTTTGTTGTCTGTTTGCATTTGGAAAACAGTTGGACAGTAACTAAGTTTATTTGTTGGTAATTTTTCAGGTGTGCCATATTCATGTCTTTAGAATGCATATACCATATTGTGTAATCTGCCGTCTATATTTTTATGTCTCTTTCCTTTTGTATTGTATGTATATTTTTGTAATGTAATTGTCGTTTTTTTACCCGTTTAAATTGTAGATGAAATTAAATGAAATGAAATAGACTGGATCACTCAGGTGTAGTCTGTTTATTCACAATTTATTTCATTATGGGTGGGGAAATTCTGTAGTAAAAGCCCGAGTCACACTGCAGCGATAACGAAAACGACAATGATCATAACACAAAGAGAACGCATTTTATTGGTTGAATTTCTCCACACAGAATATGCACACGCTCATTCAACCAATAGAATGTGCTCTCTTTGAGTCAGGATCGTTATCATTTTCGTTATCGCTGCAGTGTGATTGGCCTTGAGTCATGCCACAATAACCACAATTATTAGACCTTGATTCTAAAATTTGTTTGTTGACTTGATTTGTTGAAATTTGTAATTACAATCATTGAAGTCCTTCAAATTATTCCAACAAACAGAATTCTAATGCGTGTGGTTACCATGGAAGTACATGTAGGTGCAGAAGTTACTGAATAAATGAATTTATGCTAAATACTTTCAGATAAAACTTGTTATAAATGTGGAAGTATATACTATCAAGATGAAGCAGTCCATTGTTTCATGTTATTAGACCATGATCCCTTGTCGACTCTGTGGTAATTTTAATTGCTTTGGTTTTTCTTTAATTGACTTTAAAACGCTAACAAGCTGACAATCAATAATGTTGGAATTGTTTATTCTGTAGGAGATAACAAGATTAGAGAAAGAGTTGGGTGAGGCTGCGGAGAAGTTAAATGACGACCAGAAAACCATACAGAAACAGCAACGAGATCTTGATGGCTTCCAAGAACTTGAGGAGAGGGTAAGATTCCAGTCTCGTAAAAAATGCTTTCCGTTTTGAAACCAGATTTCATGTCACAAGATGAATTGAGTCTTGAACCTGCAGCCGATTTAAAAAAAAAGCTTTTTAAAAAAACTACTTTTAATTACTAAGCAAGGTGTGAGGTCACTTTTAACATAAGTCTCGCATCTTAAATTGATATTTGTAAAAATGTTACATTCAGAATTGACTCAAGACATTTACAGTGAACAAGATGTATGCTGCCTTATTGTGAAAAAACCTGGCAAAGGAATTGATACCAGCTAAATGATCTTGTTAGATGATCTTTAACCTATATCTTTGCTCCACAGTTGGCAGAATTAGAGTCCAACAGAGAAACCGTCTCAAAGCAACAAGAGGAGTTCTTCGAAGCAAGCCTCAAAGAATACCAAGAACATGTCAGAGTAAGTTGTTTTTGTCTTTTTTATTTCATTTTTTTATGAGAGATCATAAGGCCAGACAGCCATTTAACGGTGAGGGCTACAGTTGACTGATCTGGGCTGTCGACCCAAATCAATTGGCACCAGGGGCGCGTTGTCCCTACTCCTTGGGCTGAAGCACTGAAACAGGGATAACCCCTTCACAGTCTATAAGAATGAAGGCATGGTATCATCCACAAGGAGCCTAGCTGGTAGAGCAGAATGCAGCACCTTCTCAACTTTTTGTACGAAGCATTTGTGGTTAAGTGCCTTGCTCAAGGGCACAGGTGTCATGACCTGGATGACACTTTGATGTTGAGAACACCTTATTTTAAGGAAAAAACACAAATCACATATTGTTTTTTAAAGGCAGTGGACACTTTGTGTAATTATTCAAAATAATTGTTATCATAAAACCTTTCTTGATTACGAGTAATGGAAAGAGGTGATAGTACAAAACATTGTGAGAAATGGGGCTCCCTCTGAAAATAATATAGCTTTCGAGAAAGAAGTAATTTTCCACAAATTTGATTTCGAGACCTCAGATTTAGAATTTGAGGTCTCAAAATCAAGCATCTGAAAGCACACAACTTCGTGTGACAAGGGTGTTTTTTCTTTCATTATTATCTCGCAACTTTGATGACCGATTGAGCTCAACATTTCACAGGTTAGTTATTTTATGCATAAATGTTGCGATACACCAAGTGAAGAAGACTGGTCTTTGACAACTACCAATAGTGTCTAGTGTCTTTAAGTGCCTTGCTTAAGGGCACAGGTGTCATGACCTGGATGACACTTTGATGTTGAAAACACCTTATTTTAAGGAAAAAGACAAGTGAAATGGTTGTTTTTTAACTCAGGTACTCCAAGATCAACTGGATGAGATGACCCAAGAGAATGAGCTGCTGAAACATCAGTCATCGGAAAGGAAGATCAGAAGAAGGGGGAGTAAGGCGTACGGATCCAATAAACCAAACCGGGTTGGATCTGTGCTGTCTGACTACACCAAACCTCATGTCGTCAAAAAGTCAAGTGGAAACTCATCATCAGGTTAGTAATTAGTTTCTTTCATAAATAGCTACAACAAAAGTGATTCATACAACCAATCTGGCACTTGTCTCATAAAGATTAACACGCATAGACCAGTTTTGATTTGACGAAACCTTACTAGCCCATCAATAGAAGAGAGAGACTAGTCAATCCCAAAAGGTGGCCTGCCAAGCGAAAGTCGGCAGACCTTAGCTTATTGCTTTACCAAAATCTGGTAAAACTATGTTGAAACAATGGAAATGAACGTGAATGTATCTACAGCAAACAAGATGGACCAATGAGCAACCTTAGATTTATACTGGTCCCCTGTCCTTATCTGCAGGGATAACTGTATAAAAACAGGTATTGGTTTTATATGTATGCACATGTATGTCAGATTTAACTGTGAATCTCCAGAAAAGGCCATGTGAAGTGATGCAAGGTTAAAGGTGATCATGGACTTGGGCTTAACGGCAGATCTTTGGAGCAAATCACAAGCCTCAATGTGTGATGTCAGATATTCAGGCTGCAGTTGTTGATCTCTAAAGAGAGGCTCCCTATACATAACATATTATACACAAAATGGATACAAGGCAAAATCATCCTTTTTCCACCATGCAAGAATGCCACTCTTTCACTTTTATTCATCATGTTTGTTTATTACATGAATTTTTAGAGAACGAGTCAGAATTGGAAGAGTTAGATCCCAAGTCTAAGCGTCGACTGCCATTAGCAGTCAGGTCTGGAGGAGATGGCAATAGTAATGAAGAAGAAGACATCAAGAAAGCTGAGGCAGAAAGTAAGTCATTTCAGAGTTTTCACCAAACCAGTAATTCCTTACTAACCTTAATAGCATCTACGTAGTACTGTAGGTCTTCCTGTTCCCATCAGAACCGCTGAGATTGTTTTGTCCTTCAAAATGTCTCTTAACATGTACCTGTTCTACATCCTGTAACTGGTTTTCCCCATTACGTTGTAGATTCCTTATAGCACATTGTATCCTTTAGTTGTTTGATACTATATTGTTTTTTAAACTGTTTTATTGTGTATTTGTATACTGTTGTTCTTTAAAGACCAGCTGGAGAGGAGAGCCTCAAGACGGGGGGATTTGTTTCTTTCAGCCAATCCTCCCCGCCCCAGCTGGTTCTCTCTCCTTCATCTGTATTTTACTTTTTCTTGCTGTATCTTTTTATGTGCATTATTGTACTCTTTATCTGCCGGAGAATTAACTAAAAACGAAATATACAAATCCAGTAATTATTATTACTATTATTATTATTATTATTATTAGCATAGTGAAGTAATACCTTCTACCTTGCAAAAATAACCCACAAGATTTCAGAGGGAAGTTTCGTTGCAATTTTGGATATTAACCAATACAAACATCACATTAGATTAACATGCTGTACACTTTTTTTATGACAGAGGCCAAGTTGGAAGCGGAGATCGAAACCTTGAAGGAAGAACACACCAAAGAGCTGACTGATTCAAAGACTAACTACGAACGCGAGTGCAAAGACATTGAGTTCCGCTACAAGATGGAAATCACTGAACTCGAGGACAACTTTGATCAGCAGAAGGATGAGATGAAAGAGGAGTTTGTTAAAGAACAGCAGCAACTGATTGAGGAGATAGAGAGACGGTTTGGAGACGAGAAGCTCGAGATGGCAGAGCACTTTGCGACAGAGAAACAGGAGTTGGAGGAGTTCTTCTCCAAAGAGAAAAGGGATCTCAGGTTTGTGCAAGGTCTACAGCGTATTTTCAAATGAAACGTTTGTTTTAATTGTGGTTCATGAAGTGTTTTCTGCAATCAATCAATCAATCGTAATTATGTATATGGTGACATTTGGTTGGCGTTTTTAAAGTCTGTATTATAGGTGAATGTCTGATGTTGTAAGGGAGACTGTTCCCCATCCTAGGATCGCTACAAAAATGTATGGTCGCCTCAAAATGCTTCTAGGAATAAGTCATGTAGATTTGTCAGAAAAGGAGTGACTAATTTGTCAGAAAAGGAGTGACTAATTCAGCATTTGCATTGTATTAGTTTCCAAACGAAAAGACTTTCTGTCACACTTGAAACATCTTTGTCAAAGTTCATTTGTGTATCAGTGATTAGGTGTTGACTGTCATTATGCAAAGTAGGATACCAGTCACAAATTTTCCAGCCACAAGTTGGCAGGTAAACTTACTAACCATAATTTGTTATGCTTAGCTGCTTTTTGTGCTGGAATTGTGCGAACATTACCCATCTTGCAAACTATTAAACTTTCTCTACCGATGATAACTAATATTTTTACTCCTTTGTGATCAGGGATCAGCTGGAGGCAGAATACAACCAGGAGATGGACAACAGGATTGCTGACGTCAAACAGAGACTGCTGGATGAGAAGGCACACATAGAGAAAGAACTCTCAGAAGAAAAGTCAAATCTGAGTGAAGACATTATTCGAGAGAGAACAGCGGGCGAGTTGAGACTTAAGAAAATGCAGAGGGATCTGGAGATGAAATTTTTGGAAGAGAAAGGAGAGATGCAAGCTCTGTGGGAGCGTGAGAGGGCTGAGCTTGAGAGAGCGTACCAAGAAAAAGTCCACGAGTTAGAGTCTCTTTTTGTTGACGGGGAGGTTGGGCTTAAAGGACAGTTAAGGAGAGACTTTGATGAGCTCCTCAGCAACCACAGAGCAGAGATAGAGCGGAACTTCTACCAAGAGAAAATGTCAATGATAGAAAACTTTGAACAGGAGAAGGAAGAGTTAGTGGAGAGACTTGAACTGGAGAAGGCGGAGTTGGTGAAAGCGAGCAAAGGCGACAAGTCTTCAGTCTTGGAAAAGAGTAAACAGGAGAAATCTGAGATGGTGAAGAAACATAAGAAAGAGAAACTGGAGCTTGTTGAGACACACAAGAAGAAGGTAGTAGACCTTGAGGATCGGCGAGAGCAGGAGAAGGCCCAGCTTGAGGAAAAGATTCAGAGAGAACGACAAAAATTTAAGCAGGAGAGAGAAAAGTTAGAGACTAGATTCAAAGAAGAAGTGAATGAGCTGGAGACGTCTTTAGCTGTCAACAAAGAAGAGTTGGAGAAGTCAATCCAAGAGGATGTTGAAGACAAAGTGCGAATAGATATGAGGGTAAGATACCAGGATTCCTCTTTTAAAATCATGCCTTGCAGATGCACAGTATTAACCCTTGCTTACCATAGGCAACTTTAGTCGACTGCACTCATCAGTGTTAAACCTTTCCAATACCATAGGCGACTTTAGTCCCTACTCATACCCCCTCTGCCATCTGCCTTACCATTGACGAGTTTCGTCGACCAAGTTTGCACCCCAAAAAACACACTCAAGCCTGAGCACAAAGGCCATTTTTACTAAAGCTGTATTTTTGTCCATGTTTACCCTCCATACCTAACCAAACCATTATTCGAAAGGGAAAGATTTGGTCTTTCCAAAGATGGTATTAAATAACATACATATAAGGTGGAGTTGAAAGATTCAAAGTTCCTAACACCTATGGAAACCCATATTGTTTGTCCAAAAAGAAGTAGAGATTACAGATCAAACTAAAAAGGAAAGAAATGACTTTGACATTTTAACTTGATTGCATCACATACGCTGAATATTAAAATAAAATTACCTATTCATCCATCATCACCTCCCCAAACTCACCCATTCCCCTTTCCCACTTTCTTCCTTCCTCATCTCACTACATAACCCAGTGTTGTCCAGAAGTGCCAGCTGCCTTTGATTTTGCTGCCGGCTCCTTTTTTTTAAACTTTTCTTCCAGTTTTGTTTTGCCTCCTCCAATTTTCCTCAAGGTAAATGGCTGTCACTGGCTACTTATATTTTGTTCCCCTGCTACTTCAAAAACTGTGGTCAACCCTGTCACCATTACATATTTTTGCTGTTTTTTCTGTGTGCTTTTAAATACTTTTAACCCATTACTAACAATCACTTTCATATCACCCATAACGCACTTCCTTCTAGTCTACCATTCGTGAATGTGATCAACTGAAACGATCGGTCAGTAAGCTAGATGATCAACTCAGTCAGGCCAATGAGAAGCTGGAAGGTCATCATATGAGCTCTCAAATACACGAGGTCAGGCTCCAGACTCTTACCATGATTTCATAATTTCAGTCATATTCGGTTTTGCACTGCAGGCTTGGAATAGACCCTTCCCATGAAATATGTTAACTGCCCATTGCGCGTGCGCACTAACATTTTGGTTGGCAAAATGAGGGAACATCGCGCTGTTTTGTACACGTCTAAAGGCTGCTAGACGCAGACACCATTGTGCGTCTGCTTAGTGCACAACTCTATAGCGTTTGCCAACAAATAGGGTCAGGACGCATGCGTGAACGTAATTAGCATATTTTATGGGAAGGGTCCATTACACGCAAGCCATGAGAGGCCCTGACCTCCAATGCCCCTTTTATTTACCTTGGTGCCCCTTCAAAAGTTTCCCACTGACTTCAGATTTTCCAATGGAAGCGCCCTTTGCAAAATGAAAATGGCCTTGCCCTCTCAAAGAGGAAATTCCAGGCCTGCATTGCATTTATTATTAGGTGATGTTAGCGGTAACGCCATGTGCACAAATCTCTTTGAGTAGTGTGGTTCTGAGAAGAACTGGTGGTTGGCAAATAGGAACCAACACTACTCAAAAGAGATTTTCACATTGTGTTACCACAAACCTCACCTAATTCTACTTTAAAGGAACACGTTGCCTTGGATCGGTCGAGTTGGTCTTTGAAAAGCGTTTGTAACCGTTTTTTATAAAATGCATATGGTTAGAAAGATGTTGTAAAAGTAGAATACAATGATCCACACAAACATGCCTCGAAATTGCACGGTTTTCCTTTTACCTCGTCGACTAACACGTCGGCCATTTATGGGGGTCAAAATTTTGACTCCCATAAATGGCCGACCATGTTAGTTCGCACAGTAACAGGAAAACCACGCAATTTCAAGGCAAACTTGTGTGGATCATTGTATTCTACTTTTATAACATCTTTCCAACCATATGCATTTTGTAAAAAACGGTTACAAATGCTTTTGTTTTGACCAACTCGTCCGATCCAAGGCAACGTGTTCCTTTAACCATGCGAAGTTTCAAATCCCACTTGCATTTATTAACACTATTCATTAACAATCATTGTTCACGCTGAAGGCATAATATTATGTCAACTTCTTTTAAAGGCACAGGAGACTATTGGTTATTACTCATAATAATTGTTAGCATAAAATCTTACTTGATAACGAGCAATGGAGAACTGTTGATAGTATAAAACATTGTGAGAATTGGCTTCCTCTGAAGTAACGTAGTTTTTGAGAAAGAAGTGATTTCTCTCGCTGAGGTTCTCGAATTCAAGCATCTGAAAGCAAACAGATTGTGCGACAAGGGTGTTTTTTCTTCCTTTGTTCTCTCGCAACTTTGACTACCTATTGAGTTCAATTTTTCACAGGTTTGTTATTTTGTGCTTATGTTGAGATACACCAAGTGAGAAGACTGGTCTTTGACAATTACCATAGGTGTCCAGTGGCTTTTATAATAATGGTCATTTGTGATACGCAATATCTGTCAACTTGACACTCCTTTTCTTTAAAACATATGGTTTCTGAAATGATGCATTTTATAACCATAGTAAAGTTAAAACAGATACAATGCAATGATCTTTTGTTCTTTGCAAAAGTAACAATTTCCCCTCTTTCTCTCCACTCTTAGGCACAACTGATGTTAGTTACAGATGAGAAGGAGAAGTTATCTACGGATCTGACTGATATTAAAAAACAAGTGAGTATAAACAATGCCTTAGTCAAGTTGAGTACATGTACAATCAACATGTACCTTTAAACATTGCCTGACATCGTTAAGTGGCTGTCTTTGGTTCTTTGTTCACTGTTGCTGAGACGTAGAACAAGGAGCCATTCCAACAGCTTTATTCCACATACTGCATCTCTTTGGAACTCCTTGTCTGGTGCATGCCTTCCATTCTACAATCTGTTTTAAAGGCAGTGGACACTATTGGTAATTACTCAAAATAATTATTAGCATAAAACCTTACTTGGTAACGAGTAATGGGGAGATTTTGGTAGTATAAAAAATTGTGATAAATGGCTCCCTCTGAAGTGACGTAGCTTTCGAGAAAGAAGTATTTTTGCACGAATTTGATTTCGAGACCTCACATTTGGAATTTGAGGTCATGAAATCAAGCATCTGAAAGCACACAACTTCCTGTGACAAGGGTGTTTTTTCTTTCATTGTTATCTCACAACTTCGACGACCAATTGAGTTCAAATTTTCACAGGTTTGTTATTTTGTGCATATGTTGAGATACACCAAGTGAGAAGACTGGTATTTGACAATTACTAATAGTGTTCACTGTCTTTAAGAGGAATATCAGTTTTTACCTTCAGCTTCCCTGAGTTATTTTTCACATTTAATTGTTTTCCTCTTGTAGACCCTTACCAGAAGTGGCT
Source organism: Asterias amurensis (assembly GCF_032118995.1). Classification (NCBI taxonomy): domain Eukaryota; kingdom Metazoa; phylum Echinodermata; class Asteroidea; order Forcipulatida; family Asteriidae; genus Asterias; species Asterias amurensis. The sequence goes on along the minus strand of NC_092648.1, from coordinate 12,154,914 downwards.
TCTAGCCTTGTTTGGGGCAACTTACATAAACATTAATGAAAGTTGTTCTTTGTTTTGTTCAATGTTGCCTCATGATAACAAATAAAATTCTCTTTTCAATCACATCATTCACAGCTTCTTGAGGCCCAGATGCAAGTCTCCATCCAAGAAACGCAACACATGAGAGAATTGCAACGGGTCAAAGACAAACAGTCCGATGTCTCAATGAAGGAATTACAACGTCTTCGCGAGGATCTTATCCGTAAAGACACTCAAAAGAAGGAGACAGAGAAGATGTTAGACGAGAGGAATCAAGAGATTGGGAGGATTGTTAGAAGCAGCAAAGAGGAATGGAAAGATGAGGTTAAGAGACTGACGGAGATTAAGGCTGAGCAGGAGAGGAAACTGAAAAAGATGAGAGCGACGTTGGATGAGTACGTCAATAAACTGAAAGACCAGGTGAGAAATTCTTGTTTCTATTTATTTTGAAATAATCCACATGGTTTTGATGATAGATGTGCCACATAGCCTGCAGTATGATAGGTCGTTGGATGAACACAGAAATGCATTCACATTGACAATACAAATAATAAACAGATACGTGTAGCTCTGTGCACAGTTGTTGTACAATACACAACATATTCAGATAATTTGGTTTATTGCTGTTCAACTTACTGTAAAATATGGAGAGTTAACTAAGATGTAAAGCTGTGTAATGTAGTTTGAAGCATGTTATGTCTCAATGTATGCATTGCTCATTGCCTTTACATCTCCTAGTATTACTGATATGAAAATAAGATATTGAAAGGTTTGCGGTAACACCATGTAATGACTACCTCTAATGAGTTGGGGTGGTTCTGAAAAGAACCGTTGGTTTCAACTCGACGTTTCGATCAGTATGCTCTGATTGTCTTCTGGAGAAAGCTGAAGACAGCTTTCTCCAGAAGACAGCTTTCTCCAGAAGACGATCAGAGCATACTGATCGAAACGTCGAGTTGAAACCATTGGTTCTTTTTAAAACCATCCCAACTCATTAGAGATAGTCATTACATGGTGTTACCGCAAACCTTTCTATATCGTATTTCCCCCATGCAAAGTTTCAAATCCTACTGATATGAAAATAGTTCATACCCGTTCTGTGTTTCTACAAAAATCGTTTGCTTGTCAAGTTTTGCACATGTGTTTTCCACCAATTTTAAACTGATGTGTTGTTCGTGAAAGGTGTAAATGCCTTACTTGTGTACCTTCGTTCACTCGTACCAATGTACCAATATGAAAAACAAAATTTTCTCTTTTATTTATTCTCTTCCATTCTTTAACGTTTTTTCAAACATAAATAACTTTAAGATAAAAAAGTTAACAAAGCCAACAGAGTGACCGAAGCCATAATGATCATTGAGCTTTCATAAAAATGACTTACCAACACTTTCCTTGTCTGTTTTGTTTTTTGTTTATTTAGCTGACAAGGTCAACTCGTAGTGACATTATGGTGAAGGAATTGTACATGGAGAACTGCAAGCTACACACTGCTCTACAAATCACAGAAGAACGCCAGAAGAATGCAGAAAGAACCTGCCATAACCTGACAGAGAAGAACCAAGTTTACCTCAGACTTATCCGGAAAGTATCCCCTGCTGTTATTTAATCATTAGAATGATTGAGTTTTATTAGGATGTCAGCTTGGTTTGATAGTAGAGCTTGTTGCGTGTCATGGCGAAGGAGTCTTTAGTGCATTAGACTCGAGTTCTGATGGCTGGTTCATCAGAGTGTGGGATCAAATCCGGGTCATGACACTTGTGTCCTTGGGAAAAAAACTTGCTGTTACAGGGCCCAATTTCATAGAGCTGCTAAGCACACAAATTTGCTTAGCATGAAGTGTCCTCCTTGATAAAAACAGGATGACCAACCAAATTTCCATTTGTTGCATCATTCTTGTTGCTGGTATTCAGCTGTAGTTTCCTTATACCGAAAATCACGTGGAAATTTGGTTGGTAATCCTGTTTTTATCAAGTAAAAAATTTCATGCTAAGCAAATTGGTTTGCTTAGCAGCTCTATGAAATTGGGCCCTGGTCATAACCCAAGAGTCAATGGGTACCTGTGAGAGGAGAGATTGTCGCTGCGATTGATCAACAACCAGCGGCCGATTTCACAAAATGCTTGGATTAATCCTATCTCGAGTTAGGACGAGTAACTCGTCCTAACTTAGGATGGGTTCAATGCGTCCTTACATCTTTGGATACGGAATTTAACCCGTCCTAAGTCCTAAGATTAATCCTAAGTTAGGAAGAGTTTGGTGAAATTGATGGCTGGGATCCCATTTGGTGTCAGTGCAACATCTCCTTAGAAGCCAAGATGGATTCAGGAATGCTTAAAGGCCCGGTCCCACTGCAGCGATAACGAGAACAATAACAGCGCAGAGAGAAGGCATTCTATTGGTTGAATTGCTCTGCACAGAATACACCCATGCTTATATTCAACCAATCGAGGGCGTGTATTGATAACGTTTTCGTTCTCATTATCATCACCGAGGCCTGTGTGACCGGGCCTTAAGGCTGGGTGATAAGAGGTACCCTTACAGGCCCTGAACTTTGCTCTTGAAGGGGCACAGCATTTTTCCTCGGTTAGGGGCACCAAGTCAATGCTGTGGGTGCCATGGGTTAATTCGATGCCTGCCCTTACATGAGTAACAGCTTAAAGCATTTTCTACTTGGTGTAAAAGTGCCTAATAAATACATATTTATTTTCATGAAAAAGTAGGGTTGCTTTAGCATGTATTTGTAGGATCAACCAAATACAGTGTGGTGCTAGCTTTTATACAAGCATCCACACAGGTTTTTTTATCAATCACGACTACTGAAAGGCTGAAAAAATGTGCACTGTCATTCATTTATTGTGTTCCTCCCTCCCTATACAACTAGATACCTAGTTGCAGTGGCGTGGGTCTCAAAGTTCAACAATTAACTGGATATTATCTTCTGAAATTCAGTTCTTGCCTTGACCTCTGTTATTTACACTGTGAGGTTGACAAATTCCGTCCAGATTAAACCACCTTGAGTATTGATACACTGGTATCAATTTTAAAGTTTTAAATTTCACTGCTGATTAAATTGTAAATGTCCATTTTGGACAAACCATTTATTGGTATGTGCATTATTACATGAACATGTATTCCTGTTGTGATTTCTCTATAAATTAATTGATCCCATTTCATTAGCATGCAGCAATTATACATTGATCATGGTGTCGCCATCTTGTTTTTTGTTTTGTTTTTTCAATCGCATACAAATCAGTGTAACCATATTGAAGGTAGAGGTCAAAATAGTCTGACCCTAGTTTAGTAGAATGAGATTCCGAGTTCATTTATTGACTTCTACCTCGACTACATCTACTGCAGGGGACTGATATACATTGTACTCTGTGATGTTGTTCATAAAGCCCGGTTCATACTTTTACGTCACAAATTTGCAGAGTGATTGGCAACAGTTGAACTGTGTTAACTTCCTGCCAACCCTTCGCTGCTAACACAGCCGTGTGATGTCAAATTGGCTTCGCATTTGCAGGAAGTATGAACCAGGCATTTACTATGGAGGAACATCCTAGAGAAGTCACTACATTGCCTTGTGGAATACATTCCTGTATAATAATAATAACAATAATATCGAAGTCTTATATAGCGCACGTATCTACCAAACAAGGTACTCAAGGCGCTGAAACTATTCAAAGCTTACTATAGAAATAAAACAAGTTAAAAAGTATAGACAAATGAGCCGTCAAAGCAATATTTTCTTCTGCCGACAGGGTTTTATTATTTTGCAGAAAGATGATAACTTCATTCCAAGACATTGCCTTGCGATTATTTCCTTCTACTGTAAATTTTTGATCAAACATCTGAAATGTACATTTTTTATAAACATATTTGGCACAATTTTTATAACTCTAAATCAGAAATATTTGGTGATTTAGGAGAATGTTTTTTGTACTTTTTTCCCTATTTCATAGAACTTTTAAAAGATAACGATGATCATGGCATCAAATTTATATTGTAAAAAGGTTTGGTTTGTGTCAAGAAAAGTACTAACCGAAATTTTTTTTACGACATACTAGTCTATCATGTGTTTGGAGTACTTAACTAAGACATGTAAATACATAATCTGTACAAAGAAAATACTGTTGTATATAATATTTCAAAATATTTTATTTATCATGTGAGTTCTTTTACTGTGTTCGATTTGTGCATGTACATTTTGATAATTTTGTTGTTGTGATTATCTTATTTTGATTATTTTGAAATTATTTATCAAGTCTAACTTTTTGTTCAGTGTGCATATATGGTCTTTTTCAAAAGTGCTACTTCAACCAAATATTTGCACATGCGACTTGTACTTGAATGTTTTCTGTTTGAGATTTTGCTTTACAAGTTATATTATAACCAATGATTCCACAGACACAGAAAGTTCATCACAAAACTGAATGTGACCTCCTTCAATGCAACCACACAACAATGGGAATTAATGTTTAACGGTGTGTTAAATCATTAAGCTTACAATGACATTATTAGTAGGAAGTTTGGTGGCCTCATTTAACCATTCACAAGTGTTTCATTGTTTTTGTCAACTCTCATCATACCACATTCATGACCAACCCTATTTGCTTTTCCGTATGACCTGCTTTTTATTGAGATGTTCAAAGGTTAGTTATAAAAATCATGTCTTTTGATAATCAAGTGGTTTAGGTGACTGAAGTCTTCCACAATCCCTTTGACTAAACAAGTAAATGTACACATGTATGTGTAGGGTGTACATGTACATGTATACAAAACAAATCTGATAACAGTAACTATATTCATTGGATTGGACATGATAATAAATATACATGTACCTGTTTCAGTTATAAGTGTAATTGAAAACAATTTGGCCTACAATAGTTTGGCAATGTACTTAAAATCTAAAAACATATTGACCCGGATTCAGGTCTCTTGGGGTCTGACTCATTTCTGGGTCAGTGTGACCTGGAATCAGTGTCGAAATGACTCACAAAGGGTTAACATGACCCAGAATAAGAGTTCAAAATGACATTTTAAACCATTCTACTCCTCAGGACGGGAGAATCCGCGTCAAACTTGACCTGGAATTTGATAAATGGCCCAAGTGGGTAACAAGTTATTGAAGGAGGTTTTGACCAGTTAAGATGTAATTCTGCATCAAATGAATTAGATAAACTCAAACTAACACAATTTGGCACAGGTCAGCATTAGTCCACGCTAGCAATATTTTTTATCAATAGCTTGAAAACCAATGCCACCGTTGTTAAGGACCAAGTAGTTATTACCATGCATTACATTGATGTGACCTTTCAAGATCCATTGACATATCATTAATATCCGTACAATTTTGTAAAACATTAAACTTTTTTTTAAAAGATATTTAAAATTCTGTTTCAGTTTTGATTTATTGTTAATATCCGAACCGAGAAAACTTGCTTGGCTTTGTTAACTTTTTATGTAGTTGTGAAATATGTGTTGACATTAATGCTCACAATGTCTCCCCTTTTGTGACGACCCCTCCCTTTTCCTATGGTGCACCCATCAGTAATATTAAAAGTACTAAATATTACCCTCAAAAGAACCTCTCCCAACTAAAAAAAAAAGGAAAGTAACGGGGAGACTTGATTTGTTTTGTGAAGTCTGCGGTTTGGAAGTCTCGGGATGATTCATTTCCATGTGCAGTCCACTATTGGTAGATATAGTGAAACAACTGACTTTTAATCCTACTTCAGTCATTCGGTAAACATAAATCCAGTTTCTGCACTCTGATAAACAACCGTGTGACCCTGTAGTTCAAAGTCTGTGCGACCATACCTTTTCCGTTTAGGCCTCATAAAGTTCGACAGTAAATGCCCTCAAACAGCAACTTCGCCTTTAACCCTACCACATCGCGAACGGCACAATGGCAGCCTCTAGTTTCGAACCTCTAGCCCGGGAGTTGGAGTGCGGAGTGTGTTTGGAATCTCTTCGAGATCCTAAGATTCTGGACTGCTCTCACACATTCTGCAAACTGTGCATCGATCGCTTGGTGGACACTGAAGACAAGGTAAAAAAAAACGATTATCTTAAAACACTCAAACAAGGTATATATTGCCTTTAAAGATAGGGACAGCAAGAACCAAACATACATGTACAATAACATGATTCAGTGTGTTTGTATACTACTTTTGAATAGCCTAGTGGAAATGTGGCTATCTGTGACCATCTGTGACCAACAAATATACTTTGATTTGAAGTCTCTTTAATGGAAGACAAACTATGTTAAACAATACAACAAACCTAGAAATAATATGTTTTTAAACAAAAGATCCCGATTGCTGAACAAGTGATTATTGGTGACCTCGGGTCTATGCACAATTGCAGTTCGGTTGGGTCAGGGTCACATTCAGAGGCAGGCTCTGTTTGACTTGATTAGATAGCGGACTCATACCCTGCTGATCATGTCTCCAATTTTGTTGTATAAGTGATCGCGCTCTAGAAGGCAACTAAATGTTCACATACCCATACCAATTTGTTTGTTGATTCTTTTTTGTTACCCCTTCCCTGTAGTACAAATCCGTGGATCAAGGCCACAGCGAACTCACTCCCATTCAAGTAGGCCTACTGAACGTTGATCACTGTAATAGGGCCAAGTATATATTATCCACTTTTTTTTAAACGTCTGTCTGTTGTCATGTTGCCATCATTTCGGTTGTTTTGTTCCTATATCAACAGAAAATAAAGTGTCCCATGTGCATGGGAACCACGGACATTCCATCCGGTGGTGTAGGCGACCTCAAAGCTAACCTTCTTGCACGTAGCATGGTGGATGCTATGTCTTCTATGAACCCACAGATGGTAGAGGTTGCCCAAGAAGCTACCGAGGCACTGTGTTCACCATCCAAGATCGCCGTTCCAAAACTAGAAGACGTCTCAAATACTGAGCCCAGATTGGATATAAAGCGCCTGTTCGAAAAGTTGGTATCTCAGCGAATAAGGTACGAGCAAACCATTGACGTCATCGGTATGAGAGAGGAGGACATTGCTGCAGCGGCTGCCCGGGCCAGGGACGGGGTGAATTCAACAACAGAGTCAATCATCGCTGAGGTCCGTGGAAAACAACAAGGGCTCATCGAGGTCATACAATACGTCTGTAAGATGAGACGGCATTTCATGACGATGCAAACGGCATCATTCAAGGATGTACTTCAGAAGATTGATGTTGCTCCAGAGGAAATGGAAGATATAGATACCAAAGATGATGAGACTGTGAGCGAACTTCGTCAAAAGATAAAGCTTGCCTTGAGGCTCATGGACAGAAACCCTCTTCCAAGCGCACAGGTGACGGACGAGTTAAGCTTCTTAAAATTCATCGCGGAGAAGACGCCTGCGTACAATATTCACCTGGGTGACGTGGTGGAGGAAGAAGAATGGCAGCTGCAGCTCCAGTTCGGCAAATTCGGACCAGAGGTTGGTCAGTTCAACTGCGCAAGAGGTGTGGCTATCAGTCCAAGTGGTGATATTGCGATCGCGGAGCAAAGGAACAACCGCACGTGTATCTTCAACGGGGAGGGCAAACATGTCCTTACGATGTCCGGCAAGTCGGCCGGGAATCCCGAGCGTGGAGACAGGGATGTAGCTTTTTACTCCGACGGTAGATGTCTGATACTCGGCAAGACCAACAACATCAACGTATACGATGATAAAGGTAGCTATCTGAACTCCATCCTGACGCCAGCCACCAACCCATGGGCTTTAACTGTTGATGAAAATAACATTGTCTTCGTCGGTGATTTGGCAAAGAAAGTCATATACGTCTTGGTGAATGGCTTGGTCGTCAGGCAGATAAAAGTAGCCCATGCCCCATTGAGTCTTGCTGTTGACAACAAGGGCAAGATTCTTGTTTCAAGTGCGGCATCTAAACGTGTGGATGTCCTGGACATTTCAACTGGTGAGACTCTTGTCTCTATCGAGTCTAAAAGCGTCGATCCGTCCAACCTTGTTGCCCCGTGGGGACCCTGCTTTGGTCCCGATGGTTCCATCTTCATTCCCTTCTACAAGGCCGATGTCTTTAACAAAGGAACCGTTCACGAGTTTGGAGCTGACGGGAGGCACTTGGGATGCGTAGCCAGGGGCCTGCAGACACCAAGAGATGTGGAGTTTACACGCGACGGGAGACTGGTTGTGGTGGATGGGACAACTATCAAACTGTATCAATTAATGTAGATAGAACCATTCTCTGATAAAACTTCTCTGATTTTCAACGATTATTTTTTTTCTACCAAGGCCTTAGGGTGCTTTGTTTCGTGACTTATCTGCAGCTACAGCAACAGGCACCAGACTCATACTTGAGGGCGATGAGAGGTAGGAGGGCAAATGAGAGGTAGAACAAAAAGTTTGATGGACAGTAAAAAATATCCAGTTTATATGCCTACTATACCATAGTAAGACTGTGAAACAATCAGAAATGGTAGTTCATGTGGAGAGTGCTTGTATAGCAAAGTTAGTTATGAAACAAAAACAAATAAATGATATTATGGGTAATCAGATCCTTTTTATACTCTGTTTGAAAAGCTCGATTATTATTGCGGATCATGAAAGTTAACCTTCATTTGTTCTGATCTGCAGAATGTGGGTTCGAGCCCCAGTCGTGACACTTGTGTCATTAAGAAAGACACTAATTAACCCCATGGCTTCGTCCTTCGGGTGGGACGTAAAACCGTTGGTTCCGTGTATTGTGTATTGCAAGTAAACGAACACAGTGCACTGATCGAAACGAGAAGGGGTTCGCCCCGGTGTTCCTGGCTGGATTGGCAGCATATTGCGCCATATTATCTGAGTGCAGAAACCTTGTCAACCATTACACGGTGCTATAAAGGATTAGGTCTCATAATTCAAAAACTTCATTCCACTCACCTTTCAGTAAAATACTTGGTGCTTAGTATCCTTTGGAAAAAGGGCACGTTATAAACACGGATATTATCATTAGCACTTTGTAGTTTTATTTTTGAGGAAATTTATAACGAGTAAATAGCAAAAGATTTCATATACATTTACCATATTTTTTATGACAAAATGAAGACCTATAGTAAAGTCTGTTCTCTCTATCTCTCATGATTTCGTGGGTCGATTTGAAAAAAAGAAAAAGAAAGAAAAAAAAGACTTAGATTCGGATGCCTTTTCAGAGTAACACGGAACCCTAACTGGGTCTGGTGTTATCCATTAAAGAAAACAAAGAACGTACTATGGAAGTGAGTATATATAGCAGCATTTTATAAACTTATTTTGAACACAGTTTATTTTATAAAACCTTTGGTTATATACTCTCACCACGAAGAGATGAATATGAGTTCACCTAACACAATTTATTACTAACTTTATGGCTGACTCGATGAATCTCATTATAAAAGTATGACAGTATTATTAAAAGATGACACGGTAGATCAAATGTTAGACTTAAGGCCAGTGTTTCGTATAATATAGTTAGATACGATATACAGATGAAGTATTTGTTTCATTATATTAAAATACCACTTTCGGAAAAAGCTGTTGCTGGTTTTTGTAAAATGATTTTTACTGGCAAAGCTGTAACGTGAACTGTTAATACAAACAATATAAACTAGAAAAAAATAGCAACTTAAAGTTTTCAGGGAAATTCTCTACAAATCAATGCAAAAATTAAAACTCACAATGCAATCCAGTAATGTACTTATCTGTAGCTAGAAACTCAAGGATCCTCACAATTTAAAATAAAACGCAACTATAGCACGTCCGTAGAGAGACAAGTATCTGTAAAGATGCTGGTTGAGTTTTCAGAGCAAGGCAATCTTGGTTAATCAGGGAAGCGTTGTAGGCCTCTAGTGCAACTCGACAATCATCCATATTACTCCAGTTTACATGACGTCGTCATCACATGCATATTATTTACGCCATTTTGGTAGTCAATGGCCCCGTTTGTTGGTAAGAAGTGTTCCTTCTAAAAGCTTTCCGGGTCGCAGGGGGCCTGAACCATTTGCGGATCAGGCTGACCGGGATACTAGGCTCTGACTCTGCGTCTGGCTACACAGAACTTTCAAAATGGTCGAGCGTTGCAGGCATCAGTGCGTGTGGCGTGCAAAATAAAAGGTCAACGAACGGCACGGCTACTAATCATGCTTTTTAAGCACATAGATTGCAGCTAGAGGTTGCGTGAAAATTTCTTTCCCTTCGTTCACCTTTAGACCGGTTTTACGTCACTATTTTCAGTTGTAAGAAGGATGGATACCGTAACCATGGCGACAGATATGCTTTGTTTGAATCGGCGTCTCTTGCGAGGTATTTTGCTAAAAAGAGGATAAAGGGTATAAAGAGAAGACATTGACAGGTTTTAATTTTTAGATCATAGATGGGTTTTCAGTCAAATTAAATTTTTTCAATAATACAGATATATTTTTATTGAAAGGGTGTAGTTTCTAAAGCATTATGTTGGACTGTATTGTCTATAAACTTTGAAATGCCCGCACTTTTCTCTGATGGCTTAAGTTGGACGAGTGGTATGGGCTTAAGTTTGCCCCCTCGATCTCCCTTGACCACAACATTCAATATTCAATAAAAATTAACTTTAAATGATGGAAGAAGTGACAAAAATACTCGACGTTTGTGTACCTACCTGGTCCGCTGTGACACTGGAATAATGTATGCTCTGCATCCTGATTTACTTTGACTCTTAAGAAGAATCGCGGATTGGCGGCGATTTCCTCATTGTCTTGAGACATCCAACAAGGGAAATTCTGCCGTAAAAAAAGGTTTGTATTATAATGCTTGATCCTATGTACAATGATGATAGAGGGTTTGTGTGATAAACATCAGGTAGACTAGGAAGCATGCAGCCATGACAAATCTTAAAAGGCATTCTTAATCTGTGGGTGGATCTCGAAAAAGATCAAAGACAAATCCCACATAAGCAAGGCTTAACATAATATAGCAGTGAATTTAGAGAGAACTACATGTATCTTGATCGGCAATACGTCACAAATGGGTCCTTTTTGACGGTCAACTCTCTAAATGTAAAAGAGTGAAAAACACCACTCTTTACATTTTGAGTTGTCCCTCATATGGCTCTTTAAAAAAAAGTGGTGGTTATTTCACTCTTTTAGAGGGGTTTCACTCCAGGACAGAGTGAAAAATCACTCAAAAAGATGCAAACTTCAATCTAAAAGAGTGGAAGACCACTCGAAAAAGAGTTGTCCCTCATTATGGCTCTTCAAAGAGTGTTTTTTCACTCTTTTGCATTTAGAGAGAAGGTTGGTGTCATGTAGTGCTGTTGCTTTGAGCCAATCTTTAACCTGGGCCCAATTTCATATATGATAGAGCTGCTTAAGCAGAAAACAAAATTTCTTAAGAATATTCTGCTTAGCTGAAATGGATACCAATCACAAATTGTACAGGTGAAATGGTTGTTTAGCTTGTAGCCTGATTCTGGTGAGCATAATATTGTTATGTTTATCTACTTGTTGTTATCAAAATCAGCTCTATGAAATTGGGCCCTGATGGCTGTCTTGGGTGATGGTGATGATGGTGATGTTGTGATGATGGTCAGTATTTTGAACCTTCTTTCACCATCTTACCGTGAGTTCTGCGATTCCATCCGATGCCGATGCAGCGATACACTGACCAGAGTGTCGATGAACCAATGCAACGGTGGTTCCTGCGTCAGCACACTTACTTGCATACTGGTACATGTCAAATACATCTTTAAAAAAACATAAAAAAATTAAACTCTCAAAACTTCCGGGTCTTACCTAAGCCAAATTCGGGTCCCTCTGGACCTCACAATTTCTGGGTCAGTATGACCCATCCGACATTGTCAAACTGACACTCAAAATCCGTGTTAACATCCCATTTGTAATCACTTTTGGTGTCAGCTTGATCCGTAAATGGGTCAGGCCCCTACCAGGGAACCCGGAATCCGGGTCTATTCCAGACTTGGACCAAGTCCCAATCCCGTGCCAATCTCAGAAAACTATTGTTTTGTGATGCTCTGCATTCCCCTCCCCATTCTGCACGCGGGATTGACCCGCATTAGCTTCATTTTTACGCACGGCGGTCATGCTTAGGGACCTCCGCACGAGAACGGGACTTGAGTCAAGTCTAGGTCTATATTCTAACGGGGATTTTGTGCACACTCTCTCGTGATTACAATCACAACTTTTAAAACAATTCGTAGCTATAGGTGAAAGAGTAAGTAATCTACCACTTACAAAGAGTTTTGTCTGGGTTCCTACGTGCACATTCAAATATCAACCGTTCTCCTCTAACGGTTAGGTAGCAACTAGTGTACACACACTCTCCCTGAAACACAAGCACTGGAACTGGAGGGGGTACGAAGATGTAACCAGATAGGGTGGGGTTCTCTATGGGCGTGGTCGGAACTACATCAAGTAAGGCTACTTCTGGAGGAACAGTCACAGATATGCGTGGTGGTAGTGGACCTGCAGTTGGAAAGCAAAAATATAGAAATATGAAATTTTACTATATTATTATCATGAGGGGCAAAGAAAATATTTTAGTTTAATATGGAGTAAAATGTAAGGATTATAAAGAGTTATAAGAAATAAACAGATCGTGCGTATAATTTATTACCTCTCCGGTGAATCGTTTTGCCTCCCAATAACTGATCCTGCAGAAAAAAAAGTGAAGCAGAAATTAATTGTTAGATTTGCACACACCACCAATGAGTGTGTTAGAAATACCGACATTGCTAGATGTTTTCTCAATAACGAAGTTGTATTATCGACAGGCTGCGTATTACTTCAGAGAAACATAAACATCTTATTTGTTTCACTGAAAAGGTCAATGGAACATTTGAAAGAATTTTCTTTTCACACTAATTTTTTTTCGTTTAAACGTTATTGTGAAATGCCTTTACCTTACAAGGGCCGGGTGCGGCTGATGGCTCCTCCTTGGTAGGTCCACCTTGATGATTGTTGATTTTGGTCAAAGCCTTCAAGGATCCACTTCCCATTATCTTTGCTTTGCGTTGTTTTGTAATGCATTGGTTTAAGACAGCCTTAGTCGTCACTCACAAACATTATCTATATTGAAAAGGGGGTGGCTTAGTATAGGTTCTGCACGTAGGCAAACCTGTGTATATCGTGACAGGTTGGTTTAATAGGTCATCCATTTCGATATTTCATACCTCATCAATTTTGCCTTTTACGATCATTTATTTGTTCCAAATAGTGGAGCTTCATCCGGCAAATAACTCACGTGAGTGTAATGCGTTTTTTAGGTTACAATCTCGGCTAACATAATTTCACAGGGCATTCTGCTCAGTGGTAGGCCTGAATGAATCTTGCAAAATTCGACGATGCATCAAATCTGATTTTCGCCCCATGTCTTGCACCATTGGCGTAACCAGATGGAGTCCCCCTTGCCCCCTCCCCTGCCCTAATGCGTTGTTTGCAGTTTCGTTTGACGAAGACGATCATAGCTACTTAACAATTTTATCAGAGAGAAGTTTATGAAAGGTTTTGTACTGCTCACCTATAAGTTCAGCGCATTGAACTTACGAGACACTAGGGTAGAGTAGACCTATAGTCATTGGTTTAGACATGGGTCCCTTCTCTATGGTTTAGGCTTGGCCTTATTCCTCGGTTAAAACTACATAGCTATGGTTTGGACGATGGTTGTTACTAATTGCTTACCTTCAAAGAGGCTACCCGTATGTAGGCTACTATCCACTATACTCCGCCGGGGTGTACGTGTCCGTGTTCTGCAAAGATCCGATAATGTAGTTGCACAAATCTCAACCACGTAAGTTTGCTTCCCCAATGATCATTTTAAACACTTTGGTTTCTCATTCAAGCCGGTTTCCTTTGTACTAGGGCCTAAATGTTTATATAAAAGGTTTTATCTTTCATATTAAATGATTTCACTGTTTGGAAGGTTCAAAAATTGCCATTTGTTTATTGTTTCGTTTGATACAGTCAATGAGCCCCTGGAGATTATCGGGCCATTGTAAACAGCGTAGTTAAGTCCAATATTTACAATCCACTCTATGGGCTAGAAGCTGTAGCTGAGGGAGTTACGTGCCTAGAGGAAAATGGCTACTTATATAGAAATATATTGTTTGGTAAACAAATTTCGTGAACGTAACCTTTCGTAGTTTTAGTTTAATTCTCTGTATTGATTTTGTTGTATTTGGATGCGCCTAATATTGTCCTTCGTTGCACCGCATAGCCTATATTATTATACCTGCCAACTGTTCATATTAACTAATTGTATTTGTCGGTATTTTTGAGACAAAATGCCACAAAAATCATAACTTTCCTACCGCTCACAATAGACTAAAGAAAAAAGGTCTGGCAAAGGAGGATGCCGTTTGCGAAGGATATTTTCTTATCTTGTCGCTATCCTGTGGGGTCTAAAACTGGACAGTGTTCATAATCAAAGCACGAGCTGGATAATAACACACAAAAAGTAAATAAAAAACCTGTGAAACATTCAAATAGATTCATGTTGACAACGGTAACCGACTAACAGTGATGAAGCGGGATCTATATTCAAAATGCTATCCTCGAGAGGATTTTCAACCATTTACAAAAAAAGAAGAAGTTCGCACACACGATTGTGTGGCGCTGCGATATTGCCAACAGAGGGCGTCATTCAAGGTCACCTGAAAAGACGACAAAAATCAACAAGCAAAATAGTAATGTTGATATGCGAGGCCGGGCGGATGGCCGTGAAAACTACAAGTTTTGTTGCAATTTTAGCAAACATTCTGCCCATTTAAGCTGTGAAAATCAACGCCACCATGTACTCTTGGTGGGCGTCCATGCAGCCAGACATTGAGGGGGACTCAAATAACCGCAGTGTCTTGCAGAGTTTCCCCGAAAATGTTGGCCGGGAAGTGGTGCTGTCCGTCGTTCGGCAGTTGGCGAATCACCTGAGTTTGACGGCAACGAGTAGCCGAAGTGGAAGCAAATATCAACGCAGCCCCTTGGACACAGAGAAGGAAGTGTTATGGACTATGGAGGTTTGTAATTGTGTGATAGAGTATAGTAAGTTTTGTATAAATTTGACCCAAAAGCAGTGTAAGTCAGTGTACTGTTGCTTTTCTGAATTATAAAAGGTAATCCATTTTTCCCCATTCATGGCATGGGATTAATTGGTGTGGGGGGGGGGGTATATAGTATCGTAGGGGGATAACTTTCCGTTTGGTGCCATCACGTTTTCACTCAGTTTTACAAAAAGGATATCTCATTGAGGTAAATTAGGTACTATATTATTTCATATCGAATGAAAAAGTGGTGGCGCCATACGGAAACGTTTCCTCGTAGGGTCATATGTAATCGTTCCTCATAATATGTTTTCGAGCTCCAGTTTTGTTTCCTGTTTACCGCGAGACTGTGCAAGCTCCACCGGTGACAGAAGCTCTGCAGTTTACTCACACTCACAGTCTGTATTTTCGTCAGGCTCAATCATGCTAAAAACAAAGTTTCTTGGCGTGTCTTGTCTTGTCATTACTGCACAAACCGCCGCCACTGGGCTATAAACGTGCAGACCCTCATGCATGCATGCTCCTACTAAAATTTCATATTTTCACGGAGGGACTCAAAATTATTGGCGTCATTTAACTTGTGGCGGGAGTGAGTTCCAGATTGGTATAGTTCTCGGCTACAAGGAGTAACGGTAGCAGTCTTTGTTTGATGAGATGGTGCTGGAATTTAGGGTCTGATTTTGACGAGATGTTGGTTGTTCCGTTGGTTGCAGCGAAGATTACTAATGTTGGATGGAGTTATGGAGTGAGTTTCTTTGTAAAATGTAGTAGGTCTAGATGGTGTGGCGTCTTTGGAGTGTATCCAATTTGAGGTCCTGTAGCATTTCCGTTACACTACTGGTCTTGCAATAATTGCTTTTGACAAATCTGGCTGCTCTTCATTGAACTTTTTCAAGATTGTTGATGTGTACAATCATTAGGCCATTGCGTCGCAGAAATATGACAATTTTACACTAAAGGTAGGTTGCATTATGAAATGAGATGGAAAATTGTATCTGATTTGCATACAACAGTAACACTCAACTAACTTGTTATTATTGTGTAGTCTGGGTTGTAGATATTGACTTTTAACTGATCTTACTATTTTTAACTTGTCCTTTTTTCTTCATGAAGGTGATTTGCTATGGTCTGACCTTGCCACTGACGGAGCAGGAGGCAGTGAAGAACTGTGTCAATGTTTACTGTGAATGGCTGAGTGCCCTAACTATTCCCAAGCACACAACTCCAACACCCCTACTGAAGGATCCAAACTTCTTTGTCCAGAAGATCCTGCAACATCTCATCAACTTATTCCTTCCAAGAGTGCAACCCAGATTGCAAGGTGACTCTATATTGAAACATTTGAGATAAACTTGGTACTGTAAACAGGGGTACTTGCTTTTTGAACAAGAAACACCTGGGTTAACCCCATAGAGTTATTTATAAGAATTAGATGGCGCACTGGTGATGCTTCATGCACAAATGAGACGGGACCACAAGGAGACACGAGCGCGTACGCATGTTCTCGCGTTGAATATGAAGTACACAATGGAATTTGTGTTTATTAAACGCTACTCGATGCTGTTTTGTCAGTTTACAAAATGGCCGCACAAACACACTCTGTGCGATGCCTGTTTTGTCAACTTAGAAATTGGCCGCCTGCGATCACGCAGGGTCGCATAGGTCAGTGCGCCCTCTAGTTCTATATAACTCTATGGTTAACCCCTACTCTTCAACGATTATACTGGGTTCTTACGTTTTCTACTGGTCCTAGTACACTGGACCTACAGCCTAGTTTCCCATCAGAAGGACAAAGCAATTATTGTAAAGTATCTTGTTCAAGGATACAAGTGTCATGGGATTCAAACCCACACTCTGCTGATAAGAAAAAGACCTGGACACTATTGGTAATTGTCAAAGACCAGTCTTCCCACTTGGTGTATCTCAACATATATGCATAAAGCAACCAATCTGTGAAATTTCAGCTTAATGTGTCTTCAAAGTTGCGAGATAACTATGAAAGAATGCTTGACTTCGAGACCTCAAATTCTAAATCTGAGGTCTTGAAATCAAGTTCGTGGAAAATTACTTCTTTCTCAAAAACTACTTCACTTCAGAGGGAGCAGTTTCTCACAGTGTTTATACTATCATCCTCTCCCCATTACTCGTTACCAAGTTAGGTTTTATGCTAATAATTATTTTGAGTAATTACCAATAGTGTCCACTGTCTTTAACAATAAGTGTAGTTGGT
Organism: Asterias amurensis; assembly: GCF_032118995.1. Taxonomy (NCBI): domain Eukaryota; kingdom Metazoa; phylum Echinodermata; class Asteroidea; order Forcipulatida; family Asteriidae; genus Asterias; species Asterias amurensis. The sequence continues at coordinate 12,137,642 of NC_092648.1, read as the reverse complement.
TCTTTTAAATGCGTTACACAACACACTGGACCAACAGCTTTATGTCCCATCTGAAGGATTGAGCAGTAGTGGTTCAAGTGTCAAGACCGGGCCTCAAACCCACACTCTACTGATTAGATACACCAGGCCTTTGATCCAAAATGTGAGATTTTAAGCACTGAAATAATATAAGTTATGTCATTTTGTTCTGCTGACAATAACCATATATAACAGGATGAGCTCAAACCGATTGTTTCAAGTTCCCATACGAGATTGCTATCAAAATTATCTTTTTCACCTTTGAACCCATTAGGATTGAATATGCATGAGACGACTACTCAGGTCATGTTGTGTCACCGGGTCCTGCGGACCATTCAGACCATAGCTACAGAGAGCATTGTTATGACCAGACAGACTTGGGAAGCACTTCTAAAGTTTCTTCTGGCAGTCAACGACACCATCCTAGCACCCCCCTTAGAACCAGGTACAAGTTTGATCCAACACTGCACTAGGATTTTAAACTTTGTATGGTAGAAATACGATATAGTTTGCAGTAACACCATATAATGATAACCTCTAAATCAGCTTTTTTCAGAAGACGATCAGAGCATACTCATCAAAACGTCGAGTTGAAACCAACGGTTCTTTTCAAAACCACCCCAACTCATTTAGAGATTATCATAACATGGTGTTAACGCAAACCTTCACTGTTGCGTTAATAACAGATTACTGAAATATTTAAATAACTCTTTCAGTGCCTGCTTTTTTTTGCCTTTTGAACCAAAATGGCCAGCTTTTTTAGGTTTATTTTTTTCTGGGAAAACATTCATCATCACCAAACAAAATGTCTCTTGCTCAAATGGGGGGGGGGGGGGAATCCACAAGACCAGAGGGGTTTTTGCTTAAACCTTTACTGGACCAGAATTTTTTTCACAAGACCAAAGTCAAAATTAGGAAAAAACATTCCTCACACACTTAAGCATTCATTTCTGTTTGTATTTGAACAAAAACATGGGAAAGAAAAATTGAAAGTTAGACTCAAAGTCAACATTTGAACATGTTTTTGTTCAAGATGTTACACATAGTGAGGTATTGAAAAACACAAGACCGACGTACCTATGAATTTACTTGCCCGACACTAAAACTTTTAGCCTCAAGCCTGTGTGGTCAAATGTAAAATTTGAGACCTGCTATCAACTATCTCCTTATGGCAGGATTTGACAGTACCTTTTCATAAATGACACCCTTTTAGTGATCTGATTAACCAGTGTTTTACTAACCTAATGAGAGTGACATTTGACTTTGGCTTTTGCTCTTAATCCTCTGTCGGTTCTGTGCATGTAATGTAGTCTTAACCAGTCTTTGGCTTGAACTAGCTTTCAGTGTTTACTTTAATGTAGTTTAGACTTCTTATATTCTTGTTTCTTCCTAAAGATATATTTCTAATATAGAACTCTATACTCCTAATATAGACTATACAGTGCATAAACACTGATATTGTGAGATGGCTAAAAACAAATAGAGTAAAACTTATTGCATGTTTCTTATTGAAATCTATTTCTTGTTTCTGCTGTTCAGAAGTAGCTGGTTCATATTAGAATACTTATTGCTGGTGTTTCATTAGCTCTCTAACACTTCCTTCTTGTCTTACGTCACGCTTCCTGAATCCCACTTCTGCCACCGAACGCTTCCTGAATCCCACTTCTGCCACCAACAACATAAACCAACCCACACCAACCATCCCAACTCTACTACCAAACACACTGTGCGGCAACTCAGGAGCATTGTCTATGGTGCCCATTCCAGACAGCCTGGCAGAGCAACTCTGCGAGCGTCTTCTTAGTGTGCTCTTCGAGATATGGCTGCTGGCGTGCGGTCGCTGCTTTCCGTCACCCACATTGTGGCGGACGCTGACGACCATGTGTGCAACGTGGCGACATCATGCCGCAACAGTGGAGCAGTGGAATAGAATCAACAAGGTGCTAACATCGAGATTACTCAAGATTCTGTATGGACCAGAGTTTCCAACGCTCGTCATTGGTAATAGTTTGTTTGTATGAGCCAGATTTACACTTGTCAATGATTTGTGTCATATGTTTTGTTTTAGAAATCAAGAAAGAAATCATCAGATGGTTTATGATCTACTGATGGAATAATTAGTTCTTTCATTTGTTACCAACTTAGTTTTCCATTGGCAGTTAGTCATAAATTTGAAAATATTGTTGTTTTACCAACTAGACCTCCAAGAGCTATATCTGTTCTAGGTCATGGGTTTAAATGCATTTCATTTTGTTCACATTACACACATTGGTGTAGGAGTAAAATCAAAATAATTTTAAAGAGACAAGTTGAATGTATCTCCTAATGACCATCTGTCGATCAGGTGCAAGTTGGTACAATGCGTTTACAATAGCGGAATTACACAGGCTTACTCACTAAGCTTGGGCGATATCAAGATATTATCGAATATCGCGATATTAATTTGGACACGATTTCGATATCGGATGGATTTGTATTTAATCGAAATATCGATATATCGCGATATATCGCGATATATCGCGATAATCGCGATAATTGCGATATATCGATATATCGATTAAATATCGCGATGTATTTGCTAGCTGATACCCCATAGATTTGGAGTAAAACCAGAAGAATAGGTCATTAGAACACCTCTCTTATACTAGGACTGTCTCTTCTACAACTTTCACTTGGAGTTTTAAGACTGATGATGTCCAAATTTCATTAATCGCGATTATATCGAATATCGCGATATATTGCCCGCGATATATCGTGAATAAAATAAATCGATATCGCCCAAGCTTATTACTCACCTCTTGAAAGAAAAGGTTACCTTACAAGTTGTGTTATACATGTATAACCCTTCAAATTAACCCTTCAAAAATATCTTTCCCCCCTTATTCCATCTCTACCAGCTGAAGAAGACTCTCTGATTATCCCTGTGGAACTGGACAACGATGGCATCGCGCAGACCTGGTTCCGCTTCCTCCACATCCTGGGTAACCCTGTTGACCTCTGCAGGCCAAAGGTCATCAGCTGTACTCCAAAGTTTCTATCAGCAGCCGTGTCCTACCAGCCTGCCATGGAGCCTCATCAGTTTGCTTGCCTGCAAGCTCTGCCACACATCTTCTTGAAGGCTATGCGAGGAGTGTCTGTCGTCATCGATGCTTTCCTTGGTGAGTTCATCGTTTCTCTTCTCATTGCTGTTTCATGAGTTGAAAAACAATCCTGGCCAGTGCCCCTTTTCCTAAAGCTGTTAAGCAGATAATTCTGCTTGGAAATATCTTTGCTAAAGGCTGGGTCACACCAAACTAGTTCTCAATATGTCCTAACACATCGTAAGAAAAACTGAAAATGGGTTTGGTCTGGCTAGAACGTACATAGCTTTAGCCAGAAATGTCTATAATGTGATGACCCTAGCAACTTAAATTCCGGTAATGAGTTGAGTCTATCTGTAAATGGAATGAACGTGCTACAAACAGACCTGGTCTGTGTGCACACTTACATCCAAATGACGCCAGTCGCACCACGTCTAGCACGTCCCTAGTACGACCAAGTACAGCAATTCCTGTTCGCAATCTGTCCTTCTTGTTTTTATGTATGTTGCCACTCCGTCTAATTGCAGAAGGAGAAGGTCGCCTGCAAATTATTGAGCAGGCTTCAAGTTCTGGAGCACCATTGCATTCAAACCCACCCCAGCCCCTCAATGAAGTTCGTAAACAGACCGTAACAAGTTGTTACAACGTCAAATCCATTTGCACACTGTTAAAGCCCGCTCTGCTACATTTTTCAGAACGTACATGTCGTGAGAACAAGTTGTGTGTGATGGGGGTATTCTGACTGGTAACCTTTTTTTGCCAAGCAGTATATTTGGGTGCTTTGCAATTTTTAATAGGAATATGCCCCAGCGTGTTCTCTACGCTCTTCCTCAGAGAACCTCTTGGCCGAACATCGCACCGTCTCCAGAGCTGGTTCACGTGCTTTTTCTGCTGCTGCTCCAAACCTATGGAACTCATTACCATCACATCTTCGCCATGCAACTTCACATAAACAATTCAAGAAACTACTAAAGACTCACTTATACAGAAATAGCTGACTGGTTTATTTCACTTTTCATTGGAACATCTTGAGGTTGGGACTTCTTTGTTGCATCTTCTGTAGGCGCTTTGTAACCTTGGGAAGAAGGCGCCTCATATAAATGCTGTTATGTATGTATGTATGTATGTATGTAATGCTTACATCACAAACCCAAGATGTTTTCTTACCCTTATCACAGGTATATCAACCTATACAAGTACACCCACTGATCCACATGGTGCCCGAACGCCCACTCACCCAACGGGCGACACTCCCCCTCAAGGGCGTAAAATCAGCAGGAAAGAGCAGATGTCTACCAAACCAACCAAGGAGAAAGTGACGTCAAGTCACCCACCGCCGTTGTCGTCCCAGGCCTCATGCGCATCGTTCTGTACCGAGGATACTGGCAGCGGGCGGAGCTTCCCAGCCCCTAAGAGGTCTGAGTGTAACAGCGTCCTCCACCTGTTTGGGGCGTGGTTGTTTGAGGCAGCGTTAACCGGTTGTAAGTCCCGCAAAATTCTCCTGCCATCCCGGCGGAGATCTTTAGCTGTCGATGCCTGCACTAACACAACTAACTTTCCTTTCGGTATGTCATCTCATTTCATCTCACTTTGTTTACACATGGTGTGTGTTTTTGTTGACACATTAACACTAATTATTTATATTTGTTGATTCCATGAGGTGTGACTAATTTTGTTTTTCGAAACTGTTTGATTCCTTTTTGAATTTGATAAGTTTTCATGAAACTTCATGATAAGTTGAGATTAACATTTGTGTGATTATTTAAGATGCACAGTGATTTTAACAGATACTTTCTATCGTGTTTATTTTATTATGTAAACAACCATAACTCCAAACTGAACTTATTAAGGCAGTGGGGCCTTCTGTGAAATGTTTACAAATTTGATGATTTTGTTCTGACACAGATACTTGTTTTACTTTTCTTTTCTTTCTTTTGTAGATTTATTTTTGCCATGGCAAGGTCAAGTGTTCTTTGTCTAAATCCGAAAAAAAATCCTGAATCACCAAAGAAATTGGTTGATTTTGAGTAAAGTATTTTATTTCATTAAAAAATCCAAAAACAAGTTGCACCACCTTGAAGCGAGTGTTGCATTTTCTGCATGCTAGGCATCGACAGTTTGTCCTGGTTAGGGGTAGCTCCCCATTTCATGTTTGTGCTATGGCTTTTGGATTGAATGCATGCTGCATGTACAGTATCTGAACCCACTTCACTGCCATAATACCACTGCCATAACACCTCTGCCATTGGAATTTATCTTCAAGTACGCTCTAATCCACCAATCAGATTTGCAGAATGGAGTGGTGATAAAAACCTATATTGCACGGCTAATATCACTACCTGCGTCTTGTGTGTTCTGTGTCACGCGCCAAGTTTGCTTGAAGATAAATACATTATCACACGCGCGTTTGTGGAAATACAGAAAATATAGCGCATGTGTGTCCCATATCCAACTTGGCCTTTGGCCTCGTTGGATATGGGACACAGAAGCGCTATATTTTTCCGTAATCCACTCGCGCTTGTGTGTCCCATATATCTTGTGTGATAACTTATAATATTAGAACCTGTTGTCATGTCAGTTCTCACATCACACAAGACAGATTTGTGGTTATAAGAGATGTTAATTTGCATTGGGGATAAAGAACATTAATTTTTTTTTTTTACCCATACACCAGTGTGTTAGCACTGTATACTCAGTACTTTCCCGAGTCCTGTGAAAAAATATCACAGGCATATTACTCGGGTGGGATTCAAAACCACGACCCTTGTTGTTGAAATTTTATTGTTGCTATGACTAGCACAGTGCCTAAAAAGGCTTATTTCAATTTGTTTGACAAGAAAACAAGTTGATACAAAAAGTTATGTTTTCCCAATATTGCCAACAGTTTTCTTTCCAAAATCAAATCTTTACGTTCTTAATGTGTAAATTGGTTTCTCTATAAAAAAAGAACAAGAAAAATAGAATTAAATGCCTCAGGGAATTTTCTTTGGGATTTGGGGGTTGAACAAAGTGCTAGAATACGACTCGAACCAACGACCTCTGGATTACAGGCTGGCGCTCTACCAACTGAGCTATCTAGCCCTATATTGGCGGTCTCCCTATTTTGTCAGTATCTTTATTCAGGTTTTTTATTCCCCCAAAAAGACCTAATCTTTGCTATTGCTCATAACAAGCACACTGACCTGAATGTTTGCTGAAGTTTTCGAACAGTTGTTAATGTACTATAGTGTGCTGTGTGGTGTATTTTGTAGCTTTAACTTAGAGTTTAAAATACTAATTAGCCAGTCAAAAACTACTTGCTAAACATTATAACTCCCTCCTACATACTTCTCCCCCCCCCCCAATAAAAAAAAGAAGTTAGATTTGTTGCATGTTTGCTTTCCAATTTCCAAAACTGGGGTGAACCTTTTCTCTAATAACAAAATGTGTTATGGGTTTCTTTCGACCATTTATGGGAGTCAAATTTTTGACTCCCATAAATGGGGCCGTGTTAGTTCGCAAATTAAAAGGAAAACCATGCAGTTTCGTGGCAAATTTGCGTGGATCATTGTGTTCTACTTATAAAACATCTATCCAACCATATGCATTTTGTACCAACTCGTCCGATCCAAGGCAACGTGTCCCTTTAACATCTCAGGTATGCTACATCATTGATGTTTGACAGCAAATATTCATTCCCATTCACTGCCCTTATAAATCATTCTTTTGGTGATTTATACCATCACGTAATTTTCACTTTTTGTATCATTAAAATAGAAACAGATCACCTGAAATGAAACAATCTCATTCACAAGAAATTACATTACATGTAAACTACATCTAGTTGTTGAATTGTATGGTGATATCTAGTTTTTGTTATCTTATTAAGCAAAACTGTGATCAAACTTTTACACTTTCTTCATTGTTTGAAGAAGACATTCAATGTGTTTTCAAGCATGACTGTTGTAGCGTGCCCTATGAAGCCTTAAACTTGAGGCCTAACTACTTGACCTGCCCTTTAATGCACCACTTAACAAGCTAAAGCCCCTTTCACACCAGACATATTCCCCAGGAAACTTTGGTTGGCCTTTAACCCTGGCAATCTCAGGGGGAAACTAGTCACATCCTAACCAGTGTTTTCAAGTTCATCTGTCTCATGAATATTCATTGTGACTGAATTGTGAAATAATACATCAATCAAGTCACATCCTAACCAGTGTTTTCAAGTTCATCTGTCTCATGAATATTCATTGTGACTGAATTGTGGAAATAATTCATTAATCAAACCACATACTAACCAGTGTTTTTAAGTTCATCTACCTCATGAATATTCATTGTGACTGAATTGTGGAAATAATACATTAATCAAGTCACATACTAACCAATGTTTTCAAGTTCATCTGTCTCATGAATATTCATTGTGACCGAATTGTGAAAGAATACATTAATCAAGTCTCATCCTAACCAGTGTTTTCAAGTTCATCTGTCTCATGAATATTCATTGTGACTGAATTGTGGAAATAATACATTAATCAAACCACATACTAACCAGTGTTTTCAAGTTCATCTGTCTCATGAATATTCATTGTGACTGAATTGTGGAAATAATACATTAATCAAACCACATACTAACCAGTGTTTTCAAGTTCATCTGTCTCATGAATATTCATTGTGACTGAGTTGTGAAATACATATTGTACATATACATGTATCAAGTCACTTAGCAGTGTTTTCAAGTTCATCCGTCTCATGAATATTCATTGTGACTGAACAAACTATAAACATGTGTGGAACATTTCATTTTGAATATTGAACTGCTGTGGTTTTTCTGTTTTTGCCCTAAATTATATTATTGTCTTTCTGATATCAAAGAGTAATTATTTTGGGTTTTTTACATGTAATTGAGCTCGATAGATAAGCACACACCATGGTTCTTGACTCTTGGTCGTCTTTTGAACAATTTAGTTTCAGTTTGGACTTCCTGTATATACTCAATTATTGCAGTACACAGTGACTGAATATGGAATGCGTTTAGGCCAAAACGGCTATTGACATGATCGGGATAAATTATTAGTTTCAATCTTACAGAGGAATATCTCTGCATGAAATATTGTCAAAAGTTGAGACCCATATTATATATTTGGAGATGTCCTGTGGTTGCTTGGACCGTCGGATTCAAGCAGAAAATTTACACTCGTGTCATTAAAACTGAGAAAGGGTGTTTTTTTTAGTTAACTTAGTTTGTCTGTTATGAAAGCTTAAGGTATGAAGCTTCCTCTGATGGTAATGTTTTAATTGCTTCAAAACTCAAGTCCATTTTACTGTACTAATGGTAAACGAGGAAGGTCATAGAAGCACTTAACGACTAGCTTAGTACAACAAAAACTGCTTGATCAGATGCAAGTGGTTAATGAAGTAGTTGTTGCTACAAGAGCTTTTTATGTATGTAACAAGTTAGTCTTTAAAGGCAGTGAACACTATTGGTAATTGTCAAAGACCAGTCTTTTCACTTGGTGTATCTCAACATATGCATAAAATAAACCTGTGAAACCAGTGAAAATTTGAGCTCAATTGGTCGTCGAAGTTGCAAGATATTAATGAAGAAAGAAACACCCTTGTCACACGAAGTTGTGTGCTTTCAGATGCTTGATTTCGAGACCTCAAATTCTAAATCTGAGGTCTCGAAATCAAATTCGTGAAAAATTACTTCTTTCTGGAAAACTACGTTACTTCAGAGGGAGCCGTTTCTCACAATGTTTTGTACTATCAACAGCTCTCCATTTGTCGTTACCAAGTAAGGTTTTATGCTCAAAATTGTTTTGAGTAATTACCAATAGTGTCCACTGCCTTTAAGTGCTATTACTACAACCTTCCTTGTTTTATATATCAGACTAACACAACTATATTTTAATACTGTACCAATGGTGTGTGCTTATCATTCAGGCTATCTGTTGGTCAGGAACATATCTGGTTCTGCTTGACGCTATAAAACTCTTGCACCTTCAGAATTATTGGGTAAATTTTTCATAACTTTTTTGAGAGAATCTTGCAATTATTCAGTTTGACTTGACATCTTTCCGTACTGGATTATTTCAAACAGGCAAGGCGTTCAAGCGCCATCATTCCATCGCTGTACCTGACGCCTCTCGCGCTGCTCACATGAGCGATCTCAGAGGGGTCTCAATGCAGGATCCGTTCTCTGCGTCCGTGGCGGCCAACCCTTTATTTGATATGTCAGAGTTTCCTGATAACTACGAGGCGGGGAGAGCAGAAGCCTGCGGCATGCTGTGTCGTATCTTTACCAGTCGGAAGTCGGATGAGGAGATTCAGCAGGCCTACCTGGGACGATTTTATGTGGCTTTCAGTCAGGGAGTCCGGGTTGATGAGGTAGGTCTTAAGGCCATGTCACACGAAGCAATTTACAGGCAACCAGTTCCAGGCAATCTCCAAGAAGAAAAGTTTCACATTTCAATGCTCACCTATTTGTTCTTGTATAAATAAATAGTAAGACAATGTTTGAAAAATTACCCATGTGCTACCTAAGTTGCCTGTAGCATGCAATGTAGTTGGTTGCTGCCAAGTTGCTTTTAAAAGATGCCCTGTTTGACAAGGCCCTTACAGAGTAATTGTACATCCACATTAGTATCTTGTTACCTTCAAATAACCAATCAGAAAAACTACTTAGCCAGAGCTACTGGTGCACTAGGATTCAATCAACAGCTAGATCTAGATCACCACTTGCCATGGAGCTACCTTATCTCAAAAAGCAGCTAAGCACAGCAAAATTATGCTTACCAGAATAAGGTCGCCAGCTAAAATACCATGCCAGATATACAATTTGTGACTTGTATCCTGCTCATTGATAGAGGTTTATATTGTGATGGGAAAAAAAACCCTTCGGAGTGCCATGGCATGCCGGGGCGATATAATCCCCATGGAGCTGAGAAAGATTACAGAAATTTTATGGGCCCAACGGCCAGAGCTCCAATGTAAAACGGAATTGATACGCTATTATATAATGCGCTATATAAGAACTAGTTAATGTTTTTGTTAGTAGTAGTATGGCTGAGCTGTTGACGTGTTTCATTTAACAAATAAATTCAATCTTTTCATACGAATTCTCCCACTGCAGGGGCTGAGTGGTCAGGTGCTATCCAGCATTCTTTACAACTCAACCAACTTACTGCGCATTGATCTGAAAGGAGTGCAGGTACTGATCCCAGACATCATCACAGCTCTACAGATTGTGCTGCCTGAGAGGGAGATGAGATTCCAGTAAGTTCCAACTGTCAATATTTCTTTTTTACCTGCGGAGAAACTTATTTAGAAGTCTGTGCCAATACCTGACAGGGACGAGAATTTTCAGACTTTGATCCAAGTCCAGACTTGTTTATGTCTGCCTTATGAAAGAAGTAGCTTTTATTTATATTTATATAAAGAAAACCCTGCTCTTTTTCTTTACTTCTGAGGATACTGTTTCCAGAAGATCCTTGAAATTTTTACCTCCAGGGTTTTCTAAAGGTGAAAATGTCATAATTTCAACATACCTCCCGAAGTTTAGAGCATGATTTCAGACATTTTAGTTGGTGATAACCTTATCCCATACTTTATCACAATGTTTTCTGTATCACTGATTAACTATGGACGGCAAGGCCTGCCTCTGTTTCAATACACCTGCATGTAATATGTGATTGTGAAATGTGGGATAATCATCTTAATGGAATCATTTCCTCACAGGTCTCTGGTGTCAAACTATCAGCTGCGTCGGGCATCCATTCATCTACTGCTGTCCATGTTGTGTTTGCCTCATCACTTCAAGGATCTACCAATACAAGGTAACCCTCACCAGGACCCAATTTCATAGAGCTGCTAAGAACAAAAATTCGCTAAGCATAAAATTTCTTCCTTGATAAAAACAGGATTACGGATAAGCAAACAAAGGCTGAATACCAGAAACCAGCAATATGCAACAAATTGAAATTTGGTTGATAATCCTGTTTTTATGTGCTTAGCAGCTCTTTGAAATTGGGCCCAGGTTTGGTAGCCAAGGTTCTGTGTAGAAACATACGTCAAGAGTGAGGGATGATAATAACAGTACTAATAATTACTGCTACACATTAGTGAGCCATCACAAACATTTCAAAATGTTGATTATATCTTAGCTATTCTGAATTGCTGGAGGTTAACTGGTGTATATAGATGTTGGTTATGGCTTTAGTGTCCTGTGTGAAGGAAGAAGCAATATTGGTTAAGTGTCTTGGTCAAGGACACAAGCGCCAAGACCAAGAGTAACACGATGTACTTATAGTTTATTGCTAATTCACACTGTTTGTACTTGTATCTACAGTATTTTGATGTATTTCTTTGTAGATCTTATGACTGGGAAGGAAATGATTACAGAGGATCTTCTTGGTCGGCCAGAGCTCGTGACCTTTCTCTCCCTCAAACCTAAGCTGGTAGATCTCATGATTACAGCAGTTCAGTGTGAAACGGACTCCTACAATACACAAATGCTCCTGGGTAAGTTTGTATACTATACATGTACATGTAGATACAGAGGTGACAGTGACAAGTACCTTCTTTCCTCTAGAAAATACCTTAGGGCCCCATAACCAACCTCGTTCCCAGTGGTGATCAATCTCACCGCGCCATTTTTTTCCCAGCATGCCTTGCTCGATCGTAACCCCTGGAATTGGCAAATTTAAATGTGCTATATGCTAGCACATTTAAATGAGCCATTAATGAGCATACATATTCATTATTCAATATTTTCTACGCGCGCACGCATGTCTTTCGTCGTAAAGAATATTTTTGTTTTTGTTTTAAAAAAACAGGTTCGTGTCATAAAAACGCGGGCGTGATCAACGTACAAAACTACGCGCGCACGCACTTGACATAATATGGGCTGAACAAGGAAAACTTATTACTTGTAGAGCTGGATTTGAACTTACCAATGACCTCAGGATTAAAGTACCGGCACTCTACCAACTGAGCTATCTAGCCCTTTATTGTGGCCTTCCTATTTCTACAAAAAACTTTGTTCCCGGGTGCCAGTCAGAAGCCATGCAACCGTTAGCTGCTGGCAGCCAGGGATCACCTCCAAGTTAATGATACAACCTGGGAAGCGGCAGCCAGGGGATCACCTTAAGGGGATTCTACTTATTATTTCAGATATCGAATAATAAACCACAAGGGAAACTGACCGGGTAAATTTTAAATGATTGGGGGTTGATCAAAGACAAAATAACTAAAGCAGGATTTGAACCAACGACCTCCGGATTAATGTGCTGGCGCTCTACCAACTGAGCTAACCTTAAAACCATACTTGTATAGCACAAATCACCATGAGGTCACTATGCACTGTCATCAATTTAACAATTAACACAAATTGTTCTGACTGTGCTAGCTCCATCACTGGACCAGTTCCGGAGTCGGCTGTCCAACCTACAGCTCCGTCAATCAAGCCAGCCACCAGTTTTGTTTTACTTGCACTAGCAGCCTACCTGCATCTGTATAAATACACCTTATTTCACCTTATTTCTGTGAGCTTTTTTTCTGACATGTTACCGCGACCTGCTTACTTTTGCACTTCATAGTACGATATTACTCACATGTGAGGCTTGTACTCGAAAAGGAAGAAAAAGAAGAAGATTAAATTTTAAATGATTTGTTTGAAATATTGTTGAAAAAGAAGTTTTATTTTAATCCGACTGTCATCATGTGTAGGAGCGATGCATTTCTGTGTACTGGACTCGGCAATGTCTGAGGAGATGGAAGCGATGCAGGCTGAGATGGAGCAGCAGAAAAACATCTTGCATGAGGAGGAAGAAGAAGAAGATTCAGATGAAGTGTCAAATGAGAGAGAGAAGACAAAGAGGTCTGTTGTGGTTGCTAAATTCTGTAAATTATGTCTTGGTAGAAAAGGGGAAACAAGGGTGTTTGAAGAGAACATACATGTTATCCTGATCCATAAGGTTGTTTTTTTACAAATTCGTGCAGTGTATATACCGATTGCGTTAACACCATGTGTATATCTACTTTGCTGTTTAGGTTTTGTTCTTTGAAAACTTCTTTAAAGACATTGAACACTATTGGTAATTGTCAAAGACTAGTCTTCACAGTTGGTGTATCTCAACATATGCATAAAATAACAAACCTCAGTCGTCCAAGTTGTGAAATATTAATGAAAGAAAAAACAACCTTGTCGTACCATGGTCACACAAAGTTGTGTGCTTTCAGATGCTTGATTTCGAGACCTCAAATTCTAAATCTGAAGTCTCAAAATCAAATTCGTGGAAAATTACTTTTTTTCTTGAAAACTACGTCACTTCAGAGGGAGCTGTTTCTCACAATTTTTTATACTATCAACCTCTCCCCATTACTCGTTACCAATTAAGGTTTTATGCTAATAATTATTTTGAGTAATTACCAAAAGTGTCCACTGCCTTTAAGTTAGTAAGCAGGACACTTCTTTTCAGAACTAAGTAGTCTCCCGAATTCAGAACTCTCCTCCGCAGCAGTAGAGTGAATAGCAAGACAAGTTAAGAACAAACTCTACCTGGCAAATATATATATTGATACATCAGGACGCAATGCCTACAAACCTATAAATTAAGACAGCTTTTCTGAATAAGTGACGAGAAATGGTCAACACTGAAAGCCCTTTAAATTTTGACGTGATTTGTTTAATATTGACAATAAATATGAATATAAATATTGATATTGACAATGACTTGCTTAGCCACAACTTACTGCTTAAATTTGGTTTGTATAGCACACAGAGACAATTACTACATGTAGGTCACATGATTTGGGGCAAGCTTTTGCGTAGTTGCATCAGAGATGGCGAACACCCATACACCGTTCAAAATTAATGTGTATAGCACAATGGTGCAAGGGTTTACCATGCAAAAGCATACCCCAAATCATTCTACATAGCAACTGTGTCTATAGTCTGACGAATTCAAACTGAAGGGATACCTTGTGACCAAGCAAGTCATTGTACAAGACATTCTAATCTAACTCACAAATGGCTTATTTCACCACATACTATGGGTGGCACGGTTGGCTTGTGCGTAAAGCGCTTGCCTCTCACCTAGGTGACCCCGGTTCGATTCCTGGTCGGGTCATATGTGAGTTGAGTTGTGCGTTGGTTCTCTGCTGTGCCAGGAGGGTTTTCCAGACTATCCGGTTTTCCTCCCTCATGAAAAAATCAAACACTTTCGATCTTGGCTGTGCTCCGTGGTCATAATGGGTTGATGTGGCTGGCAGCTGAATGCGCCCTTGCATGCCTGCTTCTCGAACACGTTGTAGCCGCGTCCTTCGCAATTCAGCTCTAGCTGCGAGTAAGGACGATTAGCCCCCCAAATTGTTATTATATTATTATTATTATTCTATACTTATTGATTCTATCGAATATTTTTGCTGTCTGCCTGTGATATATTCATGCCAAGTTAATGCCATAACACCGATAGTTTTTACAGGGATAGTGAGATTGATGACAAGCGTGCTAGTGGTACTGGGAGTAGGACATCCTCTCGCAGCTCTATCACTGGTAGATCAGGTAAGCAACCTTCAGGGATTTTTTGTTAAAACATAGCTGAACAGGAATAATTTGGTTGGTTTCAGCTGTATGAGATCAGCCAGCTTGGGATTGGCTGGGTTATGACTAGATGCAGGGGTCGAAATTAAGTGTATTTCCATGGTAGTCAGCAGGGCTAGTGACCAATAATTTTTAGTAGCCCTGATTAGATTTTGGTAGCCCGAAAGACACATTATGTCTCGCGTCACGGCTCAAACTTTACAACACACCAATAACATAGTTCTTTATTGTTTGTGATGATGATTTTTTCATTATTTTTCCACTAGCCCGTCGGGCTATCAAACTGGAAAAATCAGTAGCCCGGCTGTAAATCTGGTAGTCCCGGGCTAGCGGGCTAGTGGCAATTTCGACCCCTGAGATGAGGTATACAAAAATTAAGTTGTGAAAATGGAATTAGGTGTTGCAAACTGCTCATCAACCAAAAGGTCCTATGGTATAAATGTCAAACATAGTTAATGGCCTGAAGTTTCGACCCCCCTAGGTTTAATATTTGCCTTGTATACAGTGCTAAACACACATCGTTGTATATGGGTAAAAACCAAAAAGAATACTACTTATGCCCGATGCAAATTTAACATCTATTAATATTTGCCTCATTAGCTTGATTTTCAATGACTATTTGTACAACTAAGGCCGTTTGAATTTTGATGGTATCTTTTTTTGTTATCCTTCATTTGTGTAGATTCAGCTTGGATCATCTTTGTACGTTGCTGTCACTTGGTGTGTCAGAGGCTGATGTCAGCATGGAGTACTGATTACACAGTCGCCTTAGCAGCTCTGGAACTCCTGGCTGGACTAGCTAAAGTCAAGATCAAGATACAAGGTTAGAATACAGTAGTGACGGTAACAGTGAAACCCTGCTCTACCTCTAAAACATTCTGAATGATATGTCGCCCGTCTATCTTTTGGATTGTATTGCCACCCATTTACCATCAAGGGAATGTCTATGGTCAAACCAGGCCATTACTGGGCCCAATTATACAGAGTTGCTTGAGCACAAAACATTGTTACACATTGCTTAACAAATTTCTGCTGAGCAAAACAAATTGGCAGGATACCTGTCACAAATTGAACATATGACATGGTACTTTGACTGGTAACCTAATTCAGCTAAGCATGAATGTTTTGTGTGTTTAAGCAGCTCTATGAAACTGGGCCCTGGTCAAATCATCCCTAAGAGTCGAGTAAACCATTTACCACTGACCATACGATCATCATCAACAGTTGATACCTACAAGCCTAATGCCTTTCTGCTTTATCGAAAGGAACTGTGTTTTTAGTTCATGAGTGGATACATTACTTTGCCAGAGCATAAAAAATAACAGATAATTGAGCCACAAGAAGTTATTAATTAACACATGCAGATGGCTTGGGTGGCTAGGGCGTAAAACACTCGTCTTGCACCACTGTGTCCCTGGTTCGATTTCCAGCTTGGGCCATATGTGAATAGAGTTGTGTGTTTGGTCTCTCTTATGCCGTGAGCGTTTTTTATCCAGACCCTCCGGTCTTCCTCCTTCCAGAAATATCTTACACTTTCAATCTCTGGCTGTTTTCCGTGGGCATATAGAGGTAGATGTGGCTGGCCCTTTCATGCTTCTGGCTTGCAAATAATGTAGCCTCTACCTTCTCAATAGACCGATCCAGTAGGCTCCGCCCACGACGCATGTGTGAGCAAGAACATGTGGGGCTCTCCAATGCCTTTCTGCATAAGTCTGTCGCGCGCGCAAAGCATACGCGCATGCATGTCAGACCTTAGTGTTGACCTTCGTTGCGTTGTGATTGGTCAAAGCGCAATGGGGCGGAGCTTAATGGATCGGTCTATTCAGCTTCTTATCTGCAAGTAAGGATGATTTGGCCTCCCAAATTATTAAAACAATGCCCCTAAATTATTTGCAGATTCATTGGAATGCAAGCGAGCTGTAAAGTGGATCTGTGATCACATTGTGTACCAGTGTAGCAGACCGTCCATGTATCATTCCAGAGATCTACATTCCATTATTGTAGCTGCATTTCATTGTTTGACTGTCTGGCTGATTGAACATGAAGATCTCCTCAAGGATAAGGTAAGACTTTGAAACTAGTGATTTCAGAATTTTAAATTTAGACCAGTAGAATAATTTGAGTTCCATTTTTCAGCAAAAAACTTTCTTCAAGAAATTCACTTTGCTTTGAAAATAAAATATTTCGATTTGAAACAACTGCAGTACATCATCGTGTGCTTGAACTAACATAAGGGTGTACAGTTCTACACCCTTCTTCTTGGCGCACAAAGTCCTTTATTCCAGTAACTAAAGGCTCTAAGCAATCAAATTAATCCTGACAAAAAAATATGACATTAATGCCATATTTTTGTTGCTAGAATTCCCCCAAAGACATATTTTTAAAGTGGCTACTTTTTAAAGGAACATTACAGAATTTATTTTGCAGGCAAAACAGTTGCTGGCAGTGTAAGCACTTTATGTAATCCACCATATACATAAACTGACAAACCTGTAGAAGTTTGAGATCGATCGGCCATCTGGATCACGAGAGAATCGTGAAAAAAGATTACAAATTTTGTATTGCATTGATGCCAAAACAAAAAATGAATAAAAAGCTCACCGAGCGATAAACTCCAAACGCGACACTAGACTATTTATTTCTCATCAAATATGAAATTTTAGACAGAAATATTTCAAGGGATGTTTTCTACCATCATCATCATTAGACCGTGTAAGTTTTATGTAAATCTGTGATCTTCCCGATTTTTGTTTCTTACCAATTCTGTAACGTTCCTTTAACACCAGGGCGCCCATGGAGAACAGTTCTGAACTGATGGGGTTCCCTGGTTAAATTAGACAAAATAAATAAAATTAAAAAGACACTAACATTTGACTAACCAGCTCTGTTTTTGATTCTCAATGTTGTGTTTTTTTACAAGTTTGATCACTTAACAACTCCATCCTACATAGCTTATCTTTTTGTTATATTACAATTTTGAAGGAATGTCTGCAGTGCGTTCTGGAGGTTGTAGAGCTAGGGATATCAGGCACAAAGTCACAGCGCAAGGCGTCTGTAGCGCCAGTGTTCAAGCAGGACAAGGAATTAAAGCCGGCCTCTATGAGAGTTAAGGATGCAGCAGAAGGATTGCTGGCTTGCATTCTCTATCATGTGGTAAGAACTTCATTGTTACAGAGTATTTTGGGTTTGAGGCATTGCATGGTGAGGTATCAATGTATAATTGGTTTGCGGTACACCATGTGTATGACTTCTTGCCAGGTACATGTAGATTATGGTCTTTGAGAGTATTTGTTCAATCTCATGAACCAATTCTACAAAATCGCCATTGTTAACTCACTCAAGTATCCTGACGTCTCCTGACGGTGACTAGAGCAAGCTAGTCGAAGCGTTGAGACCAACCCAAGAACTGACTCCGAAGAAGTACAGTTAATTACGATCCTATAAGCTAAAGTAGGAGTCCCAGCCTATTTCTTTACCATCCGCCCGGGTAATAGTTAAAGAGCCAATAAAGGATGATCTCAATATGTCAACTATTACCTTTTTATGGCCAAATAGACATCGCAGATACCGGTTAATAACCATTATACTCTCAAAAGCTGCATTTAGTAATAAAGAACTCGAGTCAAAAATGCACCCGGCCGCGAGGCTTTCTCAGCCGAGAGTCAAAAACGGCTTATCTATTATACTGACCCTGGACGCCAGTGACGATTATCCCCTATTGGTTTTGAACACAGTTCTCCAGCTTTGGCATTTCCACACCAAATAGCCGCCACTGACGTCACGATTCCTTTGTCGCGCGGGCTTGTTTGACCCCACGTTTTTCAGAAATTTGGCTTGGAGCGTTCTGGAGAAAAACCCATTTTTACCATGTTTTAACGTGAGGTAAGAGACTCGTTATATTTGTTATGTTTCTTGGATGAACTGCAGCTGTTAGAAAACTGTAATATCTATGTATTTGAGATCATCCTTTATTGGCTGTTTAATAAGCAGGACAGTTCTTTTCAGAACTGAGAAGTCTCCCAAACATCCGAACAATCTACTCCGCGGTGTAGTAGAATTAAGCAAGACAGTTCTCTTAGAACAAACTCTACCTTTAGTTTATCTATTTTGTTATGTAAAGGCAAGCCGCTACAAGCTACCTGGCTTATTTTGGGCCTTGCCTCCACGCGTTTTCCGCCAGTTTATTATTTTTTTTCTTATCGTTTATATATACCTGTATGTATTACTATAATATTGTGGAAATGTTTTGTGGAAATAAATGTATATTGAATTGAATTTAATTGAATAGATACACACATGGTGTTACCGCAAACCAAATATATATTCACTCAAGTATGTTTACCGCTTTCTCAGAAATTGGGGGTATCTGCGTGCTAAACAAATAACAGGTTTGTTTCAATCATATTTTTGTTTTTGTAATTCTTCCTTGGGGTCAGAACCTGGGGCCTTGTCACACTTGTAAGGCAACTTTTGCTGGCAGCTTGGAGGCAAACTACTTGCAGGACCACTTTGGTAGCACATGAGTATTTTTCAAATGATGTCTTACAATCCCCAAGAATAATTATTAACATTATGTGAACATTCAAATGTGAATAATTCTCATCTAACGTTTTGGTTGGCAAAATGAGGGAACTTCGCGCTGTTTTGTACACGGATAATGGGTGCACGACGCAGACGCGATTGCGCGTCTGCTTAGTGCACAACTCTATGGCGTTTGCCAACCAACAGGGTCTGTACGCATGCGTGAATGTGATTAGCATATTTCATTGGAAGGGTCCATTAATGCTTATGAGCGTCACCTACCTTCTAAACCTTTCTCTCCAGGGTTGCTTCCCTAATCCCTGTGGTCCAGCCTCCATAGGATCACTCCTTGATGAGGAGTCATTACTCAAGTACAGCATGTCCGCTAACAGCTACCACCTGCAGCAACAACCGACCTTCAGGTACTTTGTACTTGAGAACACCACCCTGGTGGCTGTACTGGAGAGACCAATTACAGATAACAGTGGTAGGTAGCATTTCACTCTTAAAGCCATTATACACTTTCGGTACAGAAAAAAAAAAAGTTCACAGATTTACAAATAACTTACAGGACTTACAGAAGATAATGGTGAAAGACTTCTCTTGAAATATTATTCCATGAAATGCTTTACTTTTTGAGAAACATTAAAACAATATCAAATCTCGATAGTGAGAATTACGGATTTATTTTAAACACATGTCATGACACGGCGAAACGTGGGGAAACAAGGTTGGGTTTTCCCATTATTTTCTCCAGATTCCGATGACCGATTGAGCCTAAGTTTTCACAGGTTTGTTATTTTATATATAAGTTGTGGTACACGAAGTGTGAGCCTTGGACAATATTGTTTACCGAAAGTGTCCAATGGCTTTAATATTGCTGAAAACTCATTTATTTAAATTCTCATACACTTAGCTCATTACATGTCTTGACAGTAGGTTATTCATTGTATAATTTTTTATTGTATTCTATATTTCTTTTTTGTTGTATATGTATTGTTTTTTGTTCTGCGCTTTGGAATAGGGTCATAAACACTAGACAGATGGCGCATTATAAATGCATTATCATTATTATTATTAATATTGCAAAGTGGGGTGTCCAGGTCAGGTGCTATGGACTGCCTCCAAGGTCTGGTGTTTTTTATTAGCAGAGCGTGGGTTTGAATCCGGGGCCAAACTTCATTGCTCTGCTTATTGCCAAATTCTGCTCTTACGATCGTCATTCTCCGCTAACGTGCAAGCGCTGAATTTCTGCGCTAGCTTTGTAAGCATAGTCTGCTAGTAATGTGGAGTATGCCTGTGCACTAGCCAAAATTCCCTGCTAACCCGTGAATTACGCTTGATGTAAGCGCAGAATTCCCTGCTTCAGCAAACGCCGATTCTTAGCTTACGGTAAGCAGAGCCATGAAATTGAGCCCTGGTCTTGACACTTGTGTCCATAAGCGAGACACATATTATTATCATTGCTTTGTACACTGGATGGGATTATAAATAAATTTCCTTTCGTTTTACAGATGAGATATTGCCAACAGTTACCTCCATTGTACGGTGCCCTACAGGCCGGCATGTGTGGACCATGCAGCTACGACACTGCTCTAAGAAAGATAAGGTAAACAGGTAGCAACCTAGCAATCGGGCCCCAAATTATAAAGCCTTTAACCACAAAAATTTGCTAGGCATGAAATTTCTTCCTCAATAAAAACAAGATTACTGACCAAATTGCCACATGATTTCAGTATAAGCAAACAACAGCTTAATACCAGTATCAAGCAGTATGTAACAAATTGATATTTGGTTGGTAAACCTGTTTTTTACTAAGGAAAAAATTTCATCCTAAGCAAAATTTTTGTGCTTTCAGGCTTTATGAAATTGTGCCTAGATGTGTCATCTCTTCACTCCATGTGCCTTTTTTAAGAGTCATTTTGCACAATAAAATATTGTACAGCGTTGGTTTGTTTGTTTAGATGATGTTACTGTCAAGGGAACTTGGCAAACTCCCACAAACAGGGGATGTAAATGCCAAGCTGGCAACCAACAAATCTCTCTCATACAAACATTGGTTGAACCTCTTAGATTATGAATTACACAAATCAAGACATTTTGATTCAGTAACTAGACGACAATGCTTATTTCAGTCATTGTGAAATCAGTGGTTAGCTTGGTAGGATTTGAACCCACAACCTTGTGATTGCAAGTCCTGTAGTCCAACCACTAGACCACAGTGTGTGTAAGTGTCTGTAAATGTCAGTACATCAGACATATGCATTTCTAGAAATTCACAAATCAGAAGGTCACTTTGACTCCTATATTTTATGTGCTTTACTGTATAGACCGTATTGAATATGACATCACCGTTCAAATAGATGGCGTCTGCGAGCGTGTGCGTGTGCTTGTGCCGTAGAAATCAAACCGGGAACGCTGCGTGCTGCGTGTTTCTTTGATGTACACTTGCATTTGGTTTGCCCAACAAGATGGCGACTTTCATAGCAGCAAAGGGGTTATTCAATACGGTCTATACCCTGTGCAACTAGTCTTTATTGTCTTGGATAAAACTTAGTATCATTTGTCTTTGACTCTATGAATAGTCGACCAAGAATTCTTTTTAGAATTTAAATATTTAAATTGATATCCTTAATAAAGATCTTACATCTTTGGTGGGTTTTTTTCTTTGGTGCTTTTGCCAATCTAGTTCATCTTCTAATCTCTATCCATTTTGATTATTTGTACAGACGGACACGTCATTCCGTCTGACGACCATCAACAGACCGGAACCAGATGACAATGTGGGCACTCACCATGAAATCACCTCACGTCACTTCCCAGAAACTGTGGATAAAATTCCTCTCACTCAAGCGTAAGAATGACCTCAGATTCCGTCTTTTTCTTTTGGAGTGCATGTTATCTGGGTTTTTTATTTTGTATTATGCAGTCAGTCTTTAGGAGAAACTATTAACTTGTAAACTTAAGGGTACAACTATGTAAAAATCTATTTTGGGAGGAGCGGTGTGTCTGAAAAGAAAATGGGACCACACTGGCTCTTCAGAGCACTTCAAAGTGAACACTGACTAAGTTTTTTGTGCGTTAACCCGCTGCTAAAACAAAGGATTCAAACTGCCTTTAACTACCAGTCAATCTCGGTGGTCTAGAATGTCTAAGGTTGTGGGTTCGAATCCCACTTCAGTATTAACCCTGTGATTTTTTTTCACAGAATTGAGTTTACAGTAAAAACCAAATAGTAGATTCAATTCTTATTAATGCTCCTGATGTTCTAGCCATTTGAATCGTAAAATAGAAAGGAAGTAACGTTTTTCTTTCCGATTCACCGCCTTATGTTTAAACTACTTTCTTCTTGACTGTAGTGATCAGAGCATCCCATCCTTAGAAGACATTGAATCTGACGTGACAAGATCAGACCACCAGAAACTAGAGCATCTGATTGATGAGCAGACAGAGTATGAGAAGTTCGTCTGTGAGACGGCGAGGGAGGAGATTGAGCGAGGGGGCTTCCCCAATGCGCGGACGGAATGCAAGCCACCTAATCCATGTCGTGAGTTCAGCTCGGCCAGACTCATTCTATCTCACATGGGATACCTGAGTCTAGACTCTCTCAAGGTGGGTCCCAAATTGTTGTTTTCCTCCATAGAGTTATATATAAGAACTAGATGGCACACTGGTGATGCTGCTTGCACATGACGGAACCGCAAGGAGACACGTGCGCCATTCTGTATGCGCGTTGAATATGAAGTACACGTTGGAGTTTGTGTTTATTGAACGCTGACGCGAAGCTGTTTTGTCAACTTACAAAATGGCCGCACAACACATGCTGAGCAATGCTGTTTTGTCAACTTAGAAAATGGTCACATGCGCGCATGCCGCGGCGTGCATTTAGGCCAGTGCGCCCTCTAGTTCTTTTATATAACTCTATGTTTTCCTCTCACAGTCACAGCTAAAGGGACCCAACGATTTACGGCCGGGATTGTAGCAGTGAAATATTTGCAGCAGAATGTGTAAGGCCCTACCTTATGATCCCATCCAAGATGCTATGGATTTCTTTCTGTATGTTTCAGAAAGCATGGAATACACAGTACTCATTAAACATCTGTTTGTATTTTATCTTAACTTAGGAGACTTCAAACACCCCAATCCCACCTGCAGTAGTTGCACTTGATAGCACCCTTGGTAGTTTTGCCAGTGATCTGAACCTTCTAGACGCTATACCCAGCCGCACGTACGACACTGCATTCGTCTTTTATGTGAAGGCTGGACAGTCTAGTGCAGAGGAAATCATTCATAATGTGGTAAGTCTACTTGGTCTGTACTATCATTGCCAAGAAATATCAAGAAAGTATTAAAGTTAAATAATTTTATCACAACATTAATACAAGGTTCTAATATATCGCTTTATCACACCCCTAGGCGCGCATCAAAGCACTCAGGTTGTTTTCTGCAAGGTATGCGGAGCTACTTTTTGAAGTATAAGACCTAATCTTTTGTAGTTTGCAAGGTGCTGTGGCACAATAACCTGCAGATCAGACTAGGAACACTGTGGCGAACCCATTGTCTTTACTCAACACACAGGACCAACCGCTTTACGTCCCATCCCTAGGACGCAGCACAGTTTAACAGTGTCTTGACACTTAAGGAAGACTCTTCGAAACTCAAACTTACACTTGCAATTTTACAATTGCCAATTAACTTTTTAAACTATTGGAGATCTATTGGCAGGAGTTGCTTTTTTCAGAAATGCCCATAAATGTCATCAAGTGCTTTGTGCAATAATTCCATTATAGACGCATATGAAATGGCAATTTGGATAACCTGTTTGTTTGCAATTCGAGCAAAGTTCTACTGCCATGATGTGAATCAAACATTGGAGACAGTGTGGGAGAGTAACATTTACAACACAGGAATATCTAGACTTGATTCAAATGGGACTTATCTATTCCACAGACTGACAGATGTAATGTGCAGCCACAGTTCTTAGAGTTCTTAGGTCTTCTTGGATGGCCAGTTGATGTTCATAAGCATGCTGGTTGGACAGGGAATGTGGCTACGAGCTGGAAAATGACATGCGCTAAGGAGAAGGATGGCACATCAGATGAAAGCACAGAAGGTATCCACTAGTTTTGTTCATATTTCTTTTAAAAAAAAAGGAATAATAGGTTTTTTATCCAAAGGATATATTGTAGTAACTACAAATGTAGATCAAGGCACTTTATAGCATTATCCTTGTTCATCAGTCATACTTCATAAATCATTTTCAAGACTGCTTATAAAAGCGCTAAGGGGTTAATCCTACCTAATACAATCTCAACCCTCACAAAATTGCATTTAAAGGAACACGTTGCCTTGGATCGGATGAGTTATTCGTTGAAAGCATTAGAAACCGTTTGTTAAAAAAATGCATATGGTTATAATAGTTACTTCAAAAGTAGAATACAATGATCCACACAAATTTGCCTCAAAATTGCATGGTTTTTCTTTTACTTTGCGAACTAACACGGTCGGCCATTTGACTCCCATAAATGGCCGACCGTGTTTAGTCGACGAGGTAAAAGGAAACCACGCAATTTCGAGGCATATTTGTGTAGATCATTGTATTCTACTTTTACAACATCTTTCTAACCATACATTTTAAATCAAACGGTTAAAAGCAATTATGGTTAAAGGTCTTGCTAAAGGACACAAATGTGTTGTGTGTAAATCCCGCTGAGTCAAGTGTTTGTTGGGGGGGGGGGGAGTGGGTTCACATGACTCTAGGAACGCATCGAGTATACAGTGCTTATAAAACATCAGCGTATGGGTTAAACACAAATAATTTTCGTTATCCCACATACAAGTTTAATGTTTACCAATCTATGACCCTACCTTTTAAACAGTATTTCAAAAAACATGTACACGTCTTAAATCAATGAGCATCTTGAGTCGCCCGCAGTAAGGTTCCTCACTGTATGGTGTTGTTTCTCTCCTTTTTGCAGATCCTCTAGCACAGTCATCGGAATCACATGGTGGCAGTCTTTATAACGGAGAAACCCACGTTCTATACCACGCTGATGTCATGTCCGAGATAGCATTTGTAGTTCCTAGTGTTAGACATGCTGGCCATGGAAACAGAAGGCATTCAACTGGAGACGGTTAGTTTGATCTTATTCTTCCTACAATTTGTATCCTGCAGTTTATATTTATTGTTTAAAAATCTGTGTTTTTTATCATTGTCTATTGATGCACACTGGAAGGCATTTTTCATGTTTTTACTGTGATGTGAATAAGAAATTGAAATTGAAATTGAAATTGAAATCTAGTTTTGTGTGCATTGTTGAATCTTTTTAGTCACTAAACCCTTTTTTACATTTGCTAATTGCTCCTGGTTCAATGTATATGTATTGTATTTTTTAAGATTTCCATTTTTATGGGTCTAGGCCCTGTGTATATATATCTAGGTTTGTTGTTTCTAATGTTTTAAATTTGTATCTACTTTTGTTTGCATTATTGAATCTTTTTTATGCCGTTTTTGGGGGGGTTTAATAGTATTTAGCCTATTTTAATTGGTCTTGTTTTTGCCTGTTAGTTTTTATTGTTAGGCGCATTGAGGAATCTGTGATTCATTATTTGTTTATATTTATTGATTTGGTTACAAAACAGCAAGTATGTCGCATAAAATATCTTAAAGCCATTGGACACTTTCGGTAAACAGTATTGTCCAAGGCCCACACTTCGTGTATCACAACTTATATATAAAATAACAATTTAGGCTCAATCGGTCATCGGAGTCGGGAGAAAATAACGAGAAAACCCACCCTTGTTTACGCACGTTTCGCCGTGTCATGACATGTGTTTATAGTAAATCCATAATTCTCGATATCGAGAATTGATAATTGTTTTAATGTTTTCTCAAAAAGTAAAGCATCTCATGGAATAATATTTCAAGAGAAGTTTTTCACCATTACCTTCTGTAGACCCTGTAAGTTATTTGTAAATCTGTGAGCTTTTATTTTTTTTTCTGTACTGAAAGTATCCAACGGTTTTAAAATAACAAAGGCACATGGCACCTGTAAAGGCTAAAAACACATGAAAAATTCACAACTAAAAATTAAAAGAATTTAGCCAGAGACATGACATGAACCAGACAGTATTTCAAGATAAAAGCATAATGCCAACGATTAATTTCTCCTAAATTCCAGTAAAAAAATTATCAAATAAAAAGCCTACTTGATTGTAACATCAGTCCATCACATTAAGAGAGGTGACAGCGGCTACCAACTGCGTCTTTAGCTGCAAATTGAACGGACATCAACACTAAGAAATCTGAGGAAGGATTCACGCATGAATCAAGTCTCAGATTCAAATGTTTTGGGGTTATTGGGGTGTGTTCCTGACTTTGGAATGAGAAAGTCAGTCAAAATTAATCTCAATTTGTGAAATATTTCAGCTATTGATTCTGAAGAAGTGACCAAGACATCCTCGTTGCTAACCCACAAGAGTAGCAAGTCACTCCCTATGAATCTACGCTCCTTGACCCTGGAGCTACCCCCAGAGACTGCTCCGCCCAGCACACCACCCCAGGTCAGCCCAATGAGCTCCTTGGAGAGAGGGAGGAAGTCTGTACACAAGAAGGGGTTAACGGTGGGCCCTGAGATCAAGGTTTTAATCGTCTGGTTGGAGACTTTTGATGACCGAGAAGCTTTCCCTTTGAGTGAGTATAGAAGACGTTCCTTGAGTTTGTTTGTCTGTTTGTCTGTTTGTCTGTTTGTCCATTTGTCTGTTTGTTTTTATTGTCAAGGGAACTCCGTAAAAGGATCAGAGCATATTGAATGAAGCGTTAAGTTGTCAATCTTTTTCAAAATCAACACTACTCAAAAGAGATTTACACATAGTGCTACCACAAACCTTACTTGAGTATACTCCCAGCATGCAAAGTTTCAAGGAAACTCGGCAACCTCCCACAAGGGGATATACACACCAAGCTGACAACAGCCGATCTTACTCATACAAACTTTGGTGTAACTTCTATGATTATGAGTTGCACAAAAAGATCAACCTTGCTGCTGTACAAACCGTACATTAGATTCACTTATAAGTGCCATCTTGAAGAAACTTTGAATGCCCCAATCATTTTACCCTTTAAAGGTACTCTTCATCTTGAGAGTGATTTTAAAAGTACATGTGTTGATTTTTTGCCTTACCTTCAGCTGAGCTCCTTGAAGAAACCCAAACCGGCCTAGACACCTTATGCCAAGTGAAGCCCGTCCTTGAACCAGTAGTAGTTCTGATGTTCATCCACCCCTTGAAGAGTGGTCTCTTTAGGATCCACATGCATGGCAGGTAAGCTGGAGCGACTTGCTTTAACTGATCATTATGTTGCCTCATCCCCCGTCTACCTCTGATAGTATTATGTCATAAATGCATGAGGTAATAAACCACAAGGGAAGTTCCTTTGGGGTTGAACATAGACAAGTTTACCAGAGCGAACTTCCGACCTCTGGATAAACATGCGGATGCTCTACCACTTGACCTATCTAGCCCTAATGATGGCGATCTCTCTATTTTGTAAACGTGTTCTGGGTTTTCCAGACAGAAGGCGTTCAATCTGTATCTGTCGTTTACCGATGGATGACATGCAACTTTACGATACAATCTGGGAAGTAGAAGCAGAGGGGTTATCTAAAGGATCATCCAAGTGATTTCTCTGCTGCGGTTTTGAAGTTTACTCCAACCCTTCAAAAAGATATAATATGCTTTTGAAAGGTCAGAGACTGAGACTGGATACCAAGAAAAAGCTAGGCCCATTTTCATGGCTTTGATTACCACCAAAAAACAAAAAGCTAAATGTTGCTTCTTCACTGATTTACTTCCAGACCGAACCAGGCCATACCATTAGTGGACGGTATGGTGGTTAGCCGTAGGTCCCTCGGGACGCTGGTCAGACAGACAGCCATTAATGCTTGCCATAGGAAACGAATGGAGACAGACTCGTAAGTAGAACGATTTCACTTTAGCCCTTTTCACAGTGTATCTCTTATCCCTGTGGAATACATGGACTTTTTTTTACCCAACCATTACCCCAGCCCACTTTCACACTGTCCCACCAGGTCCCTATTCCACAAGATTCCGACTGCATGTTTCAAGAATATCCTGGGATTTTATCGCTGACCCCCTACTCTGGATCAGAGGTGGCTATAGACCGTATTAAATAACCCTTTTTTACTATGAAAGTCGCCATCTTGTAGGTCAAACTGTATGCGCGTCCAAATGCGTACATCAATGAAGCACGCCTCATGCAGCATTCTCGGTTTGAATTCTACGGCACATGCACGCACACACACACGCACATGCGCACAGATGCCATCTTGTAGGGCAGATATTTGAACGGTGACGTCATATTCAATACGGTCTATTCCTTAGGTATGCCCATCCGGGCAGAACGGGGGCAGATTATTGTATAAAATGGCATGCCATTATTCCCCAGTGTTGTCCCCAGTGAATAGAGTAGTTTGAAAAGGGCTTTTGTTCTATGGTTTCATTATATCTGATAGCCACTGCTTTGTCCATCACCAGGGCCCAATTTCATAAAGCCTGTAGGCACACAAATTTGCTTAGTATGAAATTTCTTCATTTCTTCAAAAAAACCAAATTGCCACGCTGATTTTCAGTATAAGCAAACAACATCTGAATACCAGTATCAAGCAATATGCAACAAATGGAAATTTGGTTGGTCATCCTGTTTTTATCAAGGAATAAATTTCATGCTGAGCAATTTTTTGTGCTTACCGGCTATATGAAATTGGGCCCAGTACATTATCAAACTCCTTTCTTGTCAACCCGCCATAATGAATTCAGCTTGCTACATGTATAACAACAACATTAAACATCTCCATTCAATCCATTTTGCAGGTATTCTCCACCCCATGTGAAGAGGAGACAAAAGATACAGGACATGGCTTATAAGTATCGCAGTCGCCTCTCAGTGCCAGAGTTCTACACTGCGCTGTTTGCTGACAGTAACAAATGATTTAACCAACACAAGATGAATTGGGTTTTGAGCCATTGCATTGTGAGGTTCCGATGTATATTTGGTTTGGGTAATACCAAGTGATGTATTAATCTTGCTGGGTCAGTCCCCTAGTCGAAACATTGAGACCTAATTTTAGTGATAAACTAATCATAAAGACACGTTTGGTGTATATTCAGTTTTGTTTTGCAAATTGCGACCCCCCCCCCCCCCGAAACAGGTCACAATAGCACCCTCCAGAGTCCTCTTTCCCCTTTCTGAAAACTGTGTGGTTGAGCGATCTTTACTTGTCGTTTTAACAACAAATTCTGAATCAATTTAAACAAGCCAGGAGACATCCCTCAATCCACTAGCTGTGTCAGTCTTCTGACAGACACTAGAGCAGGCTCGCCGAAATGTCAAGACCAATATTATACTCACTCACAAGAGTTGTGGGGACTTGGTTTTGGTCTTGTATTTATTCCGTTTTCTAAAGAATGCCCTTGGGGGGGGGGGACCCAGTTTAACAAAGTAAAACGCTTTGTTGACCTTTGGTTCATTGTGTTAACGTCCCCACAACTCTGTGTTTGCCAAATTACAGGTGTATGTTCAATGCACAACTTTTAGCCATTGAGAGATCTTCCCTTAACCTCAGTGAGGGCATGTGTTGAACTGTTGTGACGTCAAACACAAAAGTGGTGGATCGAAGTACTTCATGTATTGCACAGTGACATAGATTTGTTGTAACAAACGTTTGTTGGCTTCTTTTGTTTTATAAAGCAAAAACATGTAATGTTGATTATAAATTCAGATACAAATATTGTTAGCAAGAGCAAATACAAATGACTTGTAAATTTATGTGCAATATTTTCTAAGTAACGTCATATCAGTTCAAAAAAAGAAAAATAGTTTGTGTAAAAAGCTAAATATTATATTAAAAACATATTTTCTAACTAAGTATCATTATAACTTCCTGCAGCCAAAAGATTTTTCGCTAAAATTTAAGAAAATAATTCTCACCAACATTCTGTAACATACACCAATGTGTTAGCACTGTGTACTCAATACTTTCCCTTTTTCTGTGAAAAAAATGTCACAGGGATATTACTTGGGTGGGATTCCAACCAAAGACCCTTGAAATTCTAGAGCAGTGTCTTACCATCAATGTTCATCATCGAAGGTTATCTAAACATCTAAGGGTAAGCTCATTTTAGCAGTATGCGTTGGATGGTTAGAAATGTTCAGAAGTTGGTTTGACTAACAATTTATAACTTCTTTAGAAATTTTATAACAATCGTAATCAGATTTCCCATTTGGAGGTTTTCGGCTGATTGGACTTTATTAATTATATGCTTGAGAATGTATCGTATGTCTTGCAAAATTAAATGGAACAGGCAACTGGACATCGGACAGGAAAAAAACAAATGTTTCAAGCGTTTATGTAACCAATTCATGTACAATTTACTCTGGAAGAGTCTAGTTTTCTTAAAGTCACTGGACACTATTGGTAATCACTCAAAATAATTGTTAGCATAAAACCTTTCTTGGTATTGAGTAATGGGGAGAGGTTGATAGTATACAAAATTGTGAGAAACAACTTCCTCTGCAGTAACGTAGTTTTTGAGAAAGAAGTAATTTCTCACTAAATGTTTGAATTTGATTTTGAGACCTAAGAATTTGATTTAAAGGTCTCGAAATCAATTATGCAACAAGGGCATTTTTTTTCCTCCTATTATTTTCTCGCAACTTCGACGACTCAATATTGAGCTCAAACATTCACAGGTTTGTTATTTTATGCATGTGTTGAGATACACCAAGTGAGAAGACTGGCCTTTGATGGTGTCTCCAATAGTGTCCAGTGTCTTTAAGGTTAAATTTGTCACAATTTTATAACCACAATCTGTTATTTGTTTTTCTTTTAGCTTTCTTTATCCCAGTCTTTGTACATATATATTTGTATTTCAAAAGATGAAAAGTTGGATTTAAAGTGTCAAATAATATGAACAAACATATGGAAGGAAACAAAATTGTCTACTTTTGTTGTCATTTCTGGAGACTGTTTTGAGTTCTGGATTTGTGGGTTCAATTTGAATCTGTTATTGGGCTTGTAAAACTTGCAGATAGTATTAAAGGTTGGATGCCGAGAAGTTACGCTTTATATTATATGTCCCCGCCCTCTCCCCCAATCACCTATACCTCCTGCTGGTTGAGAAGGTATGCTTGATAGAATATCACCCCTGCCCCTTTCCCCAGTTACCCACACTTTCAGTGGGTTGAGAAGGTACCAATCATGCTTTATGTATGAACCCAGCCCCTCTAATCACCCACACCTTCAGTGGGCTGAGGTCTGCTTTACATGACACCGCCCCCTCTCCCAAGTTACCCACACTTTCATAGGGTTGAGAAGGTACCAATATATCATGCCTTATATTTGAACCCCGCCCCTCTAATCACCCACTCCTTCTTTAGTGGGTCGAGGTCTGCTTTATATATGACCCCGCCCCTCTCCCAAGTTACCCACACTTTTGTAGGGTTGAGAAGGTACCAATCATGCCTTATATATGAGCCCCGCCCCTCTAATCACCCACACCTTCAGTGGGCCGAGGTCTGCTTTACATGACACCGCCCCCTCTCCCAAGTTACCCACACTTTCATAGGGTTGAGAAGGTACCAACCATGCCTTATATATGAACCCAACCCCTCTAATCACCCACACCTTCTTCAGTGGGCATTCGAAGGGTTGAAATGCTCAAATGGCTGGGTTTTAAAAAAATGTATATCCTAAATATTTCTAGTGTTGACAAACCAACTCTTGTTTTTTGTTAATTTTATCCAGTAATACATCAAAAAGGAAACTTATTTGGTGAGTTGTTGTTCTATCATAGAGTAAGGACAGAGACTCTATGGTTCTATACTCCCCGTCAGAAAAGCCTACTGCATCATGAAGAGCACAACATCGCACAACATCGCACCTTAATAAAAAAAAATAGGCAAAAGTTGATATAAGTGCTGGTCTCACCCCCTATGATTCTTTCAAATTTCGGCCAATAAAAGGATGCCGTTCCGTTATCGTACTTCGGTCACGCGCATGCACATCGAGTAAGGCATGCTGGGGAAAAATAGCGAGATCGATCACCCCTGGGAATAAGGCTGATACACCCCTTTATTCCCCGCGGCCATTTTGTTTCTGAGCGCGGGCATCGTGTGTTCAAAGGCGACTGCTCCACGTGTGGTGGAAAAACAGATTTTCTGCAAAATTTTACATCGAAAACCGACATCAAAATTTAACAACTTCCACGATGATAACTGCACGGATGTTCATAGAATCTTCCTAATCAGGTAAGTGATTCATGTGTTGATGCAAAAGAGGAAATTTTAGGGGGTTTCTAAGACAAGATTGTCGTGGCAATACAGTCAAATTATTGTCAGCTAATGATATAACCCAAGACAAATCGAAGAAACATAGATTGTGTTAAAATTTATTAAACCACTGCATTCTCGCTCAATACAAGTGAGGAAAATATTGTTAGGGACGGATATTTTTGTTGAAATATTGACCCACATCGATTTTGCTGATGAATTCTAACACTTTGCACTACACGTTTTTTGTTTCTCCAATTCCTTCAATGCAAGTGTTTAGAGTAAATTCACAGGGCGCACATATTTTTCTTTGAATTGTTTTCTTGTGTGTTAGGAATTAGATTTGACGACATGAAGTACTGTACATGTCATGTATATGTGGAGACAATTTAATAGCCCCCTGAACATGCTGTCCTGATGTCCCAATGCCTTATACTTTCTATATCCCCTCATTATGTATGAACACTAATTTACATCCATACTCTAAATATAATTTTTGTTCTTTTTCAGAGTTGGTGGAATCTGAATGTTTCCCTTTCATCAGAAGTGTACGCTGCCTCTTCCTGCATCTCAGCAGTCTTTCCAGCCACAACAGCAGTCACTGAGGTACAAGCCTCAACCGTTATGTAAGGCAACCAAAATGTATATTTCTATTACTAGCTGTAGGGCCATAATAATTTATACCAACACATTTGCCAAAAACTCTCTCATACTTTTTTTTCTCCCAAGACCCACATTATTTATGACTTCTTTTTTGTGGGGCCTCCGAAGAATCCGTTTAATTTCTATTAAACATTTGCATTTAGGTGAGCCCTTCTTTTCGATGAAATGTTCATACTTTTCCCTAAAAAGCGCAACATCATGCCCGTATATAACAGGCTAAGCATCGTCAATTCAATACTACTAAACTACCCTAATATTGTGAATGAGCAACTGATTCTAGTTCACCAAAAGGAACGATTACACTGTATTTCTGTTCTTGCAAACATGGAATTACTGTTCATAACTCTACTCCCCCCCCCCCCCCACCCTAAGATGTGAAAAAAAAATTAGCTTTATAATTTTGAATGGATTCTATTAAATAGGTGTACTTGGTAGTTACTCCAAAAATTAATTACCATGAAAACCTTAAAGCACTGGTTATGTTGATGTAAAACAATGTTGTTGGAAAAACACCCTTTAAAGTAAAGTGTAGTTTAAGGGAAGGTGGTAAATTTTTGTTCACCCCAAAAAATTGAATCTGAGAAAGGCTTCAGGCATGAAGCCTTTCTCATGCATCTGGAAGCACACAATGTTATGCATGGAATGTAGATTTCCTTTCATATTTTGTTTTCAACTTGATGACCATTTGAGCCAAAACTTTCACTGGTTTGTTATTTATGCATTTATTGAGGCACACCAAGTGAGGACACTGGTGTTTGATAATTACCAAAAGTATCCCCAATCTTTATTATTTTGCTAAAATTTACTTTTAATTAGTTCATAAACACCTAGAAGCGGAATAGGGGATTATCAAAGCCATTCATAGAACCAATAATTGTCCAAATATTATGATTCATCAGAAAACAATAAGCAAAGAAGACTAGAATGTTTATTTGAATTTTCAAGACTTTATTTGAACAAACTCATGTTTTCCAAAGAAAGAAAACAATAACATCAGTTAGTACATCCACACTGTTAGACATTAACCCCCACCCATCCCTACCTCAAGAACTTGATAATGACTAAGATGTATGTTACGTTTCCGAAACGTTTTAATTAAAACAAATTTTGTTTTTGGGGTGCTTTGGCACTCCTATTGCTTCCTTACTATTCATTTTGATAGTTGCTTAAATTGATGGTTAGAAATGTGCCAGTTGATGTAAAAATACTTAAACCTCATTGAAATTATTCCAAAATGCCTTTTTTTTATGCACTTGTCAAGTGCCACAATTCAAAAATTGTATTTGTAAAATCAAATACAGCTTTCAATTCATACTTGAATTTATTAAAAGTATTGAAATTGTGTATAGTTTCAAAATTCAACTTAAACCCCCAAAACCAGTTAAGAATTTATCCGAGAAGAAACATCAGCTGGCAAATGACGACCATAGCTAAGAAATATAAATGATCAACCAAGGAAGAAATGTAACCTGTTTTTTTCAAAAAGGAGTCCACATTGCTAACAAAAAAACTAGTCTCATGAAAACATAAATTAACTATTTGGTTTCCACAAACTTGTAAAATAATTGTTTGTGCTTTTCCACAATCTTTACAGAATCAAAGCGTTTTTGGTTTCTTTTCAAACAAATCTGACTCCTTTATGGTTTACAGGTTGCATTTCTTACTTATAAAGAAGGTACAACATTGGTATTCATATACTGCATATAGAATGCACAAATTTGGACACAAAAAACATTATCTAAAACTTGCAGCGTTTCAAAACAAATTTCTTTATTTATTGTTTATCTCAAAACAGTTTTTACATCAAGTGGACATTTAGATGAATGTTTACTTGCATGCTTACCAAAATTTAAGGTAATGCATGTTCACTAAATTGCCGAATTAAACTTATAAGTTAAATTCACAACAGCGTTACTACCAATGTTGTATCTTCTGTAAAGGCCGCATCTTATAGCTTGTTCTGTGACTTTATAATCTCAATCTTGGAAAGTTTTTTAAGTCAAAAATGGCCACAAAGGGACACACAGAATCAAAAATTGCTAAGTGTTTTTGTCAAAAAATTACTAAGTCCAAAAAAAGACTAAGTACAAACATTGACTATGAGTTTCTGCTCAAAAAAAGTACTAAGTACAAACAATGGCTAGTGTTTTTGGTCAAAAAATGACTAAGTCCACAAAAGGACACAGAAAGTCAATAATTACTAAGTGTTTTTGTCAAAAAATGACTAAGTCCAAAAAAAGACTAAGTACAAACATTGACTATGAGTTTCTGCTCAAAAAATTACTAAGTACAAACAATGGCTAGTGTTTTTGGTCAAAAAATGACTAAGTCCACAAAAGGACACAGAAAGTCAATAATTACTAAGTGTTTTTGTCAAAAAATGACTAAGTCCAAAAAAGACTAAGTACAAACATTGACTATGAGTTTCTGCTCAAAAAAAGTACTAAGTACAAACAATGACTAGTTTTTTGGTCAAAAAAATGACTAAGTCCACAATGGGACTCCATTTTATTGTTATTTAAAGTCACAACAAGCTATAAGACGATACCTTTAATAAGGGGCTGCATTCCATTTTGATGTACCTAGCAATATAATCTTATGGTGATTTGAATTTGACGCCTTGTATAAGTGTCATATGCAAATTTCTAGTTGATTACATTGTTGGTGTACATTACTATGGGATACAGTCTCTTCTGCACCCCTATAGGGGGTGCACTTGGTTGATCATGATTTTAATAATAGGGGGGGTAGGGCCAAACTTTTCACGCAGTTAATTTCGAACCGTACAACGGCACGAGAAATATTTTTGGCTGACTTAGTCTATATAAAAAAGGCAATTTTTAAGGGATTTTTTGATTTTTTTAAGCACCACTGAACTGTAGAAGCAGCAGAGTTGCGCAAACGTGTGAGCCAGTTGGTGTGGCCAACTACTATTTAGAAAGTGAAGCGACTTAATGATCTAAGTATTAATGGAAGGAAAGCATTTTATTAAGTTAAATCAAGTTAATGTTTCATTGATAGTCTGTTTTACCAATGTCCTGCCTTACATGATTGACAAACTAAAAAGATTGTTTTTTTTTTTTAAAGTCCAAAGCCAAAAACAAACCAAAGATTTTTTTTTAAGTCCAAAACATAAGTCGAAAGGATTCTGTTGCTCGTTAAAATGTTTGATGAATCTGTATCAAGTGTACCATCGGACGTCTCCCCCTGTTCGGGCAAACACGTCGCTAAGTTCTTGGAGTCAAGTTTCAAGTTTGAATTTTGGTTGAAGTGTAAAAGGACGTTTCCTCTCCGTCACTGATTGAGTCCTGTACCATCAGAATAACGAAGACTTCAACCCAGATGATGATGTGCTGATCAGAGAAACAAGATTCCAACATGGCGGCTGAACTTGAACAATTTTGTTAATTTTTGTGACAAGCACAAAAAACAGAACTAAAATACGCATGTTCTTTTCAATATTAACAGCATACTCAGGAATGTATTGGTTTCACTTGCATTAGAAGTACTACACTTCATAAATTTTGTTTCAAATCAATCATAAGTTTTGGATTTGTTAAAACATCGCAACATTTTAACAGTGTGTGTGATTAAATGTTCAAACAAAGTCAAATTTCAAAGTCAAATTTCAAAGTCAAAAGTGAGGTTGTACGAAACATCAGATTTGCATCTTCATTGCATTGAGTATCATAACAGGAGATATTGTAGATGACATTGGGTTCATGGAGGATAACTATATCGAGAAAAAAAAACTCTAAAAAAAAAACCTAACCTATCTCTAAAAAAATTCTAAACTCCTATGGAACTACAAACTGCTGATGAAGTCCCAATTAAGTATTGAAAATCTAGGATCAACAACTACTCCTACTGATTAACTTCATGTAAATCTGCAAACTAACCACTGCATGCTAATGATTTTGTTCCAATTATAAATTGCAATTTGGCATAAAAATTAGTCTGACGTCGATGTGGGAAAACTAAGGTTTTATCAGTGACGATAAAATCACTTGGTGTATTTTCAATCTAGAAAGACACCTGTGATTCTGCAAACAGTGCATCACTAAAGTAACAAAGCGACGTCTTATTTAGAATACCTATTCCTGCTGTTTCTTTTTGGCATAATATTCATAACAAAATCCATTGAACAAGCAAATTGAGTAATAACTAAGTTTTTAACTAGTTTTGAAGTTATTTATTTAATAATTCTACACTAATAATGGACTAGTGTGTATGCACCCTTTTCCTCAAACTACCTAGCCATTTGACAAATTACTATGTTTGTTCTGAGGTTATTTAACTGAATAAGTCTACACTAATACTGTTAATACACTAATAAACACCTAGTTTGATCCATTGTACACTTTGCTGTTGTACATGTTGAGACATTCTCATGTTTGCCGAAGAAGAATTAAAATAATTGATGGATATCGCACAAAATTTGTTTTGTTTCAAAGAGATCTTAAACAAAATACAATTGTTACACTGACAAAAACTAGTAGCTTGCATTTGTTCCCAACAATTCTACAGGTTTAATATCATAAACTTGCCTACTTTTTTTTAGAACCTATCAAAATAATTAACGACCAAGTGTCTTTGTCACTTTAACAGCCTGAATAACTAAGACCTCAACCCGGATGATGATGTGCTGATCAGAGAAACGAGATTACAACATTGCGGCTGAACTTTACAAATTTTGTGAGTTTTTGTAAAAAACAAAACGCCCGAGTGTCGTCACCATGTTCAGCTGGAAAAGGGTTAACTAGTTGTAAAAATTGTTCACAACTATCAATAATTAATACCCTAAAAAGCACCTACTGCCGCTAAATTACGTTTAGGAAAAATGTATTAAAAAAGCAATGTCTATTGGTCAACATCATTTGTAAATCATTTCCTAAACTGATTGTCGTTAACATACCTACTGTAAAATCTGTCATAGAGCTGACCACTCAAAACCTACAATGAACAACCTAGTTAATTGGTCACTGAAATAGACCAACAGTTAACGTCATAGACTGAATAACTAACGTCAACCAGTTCAACAGGGCTTTTAACTAACTCGGAAATCTTAACACTAATCTAACTTACGAAGGAGTGTAAGTAAAACCTACTGTGGCTGAGAACTAAACCGGTCACAATCAAATAATGCACAACAGCATCTTTCTAAGCGACAATGTTTCTTCTACAATAAAGCACCATGTTTACTTCCTACACAATCCCAATGTCATCTTTGATATCTCCTTTTGATACAGTCAAAACTTCTTAACACAAGTGAAACCAATGTAAAAGCCCGAGTACCTGATTGAAATGTGAATAGCCATGTTCAGATTCTCGTTTCTCCGACCCTCGCACCAACATCTGGGTAGAAGTCTCCGTCATCCGTCAGGTCCAGAGTCTCCCTCAGATCAGAAGAGGATGTCCGGTTGTAGAAAAGGTTGATCAAAAAGTAGACCCGTTTACACAGGAACAGTATAGAGAGACGGGTACCAACTTAGGATAACAAAATGATCAGGTAAAAAATGTGAAAAAAAGTGCTATGGTCCTCAGTCCTTGACACTTTTGATACAGGCCCCCAAAGACTTCAACGGGCAACCAAATCCTTTCTTAGGTTTCAATTTTTTTGTCGGAGATCGAAAAAGTTGAAATAGTTTGTCAATCATGTAAGGTAGGACACCGGTAAGACAGACTACCAGCGCCACATTAACAAGATTTCACTTAATAAAATGCTTACCCAACCATTAACTCTTGGATCATTAGGTCGCCACACGTTCCAGATAGTAGTTAGCCACACCAACCGGCACACACGTTTGCACAACTCTGCTGCTTCTACAGTTCAGTGGTGCTTTCTACAGCATTTAATGAATGGTAACCAATTAATTTAAGATAACATTTTTCAAATTATAAAAACAGCCAAGTACAACATTTACCACCCTTGAGTTGAAATAAAAGTTATATCTGAAATTAGGTTTTTTTTTCATCAGCTGATGCCAAAAAAACCTCAATGAAATTTAGAACTGTTAATTATTACTGTCACAGCAATGCAAAGAAGAAAAAATAACATTTTCAAATGAAGTTTGTGACTGTTTCGTAAAAGATATTGTACTTTTAATCAATTTTATTTTGATTTTGGACAGGTGTGCATCACACTTGTCCTAACATGTCGTGCCTAAAATGAATAAATTTGGTTAAATTGATGACGTACTTATATGTCATGAAGATTGGTCCCAAGAAGAATACAACTTTAGGATGTGTTTTGGTTGCATTAATTGTATTGAGTGCGTGCAAGTTGTAATTGGCTTCACAATCATCACAGTATCAATATATAGAACCAGAAGCACTCCCACAATTTGAGTCACAAGCAAGTTTTACAGAATTTTTTGTTTTCCTAAACCGATTTAAGATATTCCAACTCTGGGAAAATCTAGAAAAGAAGAGTTTTTAAAGCAAGCAAAGTTTTAAAAGTATGAGGGGGAAAAAAAATTGCCAAGTGAGTTTAAAAAAAAAAGAAAAAAAGCAAAGTCAAACATTCTATATAAAAAATGTAAGCATTTTGTATGAAGTATTGTGAACTCATTTTGTGGGAATGTCTCGATAAAATGTATCAAAGACACTGGACACTACTGGTACCTGTCAAAGACTAGTCTTCACAATTGATGTATCTCAACATATGCCTAAAATAACAAACCTGTGAAAATTTGAGCTCAATCGATTGTCGAAATTGTGAGATATTAATAACAGAAAAAAACACCCTTGTCGCACCATGGTCACACGAAGTTGTGTGCTTTAGATGCTTGATTTCGAGACCTCAAATTCTAAATCTGAGGTCTCGAAATCAAATACGTGAAAAATTACTTCTTTCTCAAAAACTACGTCACTTCAGAGAGAGCTGTTTCTTAAAATGTTTTATACTATCAACCTCTCCCCATAACTTGTTATTACCAAGAAAGGTTTTATGATAATAATTAATTTGAGTAAGTACCAAAAGTGTCCACTGCATTTAAGATAATTTATGTAAAATACCCCAAAAAATGCCTCGTTCGTTTTTTCAATCAATCAACCCACCCCAGGGGTAAGGGGAGGATCGATCAATAGCAACAATTCTTGAAGGTAAACAACTAAATTTTAGACACTCATTTTTTGAAACTAGCTACACAGCACAAGTTATTGTACAAATAATGAATGTTTATGAGTGCAATGATGCGAATATGTTTTATATGCGAATATGTTTTATATATTATCCAAGTAGATCTTTGTCATTTTGATTGAAAGATACAACTTTCATAAATAAAGCGTAGCTCTACAATTTCTTATTGTGAAACTACACCCGTTTCTTTTGGGTCGGCCTGTTTGACAATATGCGTTCTGTACAGCTGTTTTGGGACACGCAGAAGGTGAATGCTAGTAATGTGCCTTGCAGTAACACTGCTGCGTTACCAAAGACACGCGCACGCAGTGATGTTATTTGCTCCTCAGCACGCAATAGTACTTTTCAGATGGAAAGAAAAATGCATGCTAAGTGTTGTAAAGGTTGCAATAGTACTTTTATTTGCCAACACATGACGGACACTCCTCCAATCAAATGGCAAGGATCTGCTTGGGTGTTATAAAACACAAACTAATGTAAGCAAACACTGACAGTTTAAAAACACCTTTACCACAGTTTGGCCATTTTTGTCTGGTTCCCGTGTACTGGTCAAAACTCGCTCGAAACTCTCAAAGTTTTAAAAAAGGAACCAGACTAAATCTGGATGTCAAGCCTCATTTTGTTTCTTGAGACAATCCTGATGGCACTGTCATTGATAAAGGATCCTTATCTTATTTCAGTACCCATACTGGGATGGATGCTCGGCCTCCTCATCAGTAAGATACCTCTCTGGCATCAGGTGGTTGTCGTCGTCGTTGGTGATTTCATCTCCTAGTTCCAGTGAGCTCTTGCCTTGAGTTCCTCTCAGTGAAGACCGATCCAAAGATGTTGATTCTCTTCAGAAGTACTCAATCTCTTGATCCTGTTAATCAAAAAATTTAATAAAAACTTTATACATTAAAAATGAACCTTTGACCCTAACCATTCTGGGGTCGATTTCACAGAGTTAGAAAGATGAAACAAAACAGTGAAAGTTTCAGCAAAGGTCTACTGGTTCTACTTGCTGTTAAAACAGAAAGAAGCAAACCCTGTCACAATAGCAATAAAATCCATTCGAGGTAAAGATTTGATGTCAACAAATTGTTTGGATTTTCCAAACATAAAAAAAAAATTGGCCAGGGGTTTCCTTACGGGTGGCGAACCCTTTGTCACTGATTTTTGCTCCTCTGTTTTTACAGGTAAAATATAAAACCTCTGAAATAAAAAGAACCTATTCGTATGTAAAAATATTTGGGGGCCGTACACTAATTTTCAAAATTTACCAAATGTCAACTTTTAATTTGAAGTGGTGTATTTTCAATCAAACACAATTAAAAATTGGCTTGGGGTTTCCTTCCGGGTGGCGAACTCTTTGTCACTGGATTTTTCCTCTTCTGTTTTCAGAGTTAAAAACATAAAACCAAATACTTGGGGGTGTGTTGTTCAAAACTTACCAAGTGATAAATCTCCCAATATGAAGTGGCGCGTTTTTCAATTGATAAACAAAGTTGAAAAATCAGCCTCCTCATCAGTAAGACATCTCTCTGGCATCAGGTGGTCCTCGGTGTCGTAGTCGGTGGTGATTTCATCTCCTTGTTCCAGTGAGCTCTTGCCTTGAGTTCCTCTCAGTGTAGACCGATCCGAAGATGTTGATTCTCTTCAGGAGTACTCAATCTCTTGATTCCTGTCAATCAAAAAAAAAAAAAAAAAATTTACTTTTACATTAAAAATGAACCTTTGACCCTAACCATTCTGGGGTTGATTTCACAAAGAGTTAGAAAGATGAAATAAAACAGTGACAGTTTCAGCAAAATAGGTCTACTGGTTCTACTTGCTGATAAAACAGAAAGAAGCAAACCCTGTCACAGTAGCAATAAAATCCATTAGAGGTAAGAATTTGATACATCAACAAATTATGTCT
Organism: Asterias amurensis; assembly: GCF_032118995.1. Lineage (NCBI taxonomy): Eukaryota > Metazoa > Echinodermata > Asteroidea > Forcipulatida > Asteriidae > Asterias > Asterias amurensis. The sequence continues at coordinate 12,095,390 of NC_092648.1, read as the reverse complement.
TCTTTTTTCAAAACATTTTTTTAAAAATTGGCCAGGGGTTTCCTTACGGGTAGCGAACCCTTTGTCACTGATTTTTGCTCCTCTGTTCTCACAGGTAAAATATAAAACCTCTGAAATAAAAAGAACCTATTTGTATATCAAAATATTTGGGGGGCGTACGTTAATTTTCAAAATTTACCAAATGTCAATTTTTAATTTGAAGTGGCGCAATTTTCAATCAAACACAGTTAAAAAATTGGCCAGGGGTTTCCTTCCGGGTAGCGAACTCTTTGTCACTGAATTTTTGCTCTTCTGTTTTCAGACTTAAAAATATAAAACCAAATATTTGGGGGCTTGTTGTTCAAAACTTACCAAGTGATAAATCACCCAATATGAAGTGGCGCATTTTTCAGTTAATAAACAAAGTTGAAAAATCAGCCTCCTCATCAGTAAGGCATCAGGTGGTCCTCGCATCAGGTGGTCCTCGGTGTCATAGTCGGTGGTGATTTCATCTCCTTGTTCCAGTGAGCTCTTGCCTTGAGTTCCTCTCAGTGTAGACCGATCCGAAGATGTTGATTCTCTTCAGGAGTACTCAATCTCTTCATTCCTGTCAATCAAAAAAAATAAATAAAAATTTACTTTTACATTAAAAATGAACCATCCTGGGGTCGATTTCACAGAGTTAGAAAGATGAAATAAAACAGTGAAAGTTTCAGCAAAATAGGTCTACTGGTTCTACTTGCTGATAAAACAGAAAGAAGCAAACCCTGTCACAGTAGCAATAAAATCCATTCGAGGTAAAGATTTGATACATCAACAAATTATGTCGGTTTTTTTTTTCAAAACATTTTTTTAAAAATTGGCCAGGGGTTTCCTTACGGGTGGCGAACCCTTTGTCACTGATTTTTGCTCCTCTGTTCTCACAGGTAAAATATAAAACCTCTGAAATAAAAAGAACCTGTTTGTATATCAAAATATTTGGGGGGCGTATGTTAATTTTCAAAATTTACCAAATGTCAATTTTTAATTTGAAGTGGCGCAATTTTCAATCAAACACAGTTAAAAAATTGGCTAGGGGTTTCCTTCCGGGTAGCGAACTCTTTGTCACTGAATTTTTGTTCTTCTGTTTTCAGACTTAAAAATATAAAACCAAATATTTGGGGGGCTTGTTGTTCAAAACTTACCAAGTGATAAATCACCCAATATGAAGTGGCGCATTTTTCAATTAATAAACAAAGTTGAAAAATCAGCCTCCTCAACAGTAAGACATCTCTCTGGCATCAGGTGGTCCTCGGTGTCGTAGTCGGTGGTGATTTCATCTCCTTGTTCCAGTGAGCTCTTGCCTTGAGTTCCTCTCAGTGTAGACCGATCCGAAGATGTTGATTCTCTTCAGGAGTACTCAATCTCTTGATTCCTGTCAATCAAAAAAAAAAAAAACAAATTTACTTTTACATTAAAAATGAACCTTTGACCCTAACCATTCTGGGGTTGATTTCACAAAGAGTTAGAAAGATGAAATAAAACAGTGACAGTTTCAGCAAAATAGGTCTACTGGTTCTACTTGCTGATAAAACAGAAAGAAGCAAACCCTGTCACAGTAGCAATAAAATCCATTAGAGGTAAGAATTTGATACATCAACAAATTATGTCCATTCTTTTTTCAAAACATTTTTTAAAAAATTGGCCAGGGGTTTCCTTACGGGTGGCGAACCCTTTGTCACTGATTTTTGCTCCTCTGTTTTTACAGGTAAAATATAAAACCTCTGAAATAAAAAGAACCTATTTGTATATCAAAATATTTGGGGGGCGTACGTTAATTTTCAAAATTTACCAAATGTCAACTTTTAATTTGAAGTGGTGTATTTTCAATCAAACACAATTAAAAATTGGCTTGGGGTTTCCTTCCGGGTGGCGAACTCTTTGTCACTGGATTTTTCCTCTTCTGTTTTCAGAGTTAAAAATATAAAACCAAATACTTGGGGGTGTGTTGTTCAAAACTTACCAAGTGATAAATCTCCCAATATGAAGTTGCGCGTTTTTCAATTGACAAACAAAGTTGAAAAATCAGCCTCCTCATCAGTAAGACATCTCTCTGGCATCAGTTGGTCGTCGTTGTCGTTGTCAGTGGTGATTTCATCTCCTTGTTCCAGTGAGCTCTTGCCTTCAGTTCCTCTCAGTGAAGACCAACCCGAAGATGTTGATTCTCTTCAGGAGTACTCAATCTCTTGATTCCTGTCAATCAAAAAAAATAAATAAAAATTTACTTTTACATTAAAAATGAACCTTTGACCCTAACCATTCTGGGGTTGATTTCACAAAGAGTTAGAAAGATGAAATAAAACAGTGAAAGTTTCAGCAAAATAGGTCTACTGGTTCTACTTGCTGATAAAACAGAAAGAAGCAAACCCTGTCACAGTAGCAATAAAATCCATTAGAGGTAAGAATTTGATACAACAAATTATGTCTTCTTTTTTCAAAACATTTTTTAAAAAATTGGCCAGGGGTTTCCTTACGGGTGGCGAACCCTTTGTCACTGATTTTTGCTCCTCTGTTCTCACAGGTAAAATATAAAACCTCTGAAATAAAAAGAACCTATTTGTATATCAAAATATTTGGGGGGCGTACGTTAATTTTCAAAATTTACCAAATGTCAATTTTTAATTTGAAGTGGCGCAATTTTCAATCAAACACAGTTAAAAAATTGGCCAGGGGTTTCCTTCCGGGTAGCGAACTCTTTGTCACTGAATTTTTGCTCTTCTGTTTTCAGAGTTAAAAATATAAAACCAAATATTTGGGGGCTTGTTGTTCAAAACTTACCAAGTGATAAATCACCCAATATGAAGTGGCGCATTTTTCAGTTAATAAACAAAGTTGAAAATCAGCCTCCTCATCAGTAAGGCATCAGGTGGTCCTCGCATCAGGTGGTCCTCGGTGTCGTAGTCGGTGGTGATTTCATCTCCTTGTTCCAGTGAGCTCTTGCCTTCAGTTCCTCTCAGTGTAGACCGATCCGAAGATGTTGATTCTCTTCAGGAGTACTCAATCTCTTCATTCCTGTCAATCAAAAAAAATAAATAAAAATTTACTTTTACATTAAAAATGAACCATCCTGGGGTCGATTTCACAGAGTTAGAAAGATGAAATAAAACTGAGAAAGTTTCAGCAAAATAGGTCTACTGGTTCTACTTGCTGATAAAACAGAAAGAAGCAAACCCTGTCACAGTAGCAATAAAATCCATCCGAGGTAAAGATTTTGATACATCAACAAATTATGTCCAGTTTTTTTCCTTACATTAAAAAAAAAAAAAAAAAAATGGCCAGGGGTTTCCTTGCAGGTGGCGAATCCTTTGTCACTGATTTTTGCTCCTCTGATGTCACAGGTAAAATATAAAACCTCTGAAATAAAACGAACCTATTTGTATATCAAAATATTTGAGGGGCGTTCGTTATTTTTCAAAATTTACCCAATGTCTGCTTTTTAATTTGAAGTAGCGCAATTTTCAATCAAACACAGTTAAAAAATTGGCCAGGGGTTTCCTTACGGGTGGCGAACTCTTTGTCACTGAATTTTTGCTCTTCTGTTTTCAGAGCTAAAATTATAAACCAAATATTTTGGGGCTTGTTTTTCAAAACTTACCAAATGATTAATCACCTAATATGAAGTGGCGCATTTTTCAATTAATAAACACAGTTGAAAAATCAGCCTCCTCATCAGTAAGACATCTCTCTGGCATCAGGTGGTCCTCGTTGTCGTTGTCGGTGGTGATTTCATCTCCTTGTTCCAGTGAGCTCTTGCCTTGAGTTCCTCTCAGTGTAGTCCGATCCAAAGATGTTGATTCTCTTCAGGAGTACTCAATCTCTTGATGCCTGTTAATAAAAAATATAAAAAATTACTTTTACATAAAAAAAGAACCTTTGACCCTAACCATCCTGGTGTTGATTTCACAAAGAGTTAGGACTGGTCCTAACTTAGGACTAGTCCCAGGAGATATTCAAAACTTAAGGCTAGTCCTAAGTTAGACGAGTAACTCGTCCTAACTCGAGACAAGACTAGTGTTAACTCTTTGTGAAGTCCACCGCAGATCCTTCAAGATCCAATTGCATGTTTTGTTTGTTTCTGTTTTGCTGAACGCTACACTTGTAACCATATTGTGCTTTACACACATGTCATGTAAACAGTGAATTTCTGCTTGTACTAATCCTCATGTAGCACTGAAATCCGTAATTCAAACCAACTCAGCTCCCTTTGGAATAAACTGCCTGTGCAGCCAAATGTGTAGTGACCAAGCTAAATAAATAACAAGAACCATTTCTGCCCTCACAGGTACCTACTAACCCCTGTGCAATCTATGGAAATTGTATGATAACCTACCCAAAAAGAAATTGGCCAGGGGTTTCCTTACGGGTGGCGAACCCTTTGTCACTGATTTTTGCTCCTCTGTTCTCACAGGTAAAATATAAAACCTCTGAAATAAAAACCTATTTGTATATCAAAATATTTGGGGGGCGTGCGTTAATTTTCAAAATTTACCAAATGTCAACTTTCAATTTGAAGTGGCGCAATTTTCAATTAAACACAGTTAAAAAAATTGGTCAGGGGTTTCCTCATGGGTGGCGAATCCTTTGTCATGTTTGTCACTGAATTTTTGCTCTTCTGTTTTCAGAGTTAAAAATAGAAAACAAAATATTTGGGGGCTTGTTTTTCAAAACTTACCAAATAATAAATCACCTAATACATATGAAGTGGCAAATTTTTAAATTAAGACAGTTAAAAAATTGGCCAGAGGTTTCCCTACGAGTGGCGAACCCATATCACTAAAGTTTGCTCTTCTTAAGAGTTAAATATAAAATCTCTGACATGAAACTATTTCTAACCAAACATTTTTTTCTTTTTTGGGGGGGAGGGTAATTTTCAAACTTTACCAAATTATAAAAAAATGCCTTTTAAAATGAAGTGGTACATTTCTCATATAAACACAGTTAAAAATTGGCCAGAGGTTTCCCTAGGGGTGGTGAACCCATATCACTGAATTTTGCTCAAAACCTCTGAAATAAAACAAAACTATTTCTAGCCAAATATTTGGGAAGGGAGAAGGGTTTTCAAAAATTACCAAATTAAAAGAAAATCGCCTTTTAAAATGGAAGTGGTACAGTTTTCAATTAAACACAGTTAAAAAATTGGCCAGAGGTTTCCCTACGGGTGGCGAACCCATATCACTGAATTTTGCTCAAAAGTTAAACATAAAACCTCTGAAATAAAATGAAAATATTTCTAACCAAATATTTGGGGAGGAGGAGGGCAATTTTCAAAAATTACCAAATTATAAAAAAAAATCGCCTTTTAAAATAAAGTGCTGGTACATTTTTTTAATTAAACACAGTTAAAACATTTCCCAGAGGTTTCCCTAAGGTTGGCGAAACTTTATCACTGATTTTTGCTGTTTTCAGAGGGATAAAACAAACAAATAATTTTTTTTCTCTTTTTTTTTCCTTCAAAATTTACCAAATGATAAACCACCTTTTATTCAAACCAAAATTGTGCATTTATCTTTCAAACAATTTCATGATTGACCAGAGGTTCCCCTACAGGTGGCAAACCCTCTACACTGATTTGTTTTTGTTTCTTTCCTGAAATAAAATAAAATGGTGAACTTAAATACCTTGGGGGTTATATTCTTCAAAATAAACCATATGAAATAAATCACCTAATAAATTTCATCTATTGTGCATCTTTTTCATAAACCAATTTTAAAAATTGCCAGGTTTCCCTGTGGGTGGTGAACCCTTTTCACAGATTTTAATTGCACATCTTTTTTTATTAATTCACAATATGTTTTGGTGGTTATAGTATAGACAAATAAACAACATAAAGTACGGACATTTCTGTATGTAAACATCAAGATATAAACCTAACCAATTTTGACGTTTCCTAAGATACGGCCGCGTAAAAAAAGAAACATGTTTTGCGTCCGGGTTTCTCAAAAAAAGGAAGGAGGAGGGGCTTTTTATTTTTTTAAATTTTTAATTTCAAGATGGCTACCATTCTTTTTAAAATGCCAAATATCATGTTTTTTCTACTGCTCAAACACACAATACATAAATAAAACGTTTTGGTCAAGACATTCAGATTGTTTTAGGTGAGACCATTTATAAATAGGCCTACCCTTTAAAAAAACTGTGCGTAATTTTTTTTTTAAATGTGCATAATGAAAAAAATAATAATAAAAATAAAAAAGGAGGCGGCCTGTAAATAAAAAGGAAGCGGGCGGGGACGCTAAAAACATGTTTCTATTTTACTTGGCCTAAAACTCCAGTGTTTCACTCACCAGTGGTCCTAGGTCTTTCTTGCTGACGACCTCGTGACGACCTTCAACATTCTTGCGAGAGTTGAGACCCAGGTATGAATGATAGACCACACCATGGAGGTAGAATTAGACCTCCATGACCACACCATGTAATGCAGCTGTATTGAGAAGACAGAAAAAAAGTTACTTTTCATTCATTCAAAAATATGCTGTCTCACTCTGTGCAAATGATAGCGATATATGCGGTCACCGCTGAGTGATACAAAGAACAAAAACTTCACTGATAATTATTATTATCAGTCACATTTCATTTACATCATCAGAGTCAAAGTCATTGAGCTGAACTTGCATTAATTAATATAATATAGTATGTTGCGATCATGCATCATCAGCCTCCTCCCCCACCGCCTCCTTTGGTCACGTCCCGGCCCGCCTACCCATTTTATAAATCACGCACAAGTCCAGGGGGCCATCACACACAACTTTACAAGCTCCGGTTTCCACAAGAAATACATATATTCCAAACTTACTTTTTGCATTTACTTTGTAAGGACATGTCTTGCATTTCATAACTGCCATTCCTTTTTCAGGAAACGGTAAAATGGAGCCAAATCGCGAGCAAAATTCTCTCGAAGAAGCAACAAACTCCTCTCCTTCCATGTTCTTGAGAAATTCTGATCCCGCATGCGTTTCTGAATGGGACGCACGTGATGTATCAAGCTGGACTTCATCCGTACATTCAGCGTTGAATTTGGTTCAGGGTATCTGACTAGGTATCAAAATAGGAATCGCGCCCCTGTTGGCGGATTGTAGAGTCTCCCGCGCAAAGTTAATGAGTTGTACTAATTGATGTACCTGCTGTATGATTTTGATTAATTCTGGTTAAAAATACCAAGCGCAACAGGATAAACAATGAAAAAAACAAAAACATTATCTCCAATATGAATCACACCACATCACTATCTAAGAGAGAAATCCCTTCCCACTACTAAATAAAAATCGCTTTAAATTTGTTTTAAATAATCCCTAGAACATTACAAAAGTTGTCACTCACAATGATGCAAAACAACAAAGACATAATATTACTATCTGATTTTGTTTAATCATGATAATGCTGGAAAATAGTTTTTGCCCCCAGCTATTTTATGTTTAAATTGTCTTTTCATGTGTGTCCTCAAATGCATTTTGATAATTTTAACCACAGGGGTAAGTTTACATAATAATAAAAAAAAACAAGAGGGGAGTAAAAAGTTATGTTTTAGTTGCTGCTGGGCATAAGCGAATTGTTTTTGGTTAGAAGTTTCTAATTCTAGTTTCGCTTGCAATTCTTGGATATTTTAACTGGCATTTGGCCGGAGTAGACAAGTGAAGGAGACCGTTGCAAATACGCCTGAATCAAACAATAACGTTTTGTCACAAACTTCCATCCTGCGCCTCTTGAATTTCACCGACTGTATGTAGCAAATTTTCTTCAACTTTTAAAGTTCGATATGAAATATCTAGTTTAACTTAATGAGAGTATCCTTTTGTGTGAAAATGTGTGTGAAAAGGGTTTTTTTAGGGGTTGGGGGTTGGGTGGGGGTGAGCCTTCCTAATTCATCAACACTATTATAAACGCCAGATAACCTACAAAATGTTCCAAACTAAGATGTTGTCCAACAAGCGCCCCAGATATCCACAATGCAATCGGCAATTTGCTATGAAAATCATCAATTTGAAGCATTATAACAAATTATCGTGAGTACAATGAAACTGCCTGATGTTACATTGAGAAGCAAGACAGAGGCAATTTTCGAGCTATTTTGTTGTGTTTAGTACAAGAGACGGCTCACTTATGAGACAGATTCCAGAGTCTAGATTTTGATTCAGTGTCATTATTTTTTATTAATGAGGACAAACAAATACAACAGACATTCTTTTTACTTGCTTCGCTACGTACCAAGGTTTCCATTGGCAAATCTCAATTAAAGAGGCCTCAAATCTGGTTAAATATTCATTTCATTATCAACAGTTATAATATCAAAATATTAATTCAATTGCAAAAAAAAAAATAAGGCTAGTACTTACAAAAACTCACTGACTAACAAAACTTTTTAGGAAAAGTTTGTGTCAAAATTAAAGGTTATTACTTTTAATTAAATAAAATCTACACCTCTTAATTCTTTGCTGTAAAGAAAAAAGAAACAGACCAAGGCTGGATTTATGGCATAAATTAATATCAGTAAATTTCATTAAAAACCTTAACCAAAAAAGAAAGTGAAATTCAGTTGTAAAAACATGAGTTATGCTTTGTTCTTGATAATTTGGTCTGGAAGTTCAACAAATTTGAATGTTACATGTCAGTATTTGTACCTTGTCCATGTACACATAATAATAATAGTCTTTTACATTCTTTTAATAAAAGTCTTTTATAGTGCATGTATCTACCAAAAAGGTACCCACAACGCTGAGTATACATTTTATACAGAAAGATAGGTTATTGAAGTTATGAATTCTGAGACCCAATTATCAGCAGCTACAGTCAGGAACACCGGGGCGAACCCCTTCTCTTTTCAATAAGTGCACTTGGTTCTTTTACATGCATTACACAACACATGGGACCAACGGCTATACGTCCCATCCAAAGGACGAAGCAATGGTTAAGTGTCTGGCTTAACGACACAAGTGTCACATAATGTCATAACAGTGTAACTGGTTGTGTTTATTATTAAAACTATACATATGTCTACTTGGGCACCCCCGAACAAAGATATTGACAAAATAGGGACACCGCCAATATAGGGCTAGATAGCTCAGTTGGTTCGTTGGTTCGAATCCCATTCTAGTCAATTCTTTGTTCAACCCCAAAAATCATTGATAAATATGATAATAGATTTATATCATTAAATATCTACATGTACAAAAGTGTTTTTCCAATTGTCCAAACCACTGAAATTTCTTCACTTTGTTATCGAACATAAGATATAATATCTTGACTTGTCTACACAATTTGATGGTTATTTACAAATTCTTTGTGAGAAGTTGAGTTAAATCCTGTGTGCTGTCCAAAAAAATCCATCCAATAATAAACCCTTGAAAAATCTTCCAACCCCTCCAACACAAACAAAAATAAAGTAAAACCAATTAACTTTTTCATTTTGTGTATTGTAACTCTGCTCTAAAATAGTTGGAAGTTATTAATTGTTTGGCTGATATGACCATACAGTCAATGAAAACTACATTATTTCAGAGGGAGCCGTTTCTCACAATGTTTTGTACCATCAACCTCTATCCCCATTACTCATTACCAAGTAAGATTTTTTGCAAATAACTTTTTTGAGTAATTACCATTAGTGTCCTGTGCCTTTAAAGCTATTGGACACTTTCGGTAAAAAGTATTGTCCAAGGTCCACCCTTCGTGTATCACAACTTCTATATAAAATAACAAACCTGTGAAAATTTAGGCTCAATCGGTCATCCGAGTCGGGTGAAAATAACAGGAAAACCCACCCTTGTTTCCCCACGTTTCGCCGTGTCATGACATGTGTTTAGAAAAAATCCGTAATTCTCAATATCGAGAATAGCTATGGTTTTAATGTTTTCTCAAAAAGTAAAGCATTTCATGGAATAATATTTCAAGAGAAGTCTTTCACCATTATCTTCTGTAAACCCTGCAAGTTATTTAGTAAATCTGTGATTTTTTTTTCTGTAGCGAAAGTGTCCAATGGCTTTAAGAGGTTTTAGAGAAAGTCCAGAGAGTGCCTGCTTGGATGTCATCTTCACATCATCGCATCCCCATTGCAGTGTGATTGGGGTAAGGCTGGGATCAAATCACTCATATCATGGTGCTCCATGTATGCCTGATGGTAGAAATAGAAAGAAAATTTGAGATAAAATTACAGCAACCGGTTAGTTTGTTGAACACTAGAGGAAGGGAACAAATTCATCTTCCAAAAACCAATAGTATCCCTTCAAGTCTAAAGGCAGTGGACACTATTGGTAATTACTCAAAGTAATTATTAGCATACTTGTTAACGAGTATTTGGGAGAGGTTGATAGAAATAAAACATCTGAAAGTACACAACTTTGTGTGACAAGGATGTTTTTCTTTTTTAGTTATCTCGGCGACCAACTGAGGTCAATTTTTCATAGGTATTGTTGTTTTATGCATATGTTGAGATATACCAAGTCTGAAGACTGGGCTTTGACAATTACCAATAGTGTCCAGTGTCTTTAAAATAAGGTGTTCTCAACATCAAAGTGTCATCCAGGTCATGACACCTGTGCGCTTGAGCAAGGCACTTAACCACAATTGCTTTGTACAAAAAGTTGAGAAGGTATTGCATTCTGCTCTACCAGCTAGGCTCCTTGTGGAGTTCTGCGAGTTACACCAAGTAAGTGAGAAGACTGGTCTTTGACAATTACCAATAAAGATTGTCCAGAGTCTTTAAGTACTAATTTGACTGCACATTACATACCCTGAGCTGCAGCATGTCAGATGTAGGAGCAGAGCCAGTAGCCAGAGCACTTGGGGAGCCAGGATTGTGACTGTAGTATACCATCACCAGACGAGCTGCATCACTGAATCTTAAGGGTAAATGACAAACGCATAAAAGTGACAAAGATTTACCAGAGCAGAGTGGAAGAACTTAAAAGACCTTTTGCATTAACGCCATCGGTCATTAACTACCAACTTCGAAGGTAAACCAGTATGAAACAATGGATACACACAGATTTGTGCACAGAGTTGTCAAATGAACAGCCTCTTTATTGACCTCTAGGCCAGGGCGCCCTACTCAACGACATTATATGCATAAGGTCTATACCTAAATGAAGGGACAAACTTGTAAACCCAACAACATGATTGTCTGAGAATGTAATGTAGAAAAACAACACAATAAATAACACAAATAGGAAACCACAAGAAAAAAAGAAAGACACAAAAAAGGACAAAGTTGTAACAAATAAAGAATTGGGTGAGGAGTCTATAGTGCACCAGACTCAAATTATTGGTCTGGCTAAGTGATTAGGGCCAATTTCGTAGAGCTGCTTAAGCAGAAAATATTCCTTAACAACGCAGAAATGAGCAGACTACCAGCCACAAATTGTATATGTGACATATTATTTTGGTTGGTAACCCTATTCTGTCAATCATTATTTTGTGTGCTTAGCTACCTTAGTGTGCTTAAGCAGCACTATGAAGTTGGGTCCAGGTTGTGCATACTCAATGCTTACCAATTCGGGGAGAAGAAAAAACAATTTACTAAAACAGTAGTTTCTTACCTCTTTGCGATGAGCGTTTTCCTAAGCAGGTCCTCTATGCTGTCTTCAGTCACTAGGTAGTTGATTAGTTCAGGAAAGTGTGGGGTGGCTAACACAGTGTCATAGCTACCCTTCTGCTTTATATAATGGAATACAGTTGCCTTAATCTATAAAAGAGAGGAGAAAACAACAGCTATGTTATCAAGTAGGCTGGGGTGTCGTGGCCGGGCGGATAAGAGAACCGAATTCAAGCTCTGGTGATTCTGTTCAGCAGAGTGTGGGTTCGAATCCCGGACGTGACACTTGTGTCCCTAAGCAAGACACTTAACTATAATTGCTTCTCTCCACCCAGGGGTAGTTGGGTACCTGTGAGGGCAGAGATGGTTCTTGTGATAGATTTAGCCGAGTAGCGCACATTTGTTGCACACGGCTGTGTACTCCCCAGGGATCTGAGATGGTTTAAGGAATGATTGAAGGCCCAGTGACCAGGGGTCATAATGTCGGAGCGCCATGAGCGTTACTGCGTGACGGACCTGAGCGCTATATATAAGAAGCCATTATTATTATTAAAATAAGAAGCCATTATTATGAGGCAGTGTTGTCATTAGTCACTTGGTTGTTTTAACTCAGGAAAATGAGCAAATATCTTGATCAAAAGCCCCCTTCCCTAGCACTTACACAGTAATCATAGTAATGACTAATGAATAAAGTCTGCTGTGAGGAGAAGCTTAATGAATGTACCATAGTTTTTGCTGTGTTTTTGGCATATCTGAACAGATTTTACATGTAGCAAAACAAAAGAAGAAAACAACATACAGCCATCTAAAATAAGACAAAAATGTAATTGTGATAAAAAAGTTTCCTGTTGAAACCAAACTCTTGAGCTCAAAAGTATGGCCAATTGGTCTTGTGATACATACAGAGGCAAAAGGAAATGTTTCTTCATAAGGAACAAACTTGATTGGCTAATGGGGTTAAATCCAATTTCAAAAGAAGAGAAAACTGGTTTGAGAGAACTTACCCTCTCTGCAGCTGTGAGTAGTTTCTTCTGTTTTTGGATGCTTGCTATTTCATCTAGTATTGCAAGGTGGCGATTGCCACTTAACAGCGTCTACAAATAACAAAAATACAAAACATTAACTGGAATATTTCTGCGAGGCTTTCCTCACAAAAATAAAACTGAAACTGCCTTCCTTGTCTTCCTCCATTGGGTTATTGGCTAGCATAGTGATTAAGTATGCTTCTCTAATGGTCCTTGGTTTCACAACCACAATTAATTAAGTGAAATGGAATGAAAGACAGTTCTCTAATAATCCTAGAAATTCTATGACTTTCCATAATAAGATTTTCCCTGGAGTGAAGAAAGAGACCCTCTGAAGATAAAACCCTGATATGAGAGCAGGAGAAAACACTCACCTCGATCTGTTTGTCTCTGTGCTGTGTGTCAGTTATATACATGAGACATCCTACAGCAAAGGCATACATCTCTACCTTCATAAACTGCCTGCATGGTTCCATCATATCTAGATCATGTATTATGGGACACCTGATGAGGAAGAACAACACACACAATGGCTTTAGTCTCTAGCACCTCTTACAGATGTTTGATATACTAAACGATATCCGAATCCTGCAATACAAAGCCTTTTTTGTACAAAAACTCTAAGATTCCACCAAGTTCTGGTTTAATGAGATGCCGCCTCACATTACAAGGCTGGATGGCCAATGCAGGGTGAGGGTTATACTGATTTGGGCTGGCTAACCAAAACATCTTCCATCAGGAGCACATTGCCACCTACTCCTGGCGCTAGAACAGGGTTACCCCCTTCACAGTCTGTAAGGATGTAGGCATGGGTATCATCCCCTAGGAGCCTGGCTGGTAGAGCAGAAAGCAAAACCTTCCCAACATTTTAAGAAACAATTATAAGTAAGTGACATGCTCAAGGCCACAAGTGCCATGACCAGGATTCAAACTCACACTTGGAAGTGGTAAAAGTTTAATTTCAGCGATAATGTCTCAACTGGTAAAAACTTCAACCACTGAATTGATTGATTGACTGACCTTTGTAAGAGAGCTGCTGACTCTCTGCATGCTTCCTCTTGCTCCTCAGATAGAGGGGGACAAACTAAAAGAAATGACAATGTGGACATGAGTCAACTTGGAATATTAATAACAATAACTGCACACATGCAAAGCGCCTAACGCCTCTTAAAGCCATTGGACACTTTCGGTACAGAAAAAAACCTAAAAGTTCACAGATTTACAAATAACTTACAGGGTTTACAGAAGGTAATGGTGAAAGACTTCTCTTGAAATATTATTCCATGAAATGCCTTACTTTTTGAGAAAACATTAAAACAATATAAATTCTCAATATCGAGAATTACAGATTTATTTTAAACACATGTCATGACACGGCAAAGCGTGTGGAAACGAGGGTGGGTTTTCCCATTATTTTCTCCCGACTCCAATGACCGATTGAGCCTAAATTTTCACAGGTTTGTTATTTTATATAGAAGTTGTTATACAGGAAGTGTGGGCCTTGGACAATACTGTTTACCAAAAGTGTTCAATGGCTTTAAAGAAAGTCTCTAAGTGATGAAGAGAATGTGGAGTTCATATCATATGGTGACAGCGTATGAGTTGTCAAGAGTGAATGAAGTGTTACTAGGCAAGTGGCATTTGGGTCTACCACTCTGAGGGATTGAGTAACGTTTCATTATTGACTGAGTTTACTTAGGAGCTGAATCTCGGTGAGTGTGATTGAGATCTCACTATCACTGACATGACTGAGCCGTTAGAGATTTCATAATCAGTGAGTGAAATTAAGATCTCACCACCAATGGAATTGATATCTTATAACCAACGGTTGTGATTGACATCACACTAAAAGTGAGTGTGATAGAGATCTCACTAAAAGTGAGTAGAATTGGTATCTCACTATAACTGTGTGGGACTGAGATCACGATATCAATGAGTGTGATAGAGATTTCACTCAGACTGAGTGAAATTTGGATGTCACTATCCATGAATGGGATTGCCATCTCACTATGAGAGTGAGTGGAATCAGACTAAGGCTGAATGGGTTTGTGATCATCTCTACTTACCTGTTGTGAATGATCTCACTATCAGTGAATGGGATTGCCATCTCACTATGAGAGTGAGTGGAATCAGACTAAGGCTGAATGGGTTTGTGATCATCTCTACTTACCTGTTGTGAATGATCTCACTATCGGTGAATGGGATTGCCATCTCACTATGAGTGAGTGGAATCAGACTAGAGCTGAATGGGTTTGGGATCTACTCTACTTACCTGTTGTGAATGGAGCGAGAAGCACACTCTTCCAGACTCTAGGCAGGCATTGTAACTGCCATAGCTCTGGTATCTCAGCTAGTGATACCAGCACATGCCGCAGGTAATCCAACTGCACATAAGAAATAGACAGACAGAACAAAAGGGAGAGGTACACAATGTTTATACATGTTAGTGTGAAATTAGAGAATCTTGCTTTTCAATATGAGAACTAGCCATCCTGTACCCACTGCACTGAGCTTACCCGTGTGACCCTTATAAAGAAGTAAGTAACATGCTACAAACGGAAAAGTCACCACAATTTGATACTACAGCTTGAACAGTGCCCAATCAGTGTGAAGTATAAGATAGTCTCAAGGAACACCTAAAAAGCGTTTCAGAGTTCTACAAACTCTGGCAAATAGTACAGGAACGTGCCCTAAAGTCGAAAAGAACTACTCTATTTAGAAAGATTTTCTTTAAAATCTCTACAAACTGTACAAATTTAAAATGTTGATGTAATATACAAATACAATGGAACCTTATCAATCACAAATTTGAAAGCAAGACAACGAGTGTTTCTTACCATGCCAAATTTGAGTAGTTGTTGTAAGACACTATTCCAGAGCCTTGGATCATGAACACTGTAGTCAAGACATAGATCAGCAATCAGTCGCACAGCCTGCAACGAAATCGAGTAAACGTACATCATACATCAATGACACAGAAAAAGCAAACAGAAGTAAGTGCAAATATTACTGAAGATTAAAAAAACAAAAAACATTTTGGTATTTGTTAGACGCAATGTCATCAATTTGTTATCTCAACCCTGTTTCATTGAGAACCAACGCTTCAACCAAAAAGGGATTAAATTAACATTTGCTACCAGTAAACCTGCTACTTCATAAACCCAAAAAAGCTTAAATCTTAGTGAAGAAGCCAGAGTGCCAGATATTCATAGTTGGATAACAATGTGTATACACAGAGTTTGCTGCAGGGTAAACAATGTCTTTTGCAAAAATAGGGGTGAGACTACTTTCTGAAATTGGGAATCCAAATTTTAGGTGGTATAAAGAATTGATGGACATGTAGATTAATAGGTTTAGACAGAAATATTTTTCTACATCTGAAGAAAATAGCATATATTTGTTTTACCGACCACAGATTCAGATAATAGTCTAAACAGTTCTCATCTTGAAAGCATATTAGTCCAGACACGAAGAACAAAATGTCTCCTGCTCCTTCCCGAGCTACTACTTTTCACAATGCCGGCTTTAAACTTCGCTCTGAAAGAGGCTGAGCCATACTTATTGTTGATAAGCGGCACTTCTATGAGGGAAATGTAAATTTGTACTGTAACTTTGCAAAGGCACTACAGCAAAAGCACAGGGTCAATTTCATAAAGCAGTCAAGCAGAAAATACTACTTGAAAAATTGAAACCAGTTTCTGTTCAGCTATACTTTTCTCAGCTTAAAATGTTTTTTTGTGCTTACAGGCTTTATTAATTGGGCCCTGGGCACCACGGCAATACACCGATCCACTAAGCTCCGCCCCATTGCGTATTGACCAATCACAACGCAACGAAGGTCCGACAAATAAGGTCCGACATGCATGCGCGTATCTTGGCGCGCGCGGCAGAGTTGTGCAGAAAGGCATTGGAGAGCCCCCACCGGTTCTTGCTCACACGTGCGTCGTGGGCGGAGCCTACTGGATCGGTCCGTTGCAGTGGGTGCCGTGTGTTATTTCCAGGCTTACAGTGGATCATACAGCAGAGTGTACTTTACTAAGCAATTCTTACCCTTGGTTCATGGTTATAATGTTTCCATAAGCCTCGTACCAAACCCTGCTTGTTAGACGTAGTAAAGACGCTAAGATCCATGGAGGTATTCAAAGATTCAAACTCCATTAGGAAGATCAGACTCTGCATAAACTCTCTGTGAATTAACCACACAATTGGAAATGAACACCAATCTCTATTTAATCGAGAGGGACAAGGTTTATTCCCAAATCACCTTCAAAACTTAGTTTTTGCAAAGCTGCTACAAGCACCAAATTCCCTAAACATTACTTATACAGAAAATGCTCTTACACTTGAGACAATGGTGACAACAAAAATTTTCCCCAAACAAAAAAGTTGCAAGTAAACATTGGACCCTTTCGGTAAACAGTATTGTCCAAGGCCCACACTTCGTGTATCACAACTTCTATATAAAATAACAAACCTGTGGAAATTTAGGCTCAATCGGTCATTGGAGTCGGGAGAAAATAACGCTAAAACCCACCCTTGTATCCGCACGTTTCACCGTGTCATCGCTATCGCTATCGAGAATTGACCTTGTTTTACTGTTTTCTCAAAAAGTATTTCATGGAATAATATTTCAAGGGAAGTCTTTCACCACTACCTTCTGTAAACCGTGTAAGTTATTTGTAAATCTGTGAACTTTTTTTTTTTTTCTGTACTGAAAGGGTCCAATTGCTTTAAAGTAAACTAGTGTGTGAGCTTCTTTTGAAACATCCAGACTTTTTTATATAGAAAATTTTTGACCTTGCATGATGGAGAATTATTATTTCTTGTAAACTTAATCATTGATGAAATGAATGTACTTTTCCAAATATAAATTATAGCTATTGTAGCCAGGATAAAAATAGATCAACGTTGTTCTAGCCTAGGTTAGGTTAGGTACATGGAAGTTTCTCGTTATAAGTTGCAGTGGTTCGAGAAAGAATCGATGATCCACCAACTCAACTACAGTTGGTATTCAACCACTGGGCTTTTTCAGAACTGTCACAACTCACAAAGAGATTTTATATGTGCATGTACATAACGCAAACACAAACATTACTAGATCATGTCTCCACCATGCAAAGCTTAAAACCCAACTTGTACGATGAAAAGTGACAAAACTTCAACAGTTTCTTTAATGTCAATCTGTTGACTCTAACATTCACAAACACCAGGGGTCAATTTCATAAAAGGTTAGGATGAGTCCTAACTTAGGACTAGTTCTAGGAGATAATAAAAAATTATGGCTAGTCCTAAGTTAGGAAGAGTTACTTGTCCTAACTCAAGATAAGACTATAGTCTTAATTCTTTGTGAAAGCCACCCCAGGCATCCTGGATTAGCTAACAGTAGGGAACAGTTTTTGGATGTTTGTTTTGCTTCCTACCGAATACTATCCACTGGTTTTTCAGCTACCATTTCAATCAGCTTGGTGTTCAGCAGACTGAAGAGACAACGTAAAGCACGCACTCGACAAGCATTGCTGATCTTACTGGATGCTTGCTACAGGACAAGAATAAACACAACATCAGAATGTTGTAATAATAAACTAATGTTTCACTTGCCTCATAAACAACAGGAGTACATAAATAAGGGAATAAAAGGGTAGCGACTAGTTCTTTCACAGCTGTTTACGAGTCGAATTGCTGTGTGATAAAAGCCCGAGCCGAAGGTTTTTGACCCTGCAAGGTTTTAAACGTCTGTGAAAGAACCAGTACATATTTCATGGGAAGGGTTTATTACTTCAGTTTTAGAAAAATTGCCAAGATAGACAAACCTTGTAAGCAAAGTTAAGGAGAAAGAGAGCACTGCCCTTGAAGTCATTGAACTGAAGGAGATATTTCACCCTGAAACAAAAGCACATAAAGGTTTGCATGGTGGACGGAATGATAATCTAAAATTTGTTTGCGGGGACACCACTCTTTTGAGTGAGGGTGGTTCTGAGAAGACCCAACGAATTCAACAACCTTCCGGACGTATAACTCTGTCTGTCATCAGACACTGCAGATTCAAAGCATAGACATTGAATTAAAATAATGAGATCGGCCGCACGTACATATGCGGGTTCTGGCGTGGGGGCAGCCATTAGGTTATCTCCAACGTTCATGCAAACCAGCATGTGACTTTTAGCGCGTCCATAGTGGTTTAAGTCCTATCTCCCATGTTCATCTCCAGTGCGTTAAAACCAGCACTTGACTTTTTAACGCGCCCATGAAGAACCAGGAATGTTTGTGTACGGTTTATGGCGCGTATGTATGCGCGGCCGATCTAGGTATTATATTCTATATCTATGATTCAAACTTAACTGGGTCTGAAGGTTGTAATTGAGAGTGCGATGAGTTGCATGTGCTGGATGCGTTGGGCTTATAAAGAACATAGAGTTTATGTGGCAAATTCAAAGCAAAAAGTTTAAAAATATTGACAGCTTTTAGTGCCAGGGTTATAAAGTACAAATGACAAGGTGATCCTCGGCTCTGTTTATTTTTTTCTGGAGGCAAGTCTAAGGGAAAATGGAATGCTCCAGGGATCACAGAGGAAGTCAGAATGTTAACTTTCGCAAACATCCTGTGTATAACTAGAGCAAGCTAGTCGAATTGTTTAGACTAATTTAAGAACTCACTCCGCGGTAGTACAGTTTGTTACGATCCTATAAGCTAAAGTAGTAGTCCCAGCCAATTTTTTATACCTTCTGCCCAGGTAGTAGTTAAAAAGCAGAACAGTTCTTTTAGGAACTGTTGAGAAGTCTCCCGAACATCTGATAAATCTACTCTGCGGTAGTAGAATAAAGAAAGACAGTTCTGTAAGAACAAACTCTACCTGGCAAGTAGATACACACATGGTGTTACCGCAAACCAAATGTATATTATATCCCAAACCAGTGATCTCCACAGGCTTTTTCATTGGGGGTGCAGTATTACCTCATCGGATGGGCACCCATTGGCATGACGTATGATGATCTTAAACACATTGAGGTTTGATGGATTGAGTAAAGGCTTGTCTATGTCTTACCTGGCTAAGCTCCTTTCTTCTTCAGCTAGCTTGTCTTCTTTTGGTGCTAGGAACGAAAGACTAGACAGATCTACCGTCTAAAAGATGGATTGTTTTAATACATTTATGAATTTATTTCTAAAAAAATATATATAAAGAAGAGGAATACAGGCATGCAACTGTAACTTCACAAAAAAACAAATTAAAATGGTAAAACTGAGAACAAAAAAAAGAGGAAATCAGCTGATCCGAGGAAAAGTTGCACGCCTGAGAATAAAGTTTAAAAATACAAACTGAACAAGTACAAATTTAAAAAGGGGAACTGTCTGTGGTTCCTTGGTACGAGAGAGCCGATAAAATTGGTTCCTCAGAGAGTATTAACATCTCCATCGAAATAAGGAGATGGTCAATGATAAATCCTCTTACCGTATCCTCAGCAGCCTGCTTGTTGCTGGATGTTGAAGGTAGCCATTTCTCTACTAGATACAGACGAATCTTCTGGATGTTACAGTTGTTCACCTCAGCAATGGCAAAGGCAGCTTCATGGATATCTACCAAAACATGCCATAATAGTATTAATACTTGGTTTTTATATGACAATTATTATAAGCTAGAAGCTAGATCAAGACACTTTATACTTTTATTTATATCGTTGCGGTACCCGCTGCCAAAACATAGGATTCTAACTGCCTCTAGCTACCGGGCAATCTCGATAGTCTAGTTGGTAAGACACTGCTCTAGAATTGCAAGGGTCGTGGGTTCGAATCCCACCCAAGTACTATGCCTGTGATATTTTTTCACAGGACTTGGGAAAGTACTGAGTATAGAGTGCTAACACACATCGGTGTATGGGTAAAAAACAAAATCAATACTTTTATCCGTGTTCTTCAGACATACTTTGACCATTCCACAGACTTTTTAAAACTCCCTTAAATTAATGCTAAGTGTTGAAGTTGACACAGTACTGTGTCAGCTCTCTCACGTTTCCAGTTATGGGGTCAGTATTTCGCATCATCTGTTTTAATTTGATTGAGCGGTAAGAGAAGATTGATCTCATTTGTAGTATGGGCAAGTATTCTTCAATACTAAAAACGGGCAGATTTTCCAGTCAGGAATGTACTGTCCTGATGCTGTACTCATCAATAGTCTCAGGTCTGTAGTCCAGTTATTTCAATCAATCAATCAATCAATCAATCAATCAATCAATCAATCAATTATAAATAATTTAAAAAGCGCCCTAATCAACAGTTTGCTCAAAGGCGCTAATGCACAGAAGAAATAAAAAGTCATTGATGGTAGGCCTCCTAAAACAAGTGGGCTTTCAGAAGTGACTTGAAGGATGTTGTTTATACATTATACATATTTGGTTTGCAGTAACACTAAGAGTGTATCTACTTGCCCGTTAAAGCTTGATCTTAGAGAACCGCTTTATTATTATTATTCATGGTTTATTAAAAACATTCAAATTAGTTGCCATAGGCAAAATTATATTGAATTTACAAAATTTACAGATAAAACAATAAAATTACAGACATATCAAAATTAGGTTTGGCATTAAAAACAATGGGGCATAAAAAGTACACAGGAATTTAACTATGCGAGATGAGCAGAAAAAATATAATTGCAAAAACGAAAACAAACAAAAAGCATTAAAAATTAATTACGCAAAATTATCATTAAGGAGTTTGGTCATGTAAGGGATTGCACTATTAGCATGTCGCTTGGTATGTACATTAGGAGTTGTAAACAAATGTGAGTTACGTAGTGAACGGCCATTACTATCTCCTCTCGTCTTAGGAAGCCTTCTTTATTCTACTAACGCAGAGTAGATTTATCGGATGTTCGGGAGACTTCTCAGTTCTGAAACGAACCGTCCTGCTTTTTAACTACTAACCGGGCGGAAGGTATAGAAAATTGGCTTGGACTACTACTTTAGATTATAGGATCGTAATTAACTGCACTACCGCGGAGTCAGTTCTTGAATTGGTCTCCACGTTTCGACTAGCTTGCTCTAGTCATCATGTAATTTGGATGTTTATTCCAGAGTTATGATCCATACACTTAGAAGGCTCCATCAGCAAAGATTTGGAGCCTTGCATCAAGCACTATCCAATTTTTACTTACCCGGCATCCCTCCATCATCCATTGAAACAATCCTCCTCTCGATGCTCTCATGTTCATACAATTTAAATGTTAGCTTAGCTGGCTGATCCACTAGCTTCAGTAACTCAGGGTCTTCAAGCTGGTACTTATGAAGTACCTGCTCAGTGGCTAGACAACGGCAGACATGGGACAGCTTCTGATGGGTCAACTCAGCCTTCTGCTTCTCGGCACTCTGAAAGAAAACAAAGTTGAAATGGAATGAGTTTTTAAATTTGTTGAACGACAGGGAATACTATCTTTTAAAAGCAAAAAATACTGTCACTCTCTGTTCATGTTTTTCTATAATGTTCAAGCATAAAATGATCCAGCAAGGCATGGTGGAATAAAATGGCAGAGTGAGACCCATACATCCAAGGGAATGAGAATTTGGTTCTAGCTTTGGGAATATTTCACGCTAAAGATTTATATACACACCCCTTGAATAGCTATTTGTTCAGTCCATTTTTATATGTATACTTTTATGGGATTTTGCAAGGCCAGATCGCCACTTCAAGGCGAGAGCTACACTTAACTGAATTGGGCTGTTGACCAAATCAACTGTCACCAAGGGCAAGTTGCCACCTCTTCCTGGGCCTAAACAGGGTTAACCCCTTCACAGTCCGTTAGAATGTAAGTATGGGTATCATCACTTGGAGCCTGGCTGGAAGAGCAGAATACACTACCCTCCAAACTTTTTGCGAAGTGCTTTGATCAAGGGCTCAAATGTCATGGCTATTAAAGTCAGGTATTCAAAGATATGGGTGTTGGTGGATTTGTAGTTACTAAGATTGATTTTTGAAACATTACAACTTACATTTTCAGGGCATTTTTCCTTCCATAGACGTGCCAGGAGAACACAAATTTCCAGGGCCATGACTTTGAGTGGTCCCATGGGCAACTCCTTGACGACCACTCTAGCAGTAGCCACAGCCATCTCAGGACTGGAGATACTGAGCAAGAGGCTCTGGACGACCTCCAGACTTTTCTTATCCATACTGCTCCCCAGTCTGTCACCCCCTGCCCCACTGGGTCTGTCAGGGGGTGTGGCATCTGAGCCTGAGCGTTTCATCAGGTTGTTGATGGTAGTTACAAAGAGATGGTCTGTGGGGAGCTGTTGACAAGTTAGGCAAAATGATGAAATCATGCAAGAAAAAGAAAAGAAAGAAGAACAAAACAGTGAAACTGGAATTGCTCTTTGCATTTAATTTAACTGGGAAATACTACACCAGATGGTGGACTGTACTTTTACGAAAAAAGCAGAATTGATTCAAACAAAATCTACTGAAACATAGCCCTTGTTACAGATTATTGCAGTTGATATAGTTTAGAAGAAAAAGAAACACCTTTGTATTTCAATTTAAATATATATTTTTTACCCTGAAGTAAAACAAGTTACAAATCATTAATACATGAATATGTACAAGTCTGTATGGTGATCCTTGTCGTTTGATTGGTGGAACTTACTTCACGTGACATTTACTATTACTCTCATCCGCACCGACGATCAAAAAGACAGATTCGCCCATGGAAAATAGCATTTCCCATTCAACAGTTAGGATCGTCCTTGTTCCCAATGTTTTTGAGCAGTACAGCGCCGCCGCGCCGCTGCTAAAAAAAGGAGCACCTGTGCAAAAGGTTGTGATCCGATTTGTGCATTGTTGCCGCTACGTGGCGCTATATGATTTTTGGTAGTCAGTAATTTGTGTGGTTTTTCATGTTATACTTTTAAAATACATCAAATGACAAGGATCTATATGTCAGTTATATAACACAAATATTGAGTGGCTTTAATTCGTGGAATGGAAGGAATATTATCGTTCGGTAAAATTTGGACTGTTCTCAGCCCAAATTTTACCTTTCGATAATATTCCTCCCATTCCACTCTGAGCCACTCAATATTTGTATAATCACCGACTCGACTTAGAACACCATTTGCAGGGAAATAATACATAGCTCAGTTGCTAGAGCATCGGCAGGTTAATCAAGAGGTCGCAGGTTCAAGTCCTGATCTAGTCAGTTTTCTTTGTTCAACCCAAAACCATTCGAAAAATTTACCAAGTCAGTTTCCCTTGTGGTTTATTACTTTATATTTTGTCAATAAAATTACTCAATAAAATATCTAATTATATTAAGAATCTTACTTTTAAAAGTTTAGCAACTGGGAGAAGCTGGTGTACTGTGTCCTCATTCAACTCACAAGCTATGAACAAAATATTACAAATCAGCATTACATTGAGAAATACATTGGAAAAGGTAAGTGAATAAATCATGAATGATTACAAATATACGATAAAATTGTACACCAAATTTAGGAGAATGTGGAGGCAATATTATATGCTTCAAGTGTATATACAAATGTTGGAGGAAATGTGCAGCAAATGTGAGACACGTGGAATTTAACATTTTGTATAAAGGAAATAACATGCAATATAAGCTAGCGATGCAAGAGCTATACACCAACATTTTTAGTCAATATTTTGAAACTATTTAACCCTCCACAGCATGTCCTGCTCATTTTTCTTGGATGCATGCGCAAACACGCAGTGCATTTATCCTCACATATGCGAGGCTGCACTTCACAGGAAGGAAGGAAGGAAGGAAGGAAGGAAGGAAGGAAGGAAGGAAGGAAGGAAGGAAGGAAGGAAGGAAGGAAGGAAGGAAGGAAGGAAGGAAGGAAGGAAGGAAGGAAGGAAGGAAGGAAGGAAGGAAGGAAGGAAGGAAGGAAGGAAGGAAGGAAGGAAGGAAGGAAGGAAGGAAGGAAGGAAGGAAGGAAGGAAGGAAGGAAGGAAGGAAGGAAGGAAGGAAGGAAGGAAGGAAGGAAGGAAGGAAGGAAGGAAGGAAGGAAGGAAGGAAGGAAGGAAGGAAGGAAGGAAGGAAGGAAGGAAGGAAGGAAGGAAGGAAGGAAGGAAGGAAGGAAGGAAGGAAGGAAGGAAGGAAGGAAGGAAGGAAGGAAGGAAGGAAGGAAGGAAGGAAGGAAGGAAGGAAGGAAGGAAGGAAGGAAGGAAGGAAGGAAGGAAGGAAGGAAGGAAGGAAGGAAGGAAGGAAGGAAGGAAGGAAGGAAGGAAGGAAGGAAGGAAGGAAGGAAGGAAGGAAGGAAGGAAGGAAGGAAGGAAGGAAGGAAGGAAGGAAGGAAGGAAGGAAGGAAGGAAGGAAGGAAGGAAGGAAGGAAGGAAGGAAGGAAGGAAGGAAGGAAGGAAGGAAGGAAGGAAGGAAGGAAGTTAGTCTTGAACTGGACTGACCTAAGATCTTCCACTGTCCTCCTTTCATGAGAGGATGATACGGCAACTTCTCCTTTGACAGTGGTGAGAGGGGAACACTACTTCCAAGTAACTACAAATCAAAAATGTTTTTTTTAAAGGTGAATTGCGGGACAGGTTTACCATAATACTGCAAAAAGTATCTCTTAAAGCTGTTGGACACTTTCGGTAAAAACAAAAAAAAAGCTCACAGATTTACAAATAACATACAGGGTTTACAGAAGGTAATGGTGAAAGACTTCTCTTGAAATATTATTCCATGAAATGCTTTACTTTTTGAGCAAACATTGAAACAATATCAATTCTCGATATCGAGAATTACGGGTTTAATTTAAACACATGTCATGACACGGCGAAACGTGCGGAAACAAGGGTGGGTTTTCCTGTTAGTTTCTTCCGACTCCGATGACCGATTGAGCCTAAATTTTCACAGGTTTGTTATTTTATATAAAAGTTGTGATACACGAAGTGTGGGCCTTGGACAATACTGTTTACCGAAAGTGTCCAATGGCTTTAAGTTGTGATATGACTGCTTTGCAAACAATGAGGTTATGAACATTACTGGGTTCCTATAAGCGCTTAATCACACCCTAGAGGCATATCATAACATTTGTAATACTGACAATTACAGCAGAAAGCTCAAATGAGATGTCTTTATGTTTGATATGGAAAGGTTTGCTCGTTTGGTCGTGATAATTCAAAGTGGACTTGAATAGATTGTTCCAGAAAACTTCTTCCATTAGTATATTGACTAATTATTACTGGAAGGTGCACCCGAAGGCCAAATGTCAGATGAAAGTCAAAGTAAAAAAATGCCATCATAAACTGTACACGAGTTGTCATGCCTTCTGTGTTCAACATGAGCAGAGCAAAACACTAATAATAATTAGTAATAACAATTTGGGGGGCTAATCATCCTTACTTGCAGCTAACAGCTGAATTGCGAAGGACGTGGCTACAACATGTTCAAGAAGCAGGCATGCAAGGGCGCCTTTGGCTGCCAGCCACATCAAACCATTATGAGCACGGAGCACAGCCAATATCAAACGTGTTTGGTTTTTCCCGAGGGAGGAAAACTGAGTATTCTTGAAAACCCTTGTGGCACAGCAGAGAACCAAAGTACAACTCAACTCACATATGGCCCCGACCGGGAATCGAACCGGGGTCACCTCGGTGAGAGGCGAGCGCTTTACGCACACACTAACCATGCCACCTAATGTGGTTAATGCTAATACAGCAAGCTTGAGGCAGATTAAAACACTCATATGGTACGCCGTAATACAAGAAGGCACGGCACCTTATGCGTGTAGCTTGGTGCAGAACAAAACACACATGTTGTAAGTGCTAACACTGTGTCTTCTGTGTGTCGCTTGGCGCCAAGGACAGCTTGTTGTGGTGGGCATCAGGTGTCAATAGATTGGTCTATTTTGATTTCAATGTGCAATTCTAATATTAAAAATTAATAATACACAAACCTGTTGCTCATCTGAGGTGCAGTTGAACATAATCTCATACTCAGATGGTCCAGTGACTCTTGTGTAGTGAGCGAGATATTCCATTAACTGAAATCCCTACAGAATCAAAATAAAACAGAAGAACTTTCAAATAATGGGTATCAAACAGTTATGTAAAGGTTTGTGGTTATAAGTACTGCCTGACTGGATAGACCATTATAACTATACATTAATGTGTCTTTAAGTTGGTTGAGGGAAAAAATTGGTCAGGAAGTTAATTTCCGTAAAGTACAACTTGAAAGGTATATGAATGACTTTTACTTTAAAAACAGCATAACTACCCTTTTATTTGTGTACAACCAATAGTTTGAAAACATAAGTAATTTTTGGGTAACAGCAAGTGGAGTTAATCTGTGTTAGAAAAGACACTCTCCCACTCCCTCTTTTCCTCAGAACCAATATTTCTTCCAAGAAGTTATTAGTTTGACACGATTGTTAACCCATATATTACTTATTCTCTTTTCTAATGTCCCACTACTACACATCTTTTTTGTGATTCTAGAACCAAATGGTCAGCTGCTTTGAAAGTGACTTTCTGTCACTTTTGGCCTTCCCTGCCAGGGTTCTTCGTTTTGCTTCTAATCGTTTTAGTGTACCTACCCTACTGGAGGTTGTGTCCTATGTATCTGCCTGCCAAACCAGGTTCATCAGGATGTTGCTAGGTGTTTTTACATTTTTTTTTATTCTTCTTCAAACTATTGTTTTATTTGTTCATGTAGATCCTTTGACTTCCATTTTTTTTTAAAGAAATGTTTGCTAGCGAAACAAGTTAAATGAAATATTTTTACTCAATAGTTTGAAATAACTTACAACATCAGCCAGTTGGTCACCAGGGTTCTCATCTTTGATGCATTTCAAGACAAAGTTCAGTCGAATGTAGTCATAAGAATTAACCTGATGGGGGAATAATCCATTGTGTGTCATTAATCACACTTTCTTTGTAAAGTGATCTCCTTTTTTTCTCTGCCAAACAAATTATTTGTAACATGTACTTAGTCAATGAGTTAAACAGCTTATAATGAAAACAGAATTGTGGAACAATCATTACAGATTTCAAAAATACTCATCTATGGCTTCTTGCAACAGGCAATTTTTACAGACTACTTTTAAGCATCCAACTGCGCTGCATGTAAGAGGCAACATTCCACAAGCATATGGAGCGCTTTTCCAACTGTTAATGTGACAACCACTCTTCTTCTTGGAAAATTGCTTGATGTGCTTGATGTAACAAGGTCTTTCACTTTGATGTCCTACCTTATCCAGGATTGTGTTGAGTCTGGCCGCCAGTGAGTCCTTATTGCCCACCTCTCTGATGATACTGAGTACCTTGGCTTGGTCCACATCAGGAGGTATATCACTGGGTGCGACTGGGGGTAGGAGAAGCCTCTCTAGGTACATCAAGAGGGCTTCATCCTCCTCTAGCTTGAAGGCACTGTAGAATGGGATAATCAAGACATATTAGGAGGTATATCACTGGGTGTGACTGGGGGTGTAGGAGAAGCCTCTCTAGGTACATCAAGAGGGCTTCATCCTCCTCTAGCTTGAAGGCACTGTGGAATGGGATAATCAAGACATATTAGGAGGTATATCACTGGGTATGACTGGGGGTAGGAGAAGCCTCTCTAGGTACATCAAGAGGGCTTCATCCTCCTCTAGCTTGAAGGCACTGTGGAATGGGATAATCAAGACATATTAGGAGGTACATCTCTGGGTGTGACTGGGGGTGTAGGAGAAGCCTCTCTAGGTACATCAAGAGGGCTTCATCCTCCTCTAGCTTGAAGGCACTGTGGAATGGGATAATCAAGACATATTAGGAGGTATATCACTGGGTGTGACTGGGGGTGTAGGAGAAGCCTCTCTAGGTACATCAAGAGGGCTTCATCCTCCTCTAGCTTGAAGGCACTGTGGAATGGGATAATCAAGACATATTAGGAGGTATATCAGTGGGTGTGACTGGGGGTAGGAGAAGCCTCTCTAGGTACATCAAGAGGGCTTCATCCTCCTCTAGCTTTAACGCACTGTGGTATTGGATAATCAAGACATATTAGGAGGTATATCACTGGGTATGACTGGGGGTGTAGGAGAAGCCTCTCTAGGTACATCAAGAGGGCTTCATCCTCCTCTAGCTTGAACGCACTGTGGAATGGGATAATCAAGACATATTAGGAGGTATATCACTGGGTGTGACTGGGGGTAGGAGAAGCCTCTCTAGGTACATCAAGAGGGCTTCATCCTCCTCTAGCTTGAAGGCACTGTAGAATGGGATAATCAAGACATATTAGGAGGTATATCACTGGGTGTGACTGGGGGTAGGAGAAGCCTCTCTAGGTACATCAAGAGGGATTCATCCTCCTCTAGCTTGAAGGCACTGTGGAATGGGATAATCAAGACATATTAGGAGGTATATCTCTGGGTGTGACTGGGTTTAGGAGAAGCCTCTCTAGGTACATCAAGAGGGCTTCATCCTCCTCTAGCTTGAAGGCACTGTGGATTGGGATAATCAAGACATATTAGGAGGTATATCTCTGGGTGTGACTGGGGGTAGGAGAAGCCTCTCTAGGTACATCAAGAGGGCTTCATCCTCTAGATTGAAGGCACTGTGGAATGGGATAATCAAGACATATTAGGAGGTATATCACTGGGTTTGATTGGGGGTAGGAGAAGCCTCTCTAGGTACATCAAGAGGGATTCATCCTCCTCTAGCTTGAAGGCACTGTAGAATGGGATAATCAAGACATATTAGGAGGTATATCACTGGGTGTGACTGGGGGTAGGAGAAGCCTCTCTAGGTACATCAAGAGGGATTCATCCTTCTTTAAAATTACAAATCTTACCTGCAGTAGTTTTTGATCAGGTTGATATCCGTCTCCGGGTGTTTGACTATCTGTGGTAGTAGCATCCTCTTATGCTGAGTGTCCTGGGCATTGAATACTTCCTTGAAGGAAATCTAAAAGAAACACACCGTTCAAATCAAATGAAACAAATCAGTATTGGTGAGTTTTTTGAAAGAGATGGTACAATGTTGTGGATGTGACTTTATTTACATCCTTCTGCCTTAAAAGATAGGTGTATGTTTGGTTATCACTCTTAAAATTAACCACAATGAAAACTTTGGGTTAAAAGCCTACAACAGCTTTCGATAGTATGGAGCATTTTGGTCATGTGGTCATGTAAAAGGATATAGGTTTGTATGCTCCAACAGTTGAGTCTGAGAAGCGTTACTGTCAGTATCGTTTCTCAGATTAAAAAATACTTTTTGGAGTTCTAACATTGTATATATCTTTGTGGAGTGCTTTTCTTAGAGATAATTATAAGCATGTTGGTCATCTATGATGTATTTGTTCATCTATACAATGGGCTTTCTTATGATGTGTCAATCACAAAAACTGTGACATTGAAAGTTTAATGATCCGTGATAAGGTTGACTTAAAGGGAAGTTACACATTTGGTAATTACTCAAAACAAATATTAACTTAAAAACTGACTTGGTAACGAGCATTGGAGAGCTGTTGATAGTATAAAACATTGTGGGAAATAACTCCCTCTGAAGTAACACAGTTTTTGAAAAAGAGGTAATTTCTCACTAAAATAATAAAAGACTTCTAGCTAGAAGTCTTTTATTCTTATCTGAAAGCACACAAATGCGTCCAACAAGGGTGTTTTCTTTCATCATTTTTTCGTAACTTCGATGACCAATTGAGCCAAAATTGTATGGTTATGATGGGATGCACCAAGTGAGAAGACTGGTCTTTGACAATTACCAAACATGTACCTTCCCTTTAATAGTCAATCTTGAGGCAATCTTCAAAACGACGCTTTAGCAAACATGTTGATCTACATCTTCGGATGGGCTCAAATACTAACCTTGAGTTTACCTAAGCGATGGCCCCATGTAGCGTCTGTCTCTAGTTTCTGACACATCTGTTCTACCATGGGTTCCTTGTGGAGTCGCCCCAATTCACATCCAACTTTGGCAATCGCCTTCATCACATACAAGGAGAATCAAACAAATAATTTATTTCTGTAAGGTTGAGCGGGGCAGTGAATTAGTACAAAAAGGACTTGCCGACTATATACTTGGTTTATAAGGAAAATTGTGCCATCTGCGAACCGTCAGAAAGCAACACTTTTATATACATTTTTTAAAATAGATGTTAAATTTGCATCGGGGATAAAGAATATTAATTTTGGTTTTTACCCATACACGGATGTGTGTTAGCACTGCATACTCAGTACTTTCCCGAGTCCTGTGAAAAAAATATCACAGGCATGTTTCTCGGGTGGGATTCGAACCCACGACCCTTGCAATTCTAGAGCAGTGTCTTACCAACTAGACTACCGAGGTTGCCCGGCAGCTAGAGGCAATTCGAATCCTATGTTTTGGCAGCGGGTACCGCAACGATATAACACTTCTATTTTTTGTTCTTTCCACAAAAAACTGTGGAATTTTTCCAGAGAATTTTTTTTATACAGAGTTATGATCATCCTGCGGTTGATCATCCTGCGAGTAGGAAATGCACTGTGGTATATTCAACGACAACAATATATATCATAAAGTGTAATTGTTAATTTGAAAATGTTAATAAACGAGGGTCAACATTTGTCAGTAGGGCCTTCCCTTGTAGTAAACAATCAGATTTATAAATAACAGACATGACGCCTGGCTCTTGGAGAAAGGTAGGACAGTTTTTATTGAGTACAGCTGACATACATGTTTATGGTTTAATAGACCACTCAGGCTTTTTATGGTCATGTTCTCTGTATCAAATAACAGTGCTGAATGCTACTATTCATTTTACAAAAAGGAACCAGACTATTTCTCCTTCAAGCTTCATTTTAATTGCATTGATTTGAATGGGAGAAAATCAAGATGGCCGCACCATGATAAAGTCTATAACCTCATTGCTAAGGAAATCAAGACTTGAACATTAAATTGAAAACCAGAATCCCTTACCAGGACTTTTTGATAGTGGTGGCCAGCACTGGCAGTCAGGCTCTTGAGTTTCTCAAGAGCACTGGGCTTAGGCAGTACACAGGCAAAGCTGAGCGCTAGATGGTGGTCTACACGACGACTTCCAAATACCTGGGTAATTCAACAAAACAAAAATGAGTAAGATTTAAAGCTTTGTAAGTACCAAAAGAAATAAGTTTGTGGGTGATACCCCTATTGGTAAAATATCACTGTTGTGAGAAGTTTGGAGAATCGGAATTAAAGGCAGTGGACAATATTGGTAATTGTCAAAGACTAGCCTTCATAGTTGGTGTATCTCAACATATGCATAAAATAACAAACCTGTGAAAATCTAAACCTGAGGTCTTGAAATCAAATTCGTGGAAAATTACTTCTTTCTCAAAAACTATGACACTTCAGAGGGAGCCGTTTCTCACAATGTTTTATACCATCAACCTCTCCCCATTACTTGTCACCAAGAAAGGTTTTATGCTAATAATTATTTTGAGTAATTACCAATAATGTCCACTGCCTTTAAGAATAAGTCTTGACTTTTCAAAAAGTGCACACCGCTTGATTTCAGGAGAATGACTTCATAAAGAAGTGACAAGAACAGGACCAATAGGTGACTAAATAAGAAGGTAAATTTTTTGAAAACATGTTGACACAACCAACAAGTGGTGGTGGGCTGTGGTTGAGCAATCAATCGCACTGAAATCAAGCTCTGCTGTTTCTGATTAGAAGAGTGTGGGTTCGAGTCCTGGTCAGTGTAGTCTTTAATCTTATGGTCAACAAATTTTACCAAATAACTGTTGATTACAACTGATTACAACTGTTGATCACAAACTAATGACTAAACATCACTGATGATAATGACGACCCATTTATATAGACGACCCATTTATATTGATCTAACACTACTGGGAATTTGACAGCTGATACTGACCCATTTATATTGACCTAACACTGCTGACTGCCAATTAATGACTGATCACTATTGACTGATAATAACCTTATCCATGAGTGTAGCAATGAACTCTCTCATCTTCTGATTTCCAATCTTGGCAATCTGTCAGCTGACATCGACCCGTTTTATATGGACCTGACACTGCTGACTGCCAATTAATGACTGATCACTATTGACTGATAATAACCTTATCCATGAGTGTAGAAATGAACTCTCTCATCTTCTGGTTTCCAATCTTGGCAATCTGTCAGCTGATATCGCCCCGCTTTATATGGACCTGACACTACTGACTGACAATTATTGACCTATCACTATTGACCGATAATAACCTTATCCATGAGTGTAGCAGTGAACTCTCTCATCTTCTGGTTTCCCATCTTGGCAATCTGAGTGCATCTCTCTTGTTCTTTTCTGATCAGAGCTTGATATTCCTGAAAAAGTAAAACAGTTTAAATGAGTTCTGTATGAATGTTTGCTTCAGCAGCTCTTTATTTCCTTTCTACGAGTAGTCACAGACAACAAACAACAAAAACAACAGTTCACGTTTGGTAAGATATTTTA
Source organism: Asterias amurensis (assembly GCF_032118995.1). Classification (NCBI taxonomy): domain Eukaryota; kingdom Metazoa; phylum Echinodermata; class Asteroidea; order Forcipulatida; family Asteriidae; genus Asterias; species Asterias amurensis. The sequence continues at coordinate 12,062,413 of NC_092648.1, read as the reverse complement.
CTGTTCACATACATGCTTTTTTTTATTACTGTGATTTTGATTTTGTTCAAACAGTATTTCTTCACCATTGAGAGTATTCCAAGCTGCCAGTTCTTTTCTGATCAGAGCTTGATATTCCTGAAAAAGTAAAACAGTTTAAATGAGTTCTGTATGAATGTTTGCTTCAGCAGCTCTTTATTTCCTTTCTACGAGTAGTCACAGACAACAAACAACAAAAACAACAGTTCACGTTTGGTAAGATATTTTACTGTTCACATACATGCTTTTTTTTATTACTGTGATTTTGATTTTGTTCAAACAGTATTTCTTCACCATTGAGAGTATTCCAAGCTGCCAGTTTTTGAGAGTACTTCTCTGGAAGATTTGTACAGTATGAACTTCATCATCAGTGGCCACAACACATTGAAACAAACAACGCATTTTGTTTGTGTAACCATAAATCCTGTAAATTTGACATATAGCAACATCCATGAGACATGCTCCTGGGGGCTAAACAATAAAAAAAAAACTAACAACAATCCAAGAATGATTTATTCCGACTGACCTCATTATCTGGTAGTACATTCCCCATTGTGTTGGCTGCTGTGTATTGCAGACTGGTGGCTAGAGTCTCAGCTAGTACATGGAATGCCATCTCATATTGGTTGTTCTCTTGTAGACATTGAATCAATTCAAGGGATGCAGAAGTCAAGTGTTGTAGATACTGGCTCAGATTCTCTGGATTCAATACGTCTATAAGGAATGTAAGGAAATGATGATAATATGATGAAGGTATATAGGATTTGAGGTATTGCATGGTGAGGTATCAATATGTATTTGGTTTGCGGCAACACCATGTGTGTATCTACTTGCCAGGTAGAGTTTGTTCTCAGAGAACTGTCTCTCTTTATTCTACTACCGCCGAGTAGATTGTTAAGGTGTTCGGGAGACCAGGTCAGTTTAACCGAGCCAGAAAGTCCAATGCGGACGCGACGACTCGGTTAAATCTCCCTTCCGCCCGTGACCCGAAGAAGCTGACATGTTTTGTCATGGAAGAATAAGATTTTCGTGATTATCGAACTATTCAATGTTACGCAGGGGGCCAGCTCGGTTAGATTACCCACGGTCTCGGTAAGTGTACCCGAGTAAAACAAATCCAAGTGCGAACGGTGGAAAAGTGAACCTGTCGGAATGTTACCCAGCATCATGGTTAAATTACCCAAAATATTAATCCAGTGCGAACATGGCTATACCTTGTAAGTCCACAGCAGTCCTTCCAGCCATTCTGTTATTCTCCAGAGGAAGGCTCGTAGATCTGGCTCTCGGCAAACATGACATCATGAACTTGCAGGTTGTAGGTAGAGCATACGATGAGGTCAGTACCAGGGTGTCTTCCTTGAAGTAATGGCTGAAAGTCCAGTCTACATACGGGTCACGCTTTGTCTCTAAGCTGCTTAGCGTCTATAAGTGATAGTGGAAAATGTCAAAGGTTAAACCTCACAGAGTGTTACATTATAATTATCAGGCGCGTCACTTGGCTATTTGGGAACACGCACTGACCTACATACATGTGGTATAGGCTTCAATGAACTTTCAGCCTATTTAATACCAATTTTTGCTAAAGAATTTGGGAAATAAAGACAAAAACCAAGCTGCCTGTGAAGATGGCGCAGATCAGAAAGTATCTTTTGAATGTAACAGGGCTGTATGTCTGTCTTTGATGTTCATTGCTTTTCGGAAGACACTCCATACAACCAACTAAAAAGGGTGATTATAATGGAAACAACGAAAAGCAGTTGACACAATTGTTTGTCAGAGATTTTTTTTTATTTCAGATGGTTACCAAAGTTATATAAGTTTTTGTCTGTCGAGACAAAAGGATAAAGAATACCAAGTTGAAAATCCTGACAAATCCTGATTTCCATGAGATAGCATACCTGTACTGAGATTCCATAGTCCCCACTCTCACACTGATGATAAACTGAATCAGTCAAACGTACGAGTTTGCACAACTCTGAACAGTCACATAACATATCTTAAGATGGGGAAAAAAGGCAAATAAATGTAACTATTACGCAAGTCAAAATAGGGAGACAGCCAATATAGCTTTCGAACTCCTTGCCTGGTGCATCTTTCCCTTCATCCTACAATCTAGACTGTTTAAAGACAGTGGACATTTTTGGTAATTGTCAAAAGACCAGTCTTCTCACTTGGTGTATCTCAACATATGCACTAAATAACAAACCTGTGAAAATTTGAGCTCAATCGGTGATCAAAGTTGCGAGATAATAATGAAAGAAAAAACATCCATGTCATACGAAGTTGTGTGCGTTCAGATGCTTGATTTCGAGACCTCAAATTCTAAATCTGAGGTCTCAAAATCAAATTCGTGGAAAATTACTTCTTTCTAGAAAACTATGTCACTTCGGAGGGAGCCGTTTCTCACAATGTTTTATACTATCAAACCTCTCCCCGTTGCTCGTTACCAATTAAAGTTGCGTGCTAATAATTATTTTGAGTAACTACCAAAAGTGTCCTCTGCCTTCAAAGATGAATATAAATTCATACCTTCCTTCATTCAATCATTTTTTCTTCTTGTTGCCCCTTACCAAATTAAGCTTTGTTTGAGGCAAATTAAAAAAAAAAAAAAAAATAAGTTATACCTCTATATGAACAACAACACATTGGTTGTTTTAATGACTGCTTTAGTTATAACTTTTTTACCCTGACAAATTGGTTTTGATACCCTTTGCAATAATGACTGGGCTTATACTTTAAGACTCAATTCTATTGTACAAATATATTTCTATGTGGTTTTATTGTAAGAGTACACACTGGAAAACAATTTCCTTGTGTTTTAAAGGAACACGTTGCCTTGGATCGGACGAGTTGGTCAAAACAAAAGCGTTTGTAACCGTTTTTTATAAAATGCATATGGTTGGAAAGATGTTTTAAAAGTAGAATACAATGATCCACACAAGTTTGCCTCGAAATTGCGTGGTTTTCCTTCTACTGTGCGAACTAACATGGTCGGCCATTTATGGGAGTCAAAATTTTGACCCCCATAAATGGCCGACGTGTTAGTCGACAAGGTAAAAGGAAAACCACGCAATTTCGAGGCATGTTTGTGTGGATCATTGTATTCTACTTTTACAACATCTTTCTACCCATATGCATTTTATAAAAAACGGTTACAAACGCTTTTCAAAGACCAACTCGACCGATCCAAGGCAACGTGTTCCTTTAATAAGACCGCAATAACTTGAATTGAATTGACTTACTTTGATGACAGTGTGTGAGTGCCTTGCAGGATAGCTGATAGAGCTCTGTGGATAAGCTAGGCTCATCACCAGATGTAGTGTTGTTCATAATGCTAGGGTGTGATGTAGACCATAACTCACATACTGTCTGAGTTACTCTATAGATCGTCTCTGAGATGGTTGGGTTGCAGGTGTACTCAGAAAGCTCCCTGTGGACAAACAGAAAATCAGCCAACATTATTAGTGTTATTAGTATCTGTTCGACCACAGCAATACAAATACACAAAAAATACAAGGCAAATCGAACAACTATAAAACAGAAACAACAAAGCAAGAAACGTAGGCCTAGCCCTAGAGACATACATAATAGCAAAGTGCAGCCAATATGATGACAGGAGAGCAACTAGGCGAGCATGGAGGACAGAAGAATTATTCTCATGAAGAAAATGAAAACTAGGTTGTAAAGCTTCTGACCGTCAACCCCAGACAAAGATTTGGACAAAATCAAGAGACCGCAAAAGGGTTCAGATTGCCAGCACATTAAATCTGAGGTCATTGGTTCAAATCCTGTTGCTTTAGTCGATTGGTCTTTGTTGAACCCTGAATGAATTCCAATTTAAGCAGTCATTTGTGACTCTGCAAGTCAATGTACCAGCCATTACTCAAATCCAACTCGCAAAAATTGAGTTAGATTTAATCTGAAAGACCAGTTATTTAGTTATTTGTGTCGAAACAAATAATGTCAATGATAAGCCTGGCCAACATAGACAATGTTAAAAGATGTTAAATTGGCAACAGGGATAAAGAATATTCATTTTTGTTTTACATGTACATGTACACCGATGTGTGTTAGCACCGTATACTCAGTATTTTACCGAGTTCTGTGAAAAAATCACAGGCATATAATAATAATATTAAAGAGTATTTATAAGGCGCCAAAATCCACCAAATGAGGTGCTCAAGGCGCACATATTGCTCGGGTCGGATTCGAACCCATGACCGTTGCAATTCTAGAGCAGTGTCATACCAACTAGACCACCGAGATTGCCCGGTAGCTAGAGGCAGTTCAAATCCTATGTTTTAGCAGCGGGTACTGCCACGATAAACAATGTTAGTAAATAATGAAACACAAAGTTTGTTGACAAAGAAACTTACTTGCATATTTTCAGAGCTGTCTTGATCTGGCCAGTCTGGGCTGCTTTTATGGCAAGTTGACACTTAAGATCCTCATGAGATGTACCAAGTATCCGAGCCAGACTAGAAGAATGGATAGAGAAGGGTTCTTAGTTTTATTCTTAAAGGCAGTGGAGACTATTGGTAATTACTCAAAATAATTATTAGCATATAACCTTACTTGGTATTGAGTAATGGGGAGAGGTTGATAGTCTAAAACATTGTGAGAAACGGCTCCCTCTCAAGTAACGTAGTTTTCGAGAAAGAAGTAATTTCCTACGAAGTTGATTTCGAGACCTCGGAAATAGATTTTGAGGTCTTGAAATCAAGCATTTGAAAGCACACAACTTCGTACGATATGAGCTCAAATCTTGCCAGGTTTGTTATTTCATGCATATGTTGAGATACAACAAGTGAGAAGACTGGTCTTTGACAGTTACCAATAGTGTCCAGTGTCTTTAAATATATAATTATTCTTTAATCTTTAGACTATTGTGCCTGCTTCAGATGCTGAAGACAGAGGTACGTTGAGATATGCACAAATCATGGATGGACTGTACAAAAAACGAACAATTAACTTAAGGAGTGCAGAGGAGTGCGATTAGATGTGCAAGTCTTGTGCATATTCAATACTAAGTAAATAAAAACGTGTGCATATTCACACATTTTGGGGACCACTACCTGGTGCAGCATACATTGCAATAATGTGTGAAGGAAACAAATTCGCGTGGTTTCCCAATGTTCAGATATGTGGGAGACTTGCAATTGGTATGCAATTTTCCTGTGAGTTGAGCTGTATAATGAATTAACTTTTCTAAAAAAACAATAAAGCAATACTGTACTTGATGTTTTTGTACAAGAAACCTTGTTGATTCAATGTAGGTTGTTTATATACTTTTTTTAACACACCTCTTGCTTGTTCAGTATTCTGGTTGGCTGAAACACGGTCACGTGGGGTGAACTAATATAGTCTAGTGACCGTGACCGTGCGCACGTGTTTTGCAGGAATAGTGCCCGCCCGGCACTAGTCTTTGAAAATAGTGCCTTGTTACAGCGCACATTCTTGGCGTGAACCGTGAACAGCAACTACAAAACTTCCTTCCTTTTCCGGATGTCTGTTTTTATTTCACATTTAAGACCAAGAAATAGGTCCCTCTTCTGGTCACTCACACGCCCGAGGGAGAATAGACGTACACTAGTTACCGAACTATGCCAGTCATAATGTGTATAATAGAGCATGAAGCTAACAACTAAAAGTACCTGGATATTTTGGTGAAATCTTTCTCAGGTGATTCTTTTCTCTTCTTCTCACCTTGGCACATTGTCTCTTTCTACAATTAATAAAAAACACATTGTGAAGTTTCTAAAACTCTGTTGGAGAACAAATTGGTGACAGGGAGAGTTAAAAGGGTGACTTACGCATAGCTTTTGAACCTTGTTGATCCATGAATTAAAATTACATGTTACGACAGGCTTTTTCTGATACTGCTGGCAACAATTTCACAAAAAACATGGGGCCTTCATCTCTACATGTATATCCTGAAGGACGAAGCAGTAATGGTTAAGAGTCTCACTTAAGGACACGACAACTGTCAAAACAAGGACTCAAACCCTGCAATTTGATGACCCAAAACACCAGAGTTTTGGTTCCAGTGCGCTTGGCCATTAAACGGAGGCAAGATATTGTCACAAGTCCTAGTGCCTTGTCACACGAGGCAACTTTTACAAGCAAATTGGAGGCAACCAACTGCAGTGCATGCTAAAGGACCACTTTGGTAATTTTTTGAAACGATGACTTCTGATTCCTAATAAAATTATGTGAACATTCATGGTGAATGGATTCTCTTCTTGGACATTGAGTGGAACTGGTTCCCTATTAACTGTCTCATTTGACATGACTCTATATATTATTACCTGTTTATCATCCATATTACTGTCTCTAGCTACAGATTTCTTGAGGTAGAATGCAGTCAGATGTTTGGTTAACACAGCCTTCCTGATGTTTGCTGTGCGGAAATCCTCCAAGGGTAGAAACTCATCGTACTCAACCTATTGGGGTATAACAAACAGACATCTACATGTACATATGAAAAAACAATTAACATGTATCTGTTCGGGACTATAAGGTCAGTAGTGCACTTTGTAAAGATTTCATAAAATTGCTTTTGCAGATTTTGGAGCTCCTGCTAAATGGGGTTTATTGATCAAGAGTGTTCATTTAAGTATTTGATTGGCAAAAAAAAATAAACATTAGTTTTCAAAGTATTAAACATTTATTTGCTGATTCCGAAATATGTTTTCAAAATTATATGCACTTTTTATTCAATGACCTTTTGATCCTTATGAGTATAAAATTGCAGTTAATGATCTCATACATGTACATGTCATAGCACTGAGCTGAAGACATTGATCCTGGAGTCGATTTCACAAAGATAGTCCTAACTTAGGAGTTATTAAAAACATAAGGCTAGTCCTAAGTTAGGACAAGATAAGACTAGTCTTAAAGATGCTATGTCAGATTTTTGGCCGATTTGACCCAAAAATTTTGATTTAAAATTCAGTAGGTATTTTGATGGGGATCGAGAAAGTTACAAGCTTTCATTTGAGCCATTGCTCGAAAAAGTCCGCCAATTATTAGTAGCAGTGAAATAAAGTTCTCAAAATTTGTTTTTGTTGGGATCCCGACAATATATCACGTGACCAATTCCTATGTGTTTTATAAGAAACGTTTTCAATTTTTGCCATGGTTCCTGATCATTAATAGTAAAAGTTAAACTTTTTTTTCGTTAGAGCGGGTGATACTCTTTGAAATACCATTCACTAAAAAAAGATTTTTTTTTTTTTAATGTTTGGGGCAAAAAATCTGACATACATGTAGCATCTTTAACTCTTGTGAAATCACCCCTGATCATCCAACTAAAGATGGGTTGCAATACGCGTCATGGACAGCCATCTTTGATGTACTAACAAGGGCAAAGTGCACGCGTCTACGCGCTGCGCATGACTCTCAGCCGATGGTAGCTCTTCAAGCATGCACAATTCATGAAATATGGCGGCCGATGACGCCTATTGCAATCCATCTATAGACTGTGCAAGTTTCATGATATGCATTGTACTTTTTTGGTAGTAAATCCGATGGCTATGTTATGTCTGGTACCTGTAATGACAGCATGCATTTGAGATCCTTCTGTAGATCTTGCAGGTGCCTGACTTCTAATGGTTCCGTTATCCTACTCAGAAGGAACTTAAGGATACTGACAATGCCCTTGGTGATAAGTATTATCTCATTCTTGTCCTGAAAGAAATATTTGAATATATTTATATTTATGCTAGGAATTAATGGTTCTGCAATCAATCGATGAACACAATTAATACTCTAGAGCTTTTGAAGAAAATACAACTTGTTTACAACAGGGGCCAATTTGATAACACTATTAAGCAGGAAGAAATGCTTAGCAAATTTGAGTGAGGGCACCAGTCGCAAGAATGTAAACTCTACACAATTTCGGCTGGTATCTGTTTCTGCTAAGCCAGATGTTGCGCTTACAGGCTTTATGTGATTGGTGCTTACAGGCACAAAGAAAGCCACCAGTTCTTTTCAGAGCTACTCATGTTCACTTAAGAGACTTAGGTGTAACTGCAAACCTCTAGTCCCGAAGGCCTCATTTAAATACTATACAGCCAGCTTTTTTTTTAGGGCGGAACATTATCAGAGCTCCATAGGTCAAATCTTGCAGTGGAAGCTACTTATACTCACAGAATTAACAATCCATGACTGCATACATGTTTTGATGGTGTGTTTTGGAAGTCAAATATTCCCTCATAAATGTGTAACTTTCATGGAATAATTCAGCTCTCAGTAACGATTAAAGTTTTGGTCATTCTCTATGCCTGTCATGTGTACCTGTACACTAGTGTTAGGCGCAGGGCGGTTCCTTGACATTAATTTGAATTGAACAACATTTGCTTGACTCTGTTTACCTCTTGGTCCAGAATGTTTTGCGTTGATTCATTGAGAAGGACTTCCGACCAGGTCACGATCCTTCTGGCACATTCCATTGCTTCTGAGGGGTTCATCGATGACAGTAGCTCAATGCAATCCTGAATCTGTTGCAACGTACACGTTTGTTTTCAATTGATTAAGATTAATGAGACAGCATTTTTTTGGAGTAAATTATTTCTCTTTTTTTTCTCATGTAAACGGGTTGACTTTATGCACGTTAACTAAATAGAACTTTTCATAGAGGTTTGTTCAGGCCCAATCCCAGGCACCAGTATACAATTGTTGCACGCTGTGACGGGATCCATGGTGTTTTGTACACCCGAGGGGGCAAAGCCGAGGGTGCCATTTGCTACCGAGGGTGTACAAAACCAATGGACCCCAGTCACAGCTCGCAACAATTGTTTTGTTATACCTTGGTAACATTGTTATTCCTCTGCTTGAAGTTCTGTCAAACATTATTACGACGGAGTAATGCATAGTTTAATCATGTTTTAATAAGCAGACGACCAGTTAATTGCCACCATTTATAAAGCGCAAAAACTAAGAAAGTTTAAATAAGAAACAATTGTTCACCTGTTCCCTCAAACCCGTGTGTGTTTCTTCACAGCGCTGGAAATTGACCAACATTGGGAACGATCAATGTAATGTACACCGGTTAACATAACTTTTCATGTTACATGTACCTGCCGCGCTGTGCATTACGCGTAGCGCGCACCCTTAGCCATGGTACATGAGTTTTTGTTGCACATCACGTGATTGGTTCTCGACCAATCAAACTTCACAGTTTGTTACCGAGGTAAAACAATTAATGATGGCACGCGTTTTGTGTAACGTATACCGATCGAAACGTTGAGTCGGAACCAACACTAATCAAAAGAGAAACTTGAGGTGTTACTGCAAACATCTTTTAGTACTTTCACCACGCAAAGTTTCAAATCCTACTTTTATGCACACTACAAGCAAGGACTTAGTTCCGACAACATTGAGCCTAAGGTGAGTCTCAATTTTAGGATGTTACCGTCACTCAGGTCCTTCAAAAAATACAAATTCTAAACTGTTTGTATTTGCTATAAGCTTTTGCAAATTCACAGTAACTTAAAAAGAAGTGTATACACATGTACATTAAAAAGAGAAAATACACGATTTGAAATTATCGCAAGTTTGATTATAGTCTCAAGCTGAAAACTTACTGATCATAAATGTCATACCAGAGTTAACATTCTGTCTGAATTACTGTCTAAGTCAAGTAAATAGCATTTAAAGATCCAAAATCAGCAATGCTTATTTTGATTGCCACAATTTAAGTAAGTGTTATATAAATATGCACAAAATCCCTGAAAATGTGAATAATTTGTTCCCGTTGTTTAAACTAAATTGAGACAAGTTATTAGTTGTGATGTTGTGTTTGTTGCAAACTAGATGGTTTGAAAGAGTGAAGTTCTCAAAAACAATTTAGTCAAAATCTTACCCTGTCATGTTGAATGAGAAACCTAAGCCTAAAAATGGAGACATCTATTGTGGATAAATGATTGTAGGTCTTAGCAACTTGAAGAGCATCCTCAAGACAATCACAGCCGTCACTAACGAGGATGTTCTTAATCACCATCTGGAAAGAACAAAAACACGATGATTCATACTATAAATCCTCCATGGTGAACAGAGATTTGTGTAGATCCTTTACAGTAGTCTGTATAACCATATAGCATAAAAAGAAAAAGCAGGAGTTTGAGCCGATCACTTTTCACTAGGAAAGCTTGCTGTCCATTGACATCTACTCTGTGAAAAATTAAGTAATGGATTGGAATCCCAAACGTGGCTCAAAGACAAAAAAGAAGAAAAGATGTTCATTTTTGCATCAGGGTTAAAAAAAAATATGTTGTTTTTATCCTTATCACCGATGCGAGAAAAGCACTGTATAGCGCTTTTTGAGTCCAGCAAAAAATAAATCCGAAGGCATACAACTTGAAATGGGACTGCAAACCTATGACCCATGCATTCTAGAGCAAGGTTCTGAACCCCTAGACGACCAAGCTCACCCTTTGATGACGTATTAATCCTATAAGTGTCAGCGATACTTCAATTGATTTAACAACTTCCACAGAAGAAGTAATCAACCAAACCAGTAGAAACCGGTGGAATGACTGTACCTTCTTTCATATAACAAATCATTGATCTATCCAAGGTAGGTATGAATTCTCACTTACCCAGGCATTATCCTTGCGTACATTGTCATGACGGAGGTCATATTTAGCCAGCATCTTTTTAAGTTGAACCAACTTGTACTTGCCACGTAGCTCTTCAACTCTGTAGAAAGTGAAAATAATATTTATATCATCAGTGGACCAGAGTTTATTTTACGAGACCAGACTCAAAATGAGTTAAACAGCCACCCTTCAGGGAAGATCTATTTCATGTGCGTTTATAGACCATGTGAACCTTGTTTACAATAAGTGTGACCTTGTACATTCTTTGAGTATTCTGGCAGGCAAGATACTACACTGGTCCTATGGGAAAGTTTACATTTTGTGTCATAATTTCCACATAAAACCAAGAGTTATGAAAGTAAAAGCTGGACAAGTTTTGAGATGTACCCCCTTTCATCATATCAAAAGTTGATAAAATTTAGACAGTGCAATCTCCATATAATATAAGATTTTTTGTTTTCTTCCATTGAGCTGTGTACAAATCATGCCTGCAGGAAGTCAAAGCTCTGTGGCTCTTGTGTAAACATGTGATGTCACAGGTCACATCGTCTATGTATAAGTGTACTTTGATACTTTTGAAAGAGAACTGAAAGATAATTATCACTATCAGTCGAATTTTGTTTTAACAAAGATATTACAAAAAGAGGTATTTTATTCAATGGGAGACTTTGAGGCGCTAGGCACCAGCAGACTTACCAGGTAAATTTTCATTGTTTACGTAGCTCTGAGCATGCGCACATTACCGTGAACAATGGAATTTACCTGGTAAGTCTGCTGCCACCAAGCATCCCAAAAGTCTCCTATTGAAAAACACAAGACCACCTTCGCTCGTCCCCAGCGCCTGCTTTAACCAAAGGCGCTGGGATGGGCAAACGCATCATGCCACTCATCGGTTTAATAATGCGCAGTCCCATCATGCATCACACTCACACTGCGCCATATTTATATGCACTGTACGCATGACGCACTTCCTGAACAAGAATCTGTGCAAGCTGATTAGCCCATCCCAGCGGTCCTGGATAGACTGGCCGCTGTGGGGCCGAGCGAAAAGACCACCGGGCTTGCCCCAATGCTGAAATCACAGGCCTCGGGCCTGCATAGTCCAGTGTTCATTTCAAGCCCTGACATTACTAAAGCCGTGTCCGAATTGGTGGCTACGGCTGCGGCTACGACTGTTGCCAGGGGTGTTGCTAAGGGAGTCCTATACTTCAATGCATGACGACGCGGCGATCTGGCCGTAGCCGTAGTCGTAGCCGCCAATTCGGATACAGCCTTATATGACTAACTTTGGATGTTTGAGGCTGAGTCCTTGATGTACGAGTCGTTCCATCTTGTCATTCCATGGCATTGAGGCACTGATCATCAGAGAGTAGATGGCTAGACATTTACACTGTGTGGAACAACAACACATTATGGGAAACCAATGAGTATCAATGGCCTCTTACAATCTTAACAAGAAAACAACTGGAATTTTGTTTACAAACTTAAGAGACCTTTCGTTTCGGTATAATAATTTTGTCTGTCTAGCCTATTTCACTCCATAGGAAAGCCTCTTCGCCAATTCTTCGTTCTACTCCTTATCTATCATTCAATACATGACACATCTCCTAGACAGATCAAGGATACAGCTAAGTGTTTCTACAAGACAGCTTCACTCTACAAACACAATGTTTCTCAACACCCCTTGATCAAAACACACTTGCGATATTAAACTGTTCTTTCTCATGCTCCATCTCTTTGGAGTGCTCTGCCACTGAACCTCTGACAAGGAGACACCCTCTTAAGCTTCAAAACTAACATGAAAGACACTTGTTCAGTCTTGGTTTTAGTTACCGTCATTAGCAAAGTTTCTATGAACCAGGAGTGTCTTTCTTACAAACCAGGGCTCGGTTTCACAAAGCAATAAAATCCATCGTAAGACAATTTGTCACTATTACCATAGTGATTTGTATTGTGACATCACACTTTACTAAGCAAGTAAGATTGACTTGCAGTTAAGATAAATCTTAGCTCTTTGTAAAATTGGCCCCTGGCACACAACAAATGTCCATTATTATTGTTACTATTTTCATCACCACATACCAAGTAAGATTGTCAGAAAAAAAATGATACAAAACAGAAATAATGTTTTGTTTCAGAAACATAGATAATATGTTAAATTTGTAAATGTCAATTTAGAGCATGAACTTTAATTTGACCTTTCTAGTTAAATGGAAGTAGGAATGGAACATGTGGTCGTTTGCAGCCACTATTAAGGACATTTTGGTAAAAGCAGAATCAGGAGAGTTCGCAGCTCTGCCAATATTGTTTCCTACCTCGATATCTTTGATGCAGTGGATGATTGCAATGGTTTTAGCTTCCCAGAAGGCTTCATATACATAAGTTACACTCCGACCCTGGGCGTAGCTTTTCAGCAAGTCCTGGGCAAAAACAACATAAAATATAGGAACGGTACATCTTTTCAAAATGAATATTCATTGGATCTTAAGAATATATCATAAAGAGTTTGGGTCTATAGGATTTGAGGCATTGCATGGTGAGGTATCAATGTATATTTGGTTTGCGGTAACACCATGTGTGTATCTACTTGCCGGGTAGAGTTTGTTCTTAGGGAACTGTTTGGGTCTGAACAAAGAAAAATTGAATGGAGCAGGACTTAAAGCAATGAACTCTGGATTAAAGTAGGAGCGCTCTATCAACTGGGCTATCTAGCCCTACTTTGGCGGTCTCCCTATTAGCCAATATTTTTGTTCGGGATGCCAGTCATAAAGGGACAGTCCATCATTGGTCACCTCAGACAGTTTCGCTATTCCTACTGGTGGAGAGCGCGTCACGTGGGTGTGTGTATAAACCTTTGTTTATGACCAGTGAAAAGTGTTAATTCATGGGCGTGACACGCGACCTTGCACCTGTTCTTATAAGTTTCTTCATTCCTTATTGTCGACAGCAACGGCTACAACAGTTGTGCCACATCATGGTTACGCGCGACGCGCACAGCATTCCCTTATAAGGAGTTGTTTATAAGGAGTTGTTACCCGAGGGCGGCGGAGGGCTTTACCATTTCATAGCTGGAGGGGTGTTGTGTTGAAAGAAATCATTTAACAATTATAATTTTTGCATTTATTTTACTTTTTGACCAAAAAGGTATTTATGAATGGGAATCAAAGTGTGTTGAATCAGTTTTCAACTAGTGGTTTAAACCGGCCGAGGCCTGGTTCTTGATAATTTACCTCGACTTCGTCTCGGTAAAATTATCAAGAACCAGGCCTCGTTGGGATTAAACCACTAGTTGAAAACCTCTTCACCACACATTGATTCCCTTAGTAAAACTCTCAGAAAACAGTAAGAGTTGGCACAGCCTTGTTTTGAAGGAATGGTATGACGAAATTTCAAAGAGTGAATTCATTCATTCAATTTTCTAGTTTAAAGAAAAAATCTTAAAACAAGGACGAATCTGGTTGAAAGAAACATGTCGAGGGATAATAAATCATTGGTTGAAGGAAAATCACATTCAACTTTCAGTCCTCTTGTTTTGAGAAAAACTTTTTGACATTAAGGCATAGTGTTTTTTAAAAGATTACACTTGGTCCAATCAACAAGTAATCCAAAAAACATTTTGTACAAATTATATTGTGCAATGGACACTGTTGGTTTTATGTTATAGGAGTATGAACTGACCTGTATATAATGCAGCAGTAACTTATCTCCATTCAGGTTGTGTTCTTGAATGTAAGGTTGGACCAGTTTTGTTATCGTGCCAGGAATTAGTTCCGGAGCTGCGACGCGATCAAGCATCCGAAACACCAAGGTGCTGGTCGTCTCCTGGTAAATAAGGGGAATAAGTGATCAATTCTTGGAAATCAAAACCCTATTTCATAGTCATAGAGATTCCCCACTTATTGTCAAATATAGAGCTGAGAAGGTAATGGTGTAACCCCTTAGAGTTTACATAAAGAAGAAGAGACAATTCAAAGAACAGTTTAAAGCCATTGGACACTTTCGGTAAACAGTATTATCCAAGGCCTACACTTCGTGTACCACAACTTATATATAAAATAATAAACCTGTGAAAGTTTAGGCTCAATCGGTCAATGGAGTCGGGAGAAAATAACGGGAAAACCCACTCTTGTTTCTGCACGTTTTGCCGTGTCATGACATGTGTTTAAAATAAATCTGTAAGTCTCGAAGTAAAGCATTTCATGGAATAATATTTCAAGAGAAGTCTTTCACCATTACCTTCTGTAAACCCTGTAAGTTATTTGTGAACTTTTTTTTTTTCTGTATCGAAAGTGTCCAATGGCTTTAAGTATACAAGTGATGACTAGGGACATAAATGATGATCAAGTTACTACAATATTTGCACAATATAACATTTCTATGGAGTACACTACCTTATTAAGTGATGAAAAGGGGCCAAAGAAGGTGCTTTAAATACAGGTTGAAGGTGCTTGCTAAAATGGTCACCCACTCGACCTTAAAGGCATTGCCTTGAACCATTAAATCAAGAAGATAATAGTAGTAGTACAATGTAGTAGTAGAAAGTACTAAATTATGAAATACCTGTGAGTAGTCTGCCAGTGATAGTTTGCATTGATACTTTGTATGTAGTCTCAATAGCTCCTTCAGATGTTTAATCAAGTCTTGTAGTTTACACACAGCCTCTGTACAGTCAAACTCTGCATTGATCACCTATAGAAAAAAAAAGTCAATAAGTAGGAAACTCTTTGGCACATTATCAAGCAGGGAATGGTTTCTACAATTTTCTCTGGAAAGAGGTTCTAAGCAAATAATTGTTGATCTATGCATATTTGTTTTACTCTACACTGATAGTGATAAAAACTGAAGACTCCAGTCTCCATTCAAACAATTTTGTTTGAACAAAATTATTGGCTTGGTTATTATCACTTCAAATCAAAGAGCATTACCATCTAAAAACTCAGAAAAGACAAAAATTCCCCTTTTCCCATGCATGAAGAAAGTTATCAAGACTAGCAATCATGTTACTGCAAAATAACAATCAGCGGTCAAGATTTAATCGCTTTGAAGTTACAATCTCTGTGAGTAAAACAAAATCTGTACTTACCTCTTTCTCATCAAGATCATCCTCAGTGAGTTTCTTGGAGTTACCCGCAGAGAGGTTGCACACCTGAAGGATAATAAGAAATTAGTACAAACTTAATCAAGTATGTCAACAGATTGTTGGACTTCTAGACAACTCTTAGAGTCTCAGCATAACACAGCAACAATAAGACATTCAGTTTTGTCAACTACAAAAACCACGTGTTCCTGAGTAAAGCCATTAAATTGTGAGTGAATGTTGATGTCGTTTCAACTTTTCGTTTGAACTGGTAGTCAAGGTCAATGGGTCCCGCACTGTGTAGCGATTGTTATTTTTTTGAAGACAGTTACAACGATATATAAATCGGACATTTGAATTTACTAGTAACAGCTAATTCCTATTATCCACAGAGTGCAAAGCTAAAAACATCATGAGCATCGTCAGAGAATTAAAGGAACACGTTGCCTTGGATCGGTCGAGTTGGTCTTTCAAAAGCGTTTGTAACCGGTTTTTTAATAAAATGCATATGGGTAGAAAGATGTTGTAAAAGTAGAATACAATGATCCACACAAACATGCCTCCAAATTGCACGGTTTTCCTTTTACCTCGTCGACTAACACGGTCGGCCATCAAATTTTTGACTCCCATAAATTGCCGACCGTGTTAGTTCGCACAGTAAAAGGAAAACCACGCAATTTCGAGGTAAACTTGTGTGGATCATTGTATTCTACTTTTAAAACATCTTTCCAACCATATGCATTTTATAAAAAACGGTTACAAACGCTTTTTATAGACCAACTCGTCCGATCCAAGGCATCGTGTTCCCTTTAAGTCTTGCGTTTTACCTCTGTAGAGAATTGTGCTGGAGTCGCAAGCTGTCGGCCACATGCTGAAGATGACTTATGCTGGCTTGCATTGAAGAAGAGGTTAGCAAACTCCAGAGAGTTACCAGGCCAGCTCATCTAAAAGGGAAAACAACAATCTTGGACTTAAAATTGGGTGAGGAACTTTGAAAATAATACGGTCTACAAAACACCTTGAAGAGGGTGTGTGGAGACAGCACAAGCTTGCTGGAGAAACAGGCCTGAAATTACACAGATGCCAAGACGAGGGCCATGGCTTCTGTTGCCCCTGGTCTTGGCCTTGGTGCCCCTTTAAAAGTTTCCCATAAACTTTCCAAAGAAAGTTTCCTTGTGAAATGAAAACGGCCCTGCCCTCCGAAATAAATGAAATTCCAGGCCTGGAGAAACCATAGAGTTTTTAAGGATTTGTTAATTGTAAACTTTGCAGCAGGCTAGTTATGAAAGAACATCACAACAAAGAGACAAATCATACCTTCTCTGATATCTCCATATTTCTGGCTCTTTCTTCCATCCAGCATGCAAGAAATTTCTGCAGAGTAGAACATAATAAAGAAAGTCATGCTACACCCATAAGGGAAACTGACTGGGTTAGTTTTATAAGTAGTTTTGAATTTGAACATAGGGTTGGTAGAGCACCGGTACGTTTATCTGGAGCTTTTTGGTTCAAGTCTCGCTAAAGTTTATTTTTCTTTGTTCAAACCCAAACATCATGAAGACATTCTACAACCTTGTGTTTTTCGGCAAATGCATGGAAATTTTGGCGATTATTGGTAAGAAATTCAAAAACGGAATCTCACAACAAATAAAAAAAAGATATCTGGTCACTGATTGCATAAATCACTCAAATCTCTCGATCCCAACATAACTGAATCAGTGAAAGACTACCAAAGTTGTGTCAGTGTGGAGGATGGCTGATGGTTGGAATTCAGGGTGCAAACTGTCTCAGGATGATGAAACGATGATCCAGCAAAGAAGTATGCTGTAATCTTGTAGGGCCCAAGTTCTCGGCTCTGAGTACCTTTGAACTCTGTGCTTACAATCACCATTCTCCGCTTTCTGTGCAAGCGGCAAATTTCTGCGCTAGTAAGTGAAGACGGTCACTCTAGTGCTGGCCGAATATTGAAATTTGGTGTTCGGTTAACCGCTTGCCAACTACCCAAAATTAACCAGATATTCTAATATATTTTCCCGCCAATAGAGGGCGGATTATTATTAGTTTAAGACAGCGTCACTCGATTCATTCATAAAAATAACTGGATCTAAATTAAAGATGGCGAAGTGCTTTTTCTTTTGATATGGTGGTTGACTCTACGTGAAGAGTTAATCTTTGAACAATACGTCAGAAATGTCATTGTTTTTAACTCTTTATGGAGGTGAGCATAGTTAAATATTTATTTTATGCTGTCTTAATTGAAGCTTCATAAGGATTCAGACAAAACATTCCTATCAGTCGTCGCCCGACGATCGGGATATTATAGGAATCCGGTTTCTTATTTGTAGTTAGAGGACTAACCGTTATTTTAAAAGGTATCCGCAAAAACGTCATTCGGGGTTACAGTTAGGAAAAAGCTTTTTGCTATTAACCGGATATTCACATTACCCGCCCAGGCCTACCTAGTTATGTGGAGTACGCATGTGCACAAGCAAAAATTTCCCGTGGTTTTCCTCCCTAAAACTAAAAATCACTTCCTTGTCTTTTCTCTATTGGGTTCAGTGATTAAGTTCACTTTTCTGAGAACCCTTAGCTTCGCAACCAAAATAAATAAAGTGAAATGAAAGAGGCATGATAGTTAATAATAATAATAACAGTATTTATAAAGCGCCAAATTGCCAAAGGATACAAGGCGCTGAGAAGGAAAGAAGAGGGAAAAGACAGAACAAAGATAAAGACGACCAGCTACGAAGAGGCAAAAAGGTGGGTTTTGAGAGCACGTTGGAAGGCTGTGACACTGTTTGAGCTTCTGGTTAGGGTAGGTAGAGAATTCCATAGTCGGGGAGCAGCAATTGAAAATGCCCTATCACCTGCAGGTTAATGGGTTTTGTGAACTGAAAGGGATTTACCAGAAGAAGAGCGAAGAGAGTAAGAGGATGTCTGGAGTGAAAGGAGAGAGGAGAGGTAATCCGGGGGCACAGTGATTGAGGGATTTATATGTGTGGACCACATAAGTTTGACTGCCTTACCTTGCCTACAGGAAACCTATGGATGACAAATGGGATGAGGTCTTCTCTAAGCCAAGGTATGATCTCAGCTGAGGGTGTACTCTCAGGTATAGAGGTCAGAATCGATTCCAGAATCTCTTCACCACCAGATGTGAAGTTACTTTCAATATTTGCCTGTGAAATAAAAACAGTTTGTTATCAGATATTAATGAAAAGAAAAAAAACCACCCATGTCGCACCATGGTCACACAAAGTTGTGTGCTTTCAGATGCTTGATTTCGAGACCTCAAATTCTAAATCTGAGGTCTTGAAATCAAATTCGTGGAAAATTACTTCTTTCTCAAAAACTACGTCACTTCAGAGGGAGCTGTTTCTCACAATGTTTTATACTATCAACCTCTCCCCATTACTCGTAATCTAAAAGATTTATGATAATAATTATTTTGAGTAATTACCAATAGTGTCCACAGCCTTTAAGATGCTTGATTTCGAGACCTCAAATTCTAAATCTGAGGTCTTGAAATCAAATTCGTGGAAAATTACTTCTTTCTCAAAAACTACGTCACTTCAGAGGGAGCTGTTTCTCACAATGTTTTATACTATCAACCTCTCCCCATTACTCGTAATCTAAAAGGTTTTATGATAATAATTATTTTGAGTAATTACCAATAGTGTCCACAGCCTTTAAGTGGTAATTTTAAGGCTTATGGCAATCCTCTTTGCAATCAAATAACTCCTGGGCCCAATTTCATAAAGCTGTTAAGTGAAAAATGCAGCTTAGCTTGTTTCTTTGCTAAGCAGAAAATGAGTAGGACAATAGTTGCAACAATGTCAACTTTGTGGAATCTTGGCTGTTAAACTGTTTTTTCTCAACAAGTGTTTTTCTGTGCTTAGCAAGTGTTTGTGCTTACAGGCTTCATGAAATTGGGCCTTGATGAGTTGTAATTAGAGAGTTCAGCCAGCTTACCTTGTGTCTTCGCCAGACGACTACCGCCTTAGCTATATGTCCCATGGATAACCAATGGAGTAATTCCTGAAGCATGTCAGCATGAAGAAATTGATCCCAATGCCTGCCACTGTGTATTACAACAACCAACACACATCAACTTCTGGTTCCAAACCTTGTAAATAGGCTTCCTCATTTCTTTTCAGCTTGATTTTTTGCAACAATGCTGAAGTCATTTTTGAAGTATAAATTTCATGTCTTGCGTACTCACAGTTTTCTGGCCACTGCAAGTTATTTCTCGATTATGCATTACAAACTAATTAATTTTGGCAGCATCCCCTTCATTTTGTAAAAAACTATTTTTGCATTTTATACCTTGAGTCCTTTTGGTTGGTAAGCAGTTTGCAACATCTAATTATATTTCCTCATTTTGTAGTAGATACAGAATGTGCATTTTAAGAGAAGGTATTCGTTTGGCAATCACTCTTAAAATTAACAGCAGTAAAAACTTTGTGACGAGGATTGTGTATTTCTATTAGGGATTATTCTTCCCACATAGACATACTCGCACTTGATTTACAGTAATCTAAAAAAAATTTAAAACCTGTTGAGACAAAAGTTAGTTTGATTGTATAAATTTACATTCATAAATACTTAAGACAGTTTTGCTATTCCTATTGGTGGAAAGCGCATCACGTGGGGGTGTTTAAACCTTTGGTAATGACCAGTAAAAAGTGTTGAAACATGGGCATGACACGCGAGCTTGCACCTGTGCTTATAAGACAGTTTCTTCATTCCTATTGATCGACAGTTGTGCCTCATCACGCGATACGCGCATTGCGCACAGCAATCTCCTTATAAGGAGTTGTTGACCATTTCATAGCTGGAGGGGTGTTGTGCTGAAAGTAATCATTGACAATTTACCTCGACTTCGTCTCGGTAAAATTATCAAGAACCAGGCCTCGGCGGGTTTAAACCACTAGTTGAAAACCTCTTCACCACACATTGATTCCCTTAATTGTAAAGAATTAAAACAATCAAACGGTTCTAAAAACCCAAGGTATACTTTGCCTTTAAATGACATGTTTATGACTTGTAACACACCTGAAATTCTGGTATCCAAAGACCATTTGATATGTTCCTAGTCGATGAAGTACTTCCAAGACCTGCAGGTAAACAAACAAACAAACAAATGCAATGTATTTTATAAAGTAAACCATAATTGCCATAAACCTGTAACAGAAATTATGAAAGTGAAAAGAACTCAGGAGAGCTGAAGGTAGGAATTGATATTACTCTTAAAGCCATTGGACACTTTTGGAACAGATTTTCACAGATTTACAAATAACTTACAGGGTTTACAGAAGGTAATGGTGAAAGACTTCTCTTGAAATATTATTCCATGAAAACTTTACATTTTGAGAAGACATAAAAACAATATAAATTGTTGATATCGAGAACTACGGATTTATTTTAAACACATGTCATGACACGGTGAAACGTGCGAAAACAAGATGGGTTTTTCCCGTTATTTTCTCCCGACTCCTATGACCAATTGAGCCTAAATTTTCACAGGTTTCTTATTTTATATATAAGTTTTGATACACGAAGGGTGGACCTTGGACAATACTTTTTATCGAAAGTGTCCAACGGATTTAAAACAGTCTAGATTGTAGAATGAAGGGAAACATGCACCAGGCAGGGAGTTCAAAAGAGATGCAGTATATGGAATAAAGCTGTTGGAATGGCGCCTTGGGTCATAAAGTTTAGTTAATGCTAAAAAGACAGATGAGATCAATCTTCGCTGACACTCTCTCTAAACTTTGTAAAGACCCGGGAAGTTTTCTCTAATTTTGATTTAGGTCGTGTACCAAAACTTCTGAATCAGAAATCATTTTGAGCTACACGCCCTTCAGTCTCGTGTATTTTTGTCCCAAATTAAAGCCCTGAGTGCATTGTTTTCCTTAGTTTCAAAAAAATATTTGCAAACTAATTAAAATGTAAGAACAAATCCTGAAAACAAGAATAATCCTGAGCAAATCTCAGGCACGATCTACTCACCCTTGTCATCAGTTTAGAAACTGCCTGATTCTCAGTTTCAATGGTTGCTGGTTCGGAGGATATCTGCTTTAAAAGCTTCAATAAAAAATCAATATTAAAATCACAGTTACAACCCAACGTTATCAGTCATACAAATAAATTAGTGTAAGCCTACATGTAGACTACTCAACACTTCTGTAAAGAGACAGATTCAATTATTTATTGCGCATAGTACTTGACCAATAAAGAAATATGATTGTTATGAGTCTATTTCAATCTGAAGAACCAATGCATTTCTGGGGACTTGTTTGAGTAACTTTATGTACTTTATTTATCTATTTCCAGGCAAACAGAACATAAAAAGAATAGGCAATAAAAATATGACTACACAGAGAACAAGCCTGCGGATAACCAAAAAGCGAAAATAATACTATCTAAAGGCGATCCAGACAATAAAAATAACAAAGGAACAAAAGGGCACAAGGACAAAAACGTCATAAAAATTGCACATCAAATACCATATCAAATAGAAATATGTATAAAAACTATAGAAAGTACATTAAATTTTGTAAAAAAAATTAAAAAAATTAATAGATCAACCAGAAGACCACGCATCCTCGCTCCTTTCAAAAAAATAAACACTTGATATTTTGTTTACTTATTTCCTTTTTAACCCAATCAAAATAGCACACCAGCGTGACTCGAACTAGAGTCACAGACCAGTAGTGGAGGCGAGGAATTATACCAGCACCCTTACCTGACCACCATTATATGCACACAAAGAATTGCAAAATCTACTTTTCTCAAAAAGGAAGTTTAAAGTGAATGGAACTACTGATAGATAAAAAACAGCCCCCAAAACAACATTAAAAGAACTGATTCCTCTCTTTTTCTTAACTACATAAAAACAAATATGAGAGCAAATATTCCCACATGAGTGTTGCACATAGAAATAGAACCTGGAGAATGCTGAGTGTCTCATTGTGCGTGCCGTTTCGTTGTGAGACCATTGCTATGGACACATACGCCATTTTTGTTACGCGTTTATGGATGGCAAAATATTTTGCCATACAATTTTGCCATACAATGACATCATCATTAACCAATGAACACACTAGAAACGTTCAATGTGCGCTGACATCACAATAGCCATGTGCGCGTCTCATGCAGTGATCATTTCGCCATACATGAGTACCCAAGTATCGCGCGGTATCGATACGCTGCGTCCACAGACAACACAGAGGGTGGCCGAGCTCAGCGTTCTCCGGGTTCTATTTCTATGGTGCTGCATGAGTTAGTCCCTACTGCAGCACCTTCATAAAATCAAAATGCAACATTCCTGACACTACTCACCCTCTTACGAGCGTAGCTGACTAGCTCGAACATTTCCTCAAAGGTTGGTTGAGTAGCTTGGATACATTTCTCTGTCACAAAGGTTTCATCTTGGATATGATCTAGACATTCAATCAGCTGTGTAGTCAGTGACGCTGCGTCAGGGTCTTGATGTAGGGATACAGTCCAGGGAGACGACTTCTCTAGAAGAGTACCGGCTTTGACTTTGAACACCAACTGCGGTGAGGAATTATTCACATTTATTACACTGATTCAAAACTAACTGGAAAAAAACTTTTGAAAACCAGTAAATGTTTTGCCACAAACCAAGGAAATAGCAACATGGGTTTGGGTTTGATACTGTTATTGTGTTTTATCTTCATAATTCAGTCAGGATAAAACAAAACTTTGATAAACAAGAGAATGATATAGCATGGGTTGGGTTCCAGTGTTGTGTTTTATTCTGAATGTCTGGTCGATAACAAAAAAAATGTGTATCCTTCTTGATGTATTTTTTGACCATGTGTGCTATAAATCATCAGACTGGCTAAATGGGCTGCTCTCTTTAAACTCAAACCAAGAAAAAAAGATACATGAATTGGGTGTGTTACTGTTTTACGCTAAAATATTCGGTCAATTATGAATTTGTTCCGTTTTGACTTGGAAATCTTGGAATCTTGTATTGATTGTACTTGTGGGCTACAAATCACCAGCTGAACTAAATTGGTTGCCCTCTATTAACAGGGTTATAATCAAGCAATAGACAAAAAATAATTACCTAATTTATATATAAGTAAACTGGAAAAGTAGTAAGATTATTTTGTGTGGTTATTCTTTCTCAATACAGATTTGATACTTTATGAATGCAACAAAGGCAACTACCTCCATGCCCCTGTCATCGCCTTGGCGTCCCTTAGAATGTTACAACAGAAATTTTCCTCACAGAGGTCCTTTGATTAGAAACAAAAAAACCTTCCCTTGCCCAATTTGCCCTTACAAGAACAAAGTATCCAGCCTATCAACAGTCGTAGCACCAACCTCTTCATCCAGTTTAAAGAGCTGAGCAAAGTTCTGAGCCTCTTCAAACTTCTGCTTGTGAAGGAGACGATGGAATCTAGTCTCAGGAAGCGCTTCTGTCAGACAGCGGACTCGTAGAGTAGAGATCACCTCACTGGGTACTTCATCATCATCATACGCACCTTCTATCAGGAAAATGGTCTCCTATTGCAAAATAATCATACACACAAATGGGTTAAAGGCCTGACGTTTTGACCCGTCTTTTTCTCATTTTAGCCTTAGTGAAAGAGTACCAGCATTCTACCTCAGCCGTGGTCTGCTGGCCCATTGCCATTAAAATATGAGAGGCCCAGTCAAAATGTGTCCGTTGGTCCAGCCTAGTTCAGTGTTATAAAGTAATAAACCACAGGTGAGACTGATTGGGTAAGTTTGAAGTAGTTTGGGTTTGCACTAAGAAAAGTTGATAGGAGCGGGACTTAAACCAAAGACCTTCGGATTAACGTACCACTGCTCTACCAACTTTACTATCCAGTGATATGTCAAAAGAATAATGTTTAAACCCATTACTATAGACCTTTATCACGCTGTCACCATCTTAGTCGTGTTCCCTGTTTCCAATAACAGTAAATGAATGCTAACATTCGTTGAGAGTGGCCCCAGACTATTATTTCGTCAAGCCTCAGTTTGGTTACAATGAGTTGGAATGGAGTAAAATCAAAATGACCACACCGTGATTAAGGTCTATTGGTAAACGCTCCTGCCTAACTGGCCTTTGCCACAAAACTACACAAGAAACTGAGTAGATAACTGGTAGCTCACAATACACAAGCCAGCAGTACAAACAGAAGAAAACCAACTGGAATGTGTGGTACTTTATGGCTTTCTGTAGGAGGGTCATCTTAGACAAAACATTCACGATAAATTTCCCTGCAAACATTGTCTGATTTGTTTCCTAGGAATTGTTTTCTAAAGATTTGTAATTGTAAGTATCACACATTTTACTTGATCGATGATATATTTTTGTCCGAAATACACAAAGAAGAAAATAGCATTTGAAGACTTTAATTGTTGTGTTGTCATTCAGCCTTTGAGAAAGACTCTGATAGGGTAGAAACGCCAGGCCATTAACTAATGTTTGCATTTATACTTTATGAAGACAGTGGACACCATTAGTAATTGTCAAAGACTAGCCTTCACAGTTGGTGTATCTCATCATATGCACAAAATAACAAGCCTGTGAAAATTTGAGCTCAATCGGTTGTCGAAGTTGCGAGATGATAATGAAAGAAAAAACACCCTTGTTACACAAAGTTGTGTGTGTTTAGATGCTTGATTTCGAGACCTCAAATTCTAAACATGAGGTCTCGAAATCAATTTCATGGACAATTACTCCTTTCACGAAAACTATGTCACTTCAGAAGGAGCCGTTTCTCACAATGTTTTATACTATCAACCTCTCCCCATTACTCGTTACCAATAAAGAATTTATGCTAATAATTATTTTGAGTAATTACCAATAGTGTCCACTGCCTTTAAGTCATTTTGGTTGGTAAGCAGTTTGCAACAGCTATTGTTTTTGCTCATTAACCCCTATCAGGATTGAGTATTTACCAACCTGGTTGGGTAGAACTTCAGCCAGTGTAGAGAAACCACATACAGTCAGTGTGTAGGTGCATTGAAACCCAGGCAAAGTGAACACCTTCAAGTAGCAGTCTGGGTCGGGTCTAGTCAAGACTACTAACTGGAACTGGGCTTGTTGCTCAGACTTTGACGTACTGTTGAACATAAACAGGACAGACAATTAACAAAGGAATGGTAATTATATTTAAATAGTTCCTTGGATCTGAAAGCTCAGTGATTTTAAAATTTCACACCCCAAAAAAATCTCCGGAGGAATACAAAAATCTGTCCAAAATACTTTCAGGGTCTACAAATTTGCATTTGAAGACCATCAAAATCAATGCAGCTTATTTTGATGGCTGCAATTAAATTAAACATGTAAATGAAGTTTGTCCATTTCATATTTACTAAAACTTTATCACCTAATGTGATGAAATGTTTAGATGAACGATGTGATAATTGCAAACTTGAGAAAAGGAATGAATTCACTTTTCAAAACCAGTGATGTGTCGTACCTGTTCGATCTAGTTTAGAGTTATTCATCACCACAGTGTATTATTAAAATGGGTTCAGTTAACAAAAGTAATTCAATTACAATTTCCTGTTAAAGGCAGTGGACACTACTGGTAATTACTCAAAATAATGTTTAGCATAAAACCTTTCTTGGTGACGAGTAATGGGGAGAGGTTGATGGTATAAAAGATTGTGGGAAACGGCTCCCTCCGAAGTGCCATAGTTTTCGAGAAAGAAGTGATTTTCCACGAATTTGATTTCGAGACCTCAAGTTTACAACTTGAGGTCTCGAAATCAACCAACTAAGTGTACACAACTTCGTGTGACAAGGTTTTTTTTTTCTTTCATTATTATCTCGCAAATCTGATGACCGATTGAGCTCAAATTTTCACAGGTTTGTTATTTTATGCATATGTTGAGATACACCAACTGTGAAGGCTAGTCTTTGACAATTACCAATAGTGTCCACTGCCTTTAAACATCTATAGTTTCTTCATTGTGTGCTTGGAATCTCAGGAATTCTTTAGAGGATTTTGTTACGGGGTACTTCTGTACAAGAGAAAATAAGTGTGTTAAAGTATATGGGAACATTGGGGGTACTTCTTCCACTAGATCAAGCATGGTATGTATTGCCTGGTCAGACTGGGACTACGTTTGGTGACCTCCGTGGTATGATTTGGTTCAAGTAGTTACCTGTTCTTGTCGCTAGTGTTGACTGAGTTGACGTTGACCAGGAGAAAGTCTTGCACTTGAACATCTGGCCAAAAGGCTACCATTAGAAGTGACTGCAAATCCCAAGCACTCAGTGTATACTGCAAAATATAAATTGAATAAGACTTGAAATGTACACGATTTCTTCAGACACTATGTGATGGTTTGAGGGTAGGCAGTCGATATTAGCTCCCTGAGGTATTCGAAGTTGACAAATGCTACATTTGCTTACTTTACCTCATACTTCTCTAGTTCGGCACAGCATTGAGCTTAATGCATCGTATTTTTGCATAGGCGTTCTGTCACTTTTGTTGCGCCGTAGTTTCAATTTGCTTGAGAGGTGGATTATAACAGCTCCTTTAAATGTCTTATTGTCCATGATGGATTAGATGTCTGTGGTGGTAACGTGTTCCAGTCTTTAATAACTGTTTTGAGTATGAATGAATTTACCCCCAGAAGTGATTGAAAGTGCCCTCACGCAGTCAAATATATGGCGAATTTTATAAACCTATATGCACCAAACATTGATTTGTTAAAAAATAGGTTACCAGCCAAACTTTCATGAAGTTTACACCGTGCCACTGGTTCCATACTCATGCTTTGCTAAGCACACAAATTTGTGAAGCAGTGTTTTCTACTCAACAGCTCTATTTAATGGGGCCCTGGTGGCTAGAACATAAAAACCCTCCAACTCTCAGTAAAATTTGCCAGCGAGTTGACTGACCATTC
The DNA here is from genome assembly GCF_032118995.1 of Asterias amurensis. Lineage (NCBI taxonomy): Eukaryota > Metazoa > Echinodermata > Asteroidea > Forcipulatida > Asteriidae > Asterias > Asterias amurensis. Next base: position 12,034,804 of record NC_092648.1, on the reverse strand, counting down.
AGCAGCAAGTAGGGCCTTGTATGTGTGGCACCTGTTCAAAAAGCTTGGTACAGTGTAATGTGTAGATAATGCATTGATCACGTTACAAGTAAATTATCAAGAACCAGACCTCAGCGGGTTTAAACCACTAGTTGAAAACCGATTCAACACACTTTGATTCCCATTCATAAATACCTTTTCGGTCAAAAACATCATCACTTTTTGGTCAAAAATTCAAATAAATGCAAAAATTATAATTGTTAAATGATTTCTTTCAACAGAACACCCCTCCAGCTATGAAATGGTAGAGCCCTCCGCTTCCCTCGCGTAAACAACTCCTTATAAGGGAATGCTGTGGGCGTCGCGCATATCGCGTGATGTGGCACAACTGTTTCAGCCGTTGCTCTCGACCAATAGGAACGAAGAAACTGTCTTATAAGAACAGGTGCAAGGTAGCGTGTCACGCTCATGAATTAACACTTTTTACCGGTCATTAACAAAAGGTTTATGCACACCCACGTGACGCGCTCTCCACCAATAGTAGTAGAGAAACTGTCTGGGGTATTTATGAATTAACTATAAATGTCAATTCTACTCCTCAATATTTACTTACACTGTCGTCAAGCAGGAACAGAAATCGGTTGTCTCCACTTACTCGGCACTTAACAACTCCTCTACCTACAATACATAAATCAAAATTTGTAATTTCAATTTAGTTTATCTAAAGATATTAAGACACTGTCTAGAAAATGTCTATCTAGGTGTCTGTTGGTATGCAATGCAGTTTGGTTGCCTCCAAACTGCCTGTAAAATTGTCCATAACGTCAAAAGGATTTCAATATCAAAGACATGATGCTTAGGAACTTACCATCGAAGAAGCTTGTGTTAATCTGCCTGACTAGCTCTGTTGTCTTATTAGTTTGTGACCATACAGCAACGCTGGCCTCTCCGTAACCCTGGACGAACAACCCAAAGTCAGTCAAATTTTAGTAAAGTGTTTGAACTTCTGCTATTTAAAGGGAAGGTAAACGTTTGGTAATTACTCAAAACAAATATTAACTTAAAAACTGACTTGGTAACGAGCATTGGAGAGCTGTTGGTAGTATAAAACATTGTGGGAAACGACTCCCACTGAAGTAATGTAGTTTTTGAGAAAGATGTATTTTCTCACTAAAATAATAAAAGACTTCTAGCTAGAAATCTTTTATTCCTATCTGAAAGCACACAATTCGTCCAACAAGGGTGTTTTTTCTTTCATCATTTTCTCGCAACTTCGATGACCGATTGAGCCCAAATTTTCACAGGCTTGTTATTTTATGCTTAAAATTGGGATACACCAAGTGAGAAGACTGGTCTTTGACAATTACCAAACATGTACCTTCCCTTTAAGGGGAAAAATACTCCAGTTATTCTTAGAAACTAACCTCATTTGTAGGAAGTGTTTATTGCAAAAAGGACAAGTAAGGAGAATACAATTAAAAATTCTAAAAATGATTGGAAAATCTAAATTATTTCTTGAGGTCTTTGCTCTGTTTAAGCATACGTCTTGTGGAATGCCATCTAGGTGAAAGCAGACCTACCAATTTAATACATTGCTCTTAATGTCAAAAAGCACCGAATATTGAAACAAAATCGGTACAGTTTGTGTTAACAGAGTGTATGGTGGCCAAAGAAAAAATTACCAGAGTGTGACTCAAACCAACCCAGTCAGTTTCCCTTGAAGTTTAAAATATGTAAAGTGTGGTGAAGACAGAGTAGACGAGAAGCAACTAAAGAGTTTCAACATTAAGGTAAAGAGTGTCTTGTTCATGGTAGTACTAGGTGTAATTAATGTCCTGTATTAAACTACTATTTTGACTTAACCCATACGTGAATAAGTGATTAATAAAAACTTGAGAGTATAATCATCATCACTTGGAGCTGAGAAGCTGAATTGTGAAGGACAAGGCTATGTGTTGGAGTTGCTGGCACACAAGGTTGCCTTTGTATTGGCAGCCAGCTACATCGACCCATCTGATCATGGAGCACAGCCAGAAAGTGTTTGATTTTTCAAAAGGGAGGAAAACGGGGGGGAAAAAACCTTGTGACATCGGCTAGAACAAAGGCACAACCCTTGTCACATAATGGCTTAAAGGCAGTGGACACTATTGGTAATAACACAAAATAATTATCAGCCTAAAACCTCACTTGGGAACGAGTAACGGGGAGAGGTTGATAGTATATATCATTGTGAGAAATGGCTCCCTCTGAAGTGACGTAGTTTTCCAGAAAGAAGTAATTTTCCACGAATTTGATTTCGAGACCTCAAGTTGAGGTCTTGAAATCAAGCATCTGAAAGCACACAACTTCATGTGACAAGGGTGTTTTTTCTTTCATTGTTATCTCTCAAATTCGACAACCGATTGAGCTCAAATTTTCACAGGTTTGTGATTTTATGCACATGTTGAGATACACTAACTGTGAAGACTAGTCTTCGACAATTACCAATAGTGTCCACTGTCTTTAACCAGGAATCGAAGAGAGTGTTTTTTTTTTTAAGAACTAGTCATCCATACCACCCGAATAAGCACCGTATGGTCAAATTCTCCTGCAAAACTTGAGTAGGATTTGAACACCCGGTTCCTGGCCTCAGGTCACCAGGCACCCTCGGTAATCAACTGGTTAAGGCATTAACTGTAGAATGCAGGACCGCATGAGTTTGAAATACACCTGTAGGTTTTTACCTGCAGGTCTCCAAAAGCATGGAGTGCAAAGCGCTCATCAAGAAATATTGGAAGAATAAAACAAAAAGATCTTGCTAGATATCCCTGAATAATGTTGTGGGGTAGATTCAGAAACTTACACATGTGATGATGAGATTCTTTTTCATGCAAGTTGCTGTTGTGAAGAAGCAGACACCCTCAGTGTGGACCTCTCTTGTATCCACACTCTCCATGCGAATACTCGCTTGCAGCTAAAATAAGGAAGAGAGAAAGAGAGAAAACTCACGTTTGAAAAAAAGTCGGGCCATCTTTGCTCTTCAACATAAAAAATTTAAAAAATGTTTATCGAAATCTTGTTACTGCACTTCTCTTAAATAAAGGCTTGACGTACCTCTTTTGCCAACTGCAAATCTCTTGCTTCTATCGCTGTAACAAACAAATACAAAATCGATGTTAACATGGAAATTATTTGAATCGTTTAGTCTTCCACTAATTATTTGACAAACAGGTAATTTTAATTTAAAGATTTTGAAATAAGTCATTCCCAAAACTGCGTCTCTTTGGAAATCAAGCATACAGGCCCAACTCTTCATGGGGCTGTGAAAGCAATTGCCTCCATACCCCTGGGCCCAATTTTATAGAGCTGCTTAAACTAAAAATATGTTTAAGCTAAACAAATCCTTGCTTAGTAAAAACCAGATTACAGGCCAAGACTCCACTTAAATGTTATGTTAAGAAAACAACAGCTAAATACCAGTCACAAGCAATGTATATGGCATGGAAATTTGGCCAGTAGCATGTGTAAAATAAGCAAGCTATTTTCATGCTTAAGCAATTTTGGTGCTTAAGCAGCTCTATGAAATTAGGCCCTGGTCAATGCCTTGGTGCCCATTGAAATATTGCAACAGAAATTGACATTTCCCTTGTAGAGGTGCCTTTCCCAGCCCTGAATATATTTATATAATATTGGATGGCTTTGAGGGGGATACAAGAATATATTGTCTTAGCGAGTGCAATATATTCTTGTACCCCCCCCCCCAAAAAGCCATCCAATATTATTATTATTATTATTATTTATATCAGGCTGAGGACTTGATCAAAGCACTACCTCAATGATGAAAGCAACACTATTTTGGCTCACCTGATTCCAGATTTTCAAATTCAACGTTATTGTGTTTTTTTCTGACACAACATCCAAGTTTCAAAACTCGTTGGAATTTGTTGGAAGATTTGTTTTTCCGTCAGGTAAAAGCTCTCAGAACATGCAAGTCACTGCTTGTTTTGCTTTCAAGGTATTTTCTGCGTCTTTGTTCTTTAAAAGTTCTTCAAAATCCTCATCGGAAACCGAAGCGAATCTCGCGCCGCTAGTAGAAGCAGCCATTGTTGTTGAGTATTATGTGCAGCTTCGTTCACTGGTTAACAACAGAGAGGGTGCGCTCTTGACTATATGGGAACCAGTAAACTTGTAAAAATGCCGGGATGGAGCAATATTGAAGCAAAATTGCTCCATTCGGGAACTTTTACTGACACAATATTGCTGTCACCCACGTACTTTTTACAAAAGTATTCAAAACGCTTATATATTTTTGCCTCTGGAAGCATGATATAAATAATAATACATTATATTATATACAAGGAAGGATAATCAGTTGATATTAAACGGAGGTACTTAATTTTGTTGTTGTTGATCAAATTGACTTGCTTAAAGCCAACCTTCAATTATGGCATAAGGCCTTGGCAGATAGCATACAGGGCCAAGTTTCATGGTACTGCTAATCACATAATTCTGCGTTTACATCATCCTGAAATGTGCTTAATTCTATAAGGTACAACCACAGATTTCAGCAATTAAGTTGTGGCAGGGCCCAGCTGTCGATTTCACAAAGAGTCAGGACTCGTCTTATCTCGAGTTAGGACGAGTAACTCGTCCTAACTTAGGGATTAATCTTAAGGTCTTCATGCTACAGTGCATGGTTGGGACTCGTCCTAAGATTAGTCTTAAGTTAGGAAGAGTTTTGTGAAATCGACGGCTGAACTTTTAAAAGTGATGTACCACAAATTGTATTAGACAATTCGAGCCTCCAGCGTATTTAATCATTGATCCAAATTAGAGTGTGCATTTTTTTTTCCACTACAAGGTAAAGAGTCTGAATACCCAAGAGAGATTCACATAATCTATTGACCCCTGGGAGACGTGGAATGTACCTCCACATAATGTGCGTCTACCATTCCACCATTTTGGGGTCAGCTTCTTTATGTAAATTTCTCTCATCATTTTCTCGCAACTTCGATGACCAATTTAGCTCAAATTTTCACAGGCTTGTTATTTTATGCTTATGTTGGGATACACCAAGTGAGAAGACTGGTCTTTGACAATTATCTTCCCAATAAGTGCACTGTGTGTCGTGCAAGGGGTTTATTGCCATAAAGGTGTAGAGAAGAATCGTGAACATGTTCTGTATCTTCTGTGAGGTCTAACTTATGAATGTCCAGAAGGGTAACTACATGACACATTAGCAGGGGGGCATCCTCCATTATGAGGACTGATTGCTCCATACCTTCATTCAATTTCTCCAGATTGATGTTTGAAAATCGGATGAGTTGACCATCAGAGGACAGGATGAGAAGATCATGCACAGCTGTGGGTGGTGAAGTAATAATAAATAACTTGTAAAACCAGACAATTTGAGAGTGTCGGATAGTTATGATACATGTTGCTGCCAAACCAGGGACTCCCTCTGAAGATATAGTTTTCGAGAAAGAAGTTATTTTCCTTGAATTTGATTTCGAGACCTCAGATTTAGAATTTGAGGTCTCGAAATCAAGCATCTGAAAGCACACAACTTCGTGTGACAAGAGTGTTTTTTGTTCATTATTATCTTGCAACTTCAAGCTCAAATTTTCACAGGTTTGTTATTTTATGCATTATGTTAAGATACACCAAGTGAGAAGACTGGTCTTTGACAATTACCAATAGTGTCCAGTGTCTTTAAATGATCAGCACAAAAAGTTAACTCTGTACCTGGAATTTTACTCGGTGAGAACACCACTTGAAGAAAACATTTAGTGTTGTCCATTTCTGTTCTAGATTTCAGCACCTTAGAATAAAATAATACAAATATTAACGCCAAAACCAAACACAAACATCAACGACAAGACAAACAGAAGAAAAATGTAAGTGCAATTTTAAAGGGCAACAAGTACATAAATGTTTTTTGGGAAAAAAATTAACTCACACCCTCAAGTTTGTAAAACCCAGTAAATTTTCAAATATAAATAAATCAGCAATTTTTCTTGTGGCTACCAATCATAATCTTTAAAAAAGAATTCTCAGTATGAAGTTTTCCCTGTGTTTAGACCTGTGGACTAGTTGTTTAAAATATTTGTCACGATGATAACTTTCTGGCTCTCTCCGTGAATCTCACGACACTGGCAATGATCTCGCAAGACTGCTGGCCCCCACTCTCACGACACTGGCAATGATCTCGCAAGACTGCTGGCCCCCACGAGATGACTGCTCATTCGGAAGTAGTCAAGAGCCAGCAGTCTCAGGTGAGAGTGTGCCCTTTTCCTTGCTCCTGACATTGTTCTAAGGGCTGCTGAGATCATCTTCTTAGCTTACAGGCTTTATGAAACTGTCTCCTGGGACGGGTGGCAATCTCAGGCCTGTTACTTCAGGGAGGCAATGAAGGTGATTGCCTCCATACCGCCTTAGTCATTGCCTTGGTGCGCTTGAGATGACTGCTCATGCGGGGGTAGTCAAGAGCCAGCAGTCTCAGGTGAGAGTATGTCCTTTTCCTTGCTCCTGACATTGTTCTAAGGGCTGCTGAGATCATCTTCTTAGCTTACAGGCTTTATGAAACTGTCTCCTGGGACGGGTGGCAATCTCAGGCCTGATACCTCAGGGAGGCAACAAAGGTGATTGCCTCCATACCCCCTTGGTCATTGCCTTGGTGCCCTTGAAATGCTGCAGTAGAAATTTACAATTTTCTCATAGAGTGCCCTTTACCAAGAAGAAAATGCCTAGGTGCCCTTTAAAAAACGAAACATACAGGCTTGACAGAATGTATACAAAGCTAGTGAGGCTGTGTCTGAATTAGGGCTATGGCTACGCCTACGACTGGATCGCTGCAGCATCATGTGCTGAAGTATAGGACGTCATTAGCAACACCCTTAGCTAAAGTCGTAGCCATAGCCGTCACTTCGGAAAAGGTCTTACCTTTGAGAAGAGAATTTGTTTGAGCTCTACATCCACAAAGTGGATGGAACCGCTTCTCTCTGCAACTACAAGGAAGAGTGAATCCTGACTCCAAGCTACTACGTCCACATCAGATTCTACAGTCAAGAATAAAACATGGAATTAGTATAATTGAAGATTCCCAGAGGAAAACTAGTGTGCCCCTTCAAGACAGAAACTAAATGCCTGAACTTCTGAACAAATTCCTAGATAAATGCAAAAAACCTGAAATCATGAAGCAAATGGTAACAAATCACAGGCTAACAAACTTCCTCTTTCACAATACAGTATGTTCTCTGATACATCAGATAAGCACTGATGAAAAATTCTGCAACTTGCATTTTTCTTAAAATGGTGTTAAGCCCGGTTAACACTTGAACGTGAATGCTAATGCGATACAAATTTAAACGTCACATGGCTGTTTCCGCTGCAAATGCTTCGCAAAGCACATTCAACTAAATGTAAGTTATTCGTTGTGAGTTTGCCCCAAATTTGTATCGCATTTGCGTACGCAGGAAGTATGAACTGGGCTTTATTGTGTTTAAAAATTTTTTGATTCACCCATTATAAGCCCAGTTGACATATTTACTTAAAATGTCGTTGATTGGAGAAGATTTGTTGAGGTACATGTAGGGTTTGTCTGGCCCTCCAGTCTTCTTGATACATGTAGGAGAGTAGCAAGCTTACCAAAACTCAGTGTACTGATGAACTTCTGGCATACTTCATCAAACAGTGAGACCTGACAGCCAGCAGCAACGCAGAATCCTTCAGGGGCACTTGTTGCATAGACATCCGGGTTGTGAAATACCTGCAGAAAGATGTAGTATTAAAATTGTTACAAATTCTTAGTTACAACTCCTCTTTAATCCCAATGCTATCTAGATCATGGGCTTACCCTTAAAACACGAGCTTGGTGTACATTGCCCAGTTAAAACTCGCTATGGGCTAGTAAACACCACCTCTCAACTTGCCCCGTGGGCTACTAAAACTGTGGAACCTACATGTACTTGTTTATAATGGTCATATGACTCATATTTCTTCCTATTTTCAGATAGTACTTCTTTAATATGTGTACCTGTAATTCCTTTTAGAGTGTTTGAAAGTTGAACTTCATTTGACCATTGATTAGCTACCAATAGAACACCAGAAAGATACATTGATGACAATACTGTATTAAAAAATCTGGGCTATACTAAAAGTTCATAGAGGCAAGTAAAATGCAAAATTTATTAGCCAAGCGGACCGCTTTTAAACAAAAAGCTGAAGTATAAGGCTCACGCATTGATGGCGTCCTAATCTTGCAGGTACATGTAACATAATTCGCTGAAAAGATGAAGATGTACGCCCAAGCACAAGTTAGGCCAATTGGCTACCTTCTTTTGAGGCGAGTTAATTTCTAGGGAGGGTCTAGGCTTACTTCTCCTCTGGGTGAGATGGTGGCTAGGGTGTCAACTTGGAAGAGGGAAGTTCCTGACTCTTGACGAGGTCCAAAGTTTGCTGTTTCCTCCCCTCCAATGTCTGCTTCTACATCGTCCCAAGACATGACTGACTGAAGGCTGTGTCTGAAATTACATTGAGAATCAGATGAATGGTAATGGACCTTTCCCATGAAATATGCTAATAAAATTCATGCATGCGTACAGACCCTATTGGTTGGCAAACGCCATAGAGTTGTGCACTAAGCAGACGCGGAATCGTGTCTGCGTCACGCACCCATTAGCCGTGTACAAAACAGCACAATGTTCCCTCTTGTTGCCAACCAAAATATTAGTGCGCACGCGCTGTGTGCAATTTATATCATGGGAAGGGTCTATTATACAAAATCAAGCTATACGTGTTTGGTAGGAAGAATAGTTTTTCAAACAAACAACATGAACCATAGTTTGAGACACACTGTCAGTGTCAGTGGTGGGCTTATTCCTGACTTCACTTTTGACTCCATACAGGTTTGCCAAAATTTACAGTTATATAATACTTAATAGGGGTCTAAACCTAACATGTTGGGCCTACATGTTTTCAAAATCATCGTTGATAGGTGAAAATTTTACAATCGTTTTCCATCAAGAACTTCAGTTTCATGTTGTAACCCTACAAACAAAACCAAATCTTTCCCCACATACTCAAGTCAATACCTTCATAATGCTTGCAATTGCATTTTAAACCTCAAGTTCCTTTCTTGATTGAGACTTGACAGCCTAAATTTTGCCCAAAATAGTTTCTATACAAATAGAAGTAAAGTCGGTGCATTTCCAATATTTTTGTCTGAGCATTCCAAAACGATTTGGTGTAGATCACTAGACATATGAAAATGACTGTTTATGATTATGAGCAGAGGAAATTGTGGAGGATTTATTGAATTATAGGTGACAGTGTCACCAAGCAGACGTTATACAGGGACATTAGAATCATAGAGCAACGACCAGTTAGAATTAACCATCATGATCACACACTCCACGCACCCCCGCCGTGCATGCACAGAATATTGCACTTCCGTAACGAAACGACATGGACGGTCACGGTAAAAATGAGATGTCAAAAAAGATGATGAAAACAAATTCCGTAAAACCACTTATAAATACTCAAAAATAAATACATTTTACAAAACAAAAAGGCTTTGATACTGAAGGTTTCACAAAACGTTGATTAATTTCCCAAGTAAAGCTTCAAAATGAGGAAAATCTTACCTTTTCAACCCAGCCTTGAGTGAAAGAAACCCAAAATGTGTTACAAAAACTCGCGCGATTGGCGTTGTCAATAGAGGGCGGTATTTGTAAATAAACAAGCATTTTTGTTTGCCACCAGCAGGCCTACGTGCAGTCAGTCAGCAGTCACATGAAAGTTGTTGATCATCATGGCAAAAAACAGCAACGACAAGTGTTATCCCCCTCCTCCAGAAAAATGTGAACTTTGTGATTCTTTTGAAGATCTGAAGACGTGTTCTGGGTGTCGTCTGGTATTCTACTGCTGTAGAGAACATCAGATTCAAGACTGGAAGAAGCACAAGCTGAACTGTAAGAAAAATGCGTCTCGAAAAAATCATAACAAATCGCTGTCTCACTCTCACTCTCAGGAAAATGAATCTTTGAAATCGAGTCAAAAAAGTGAAGGTGATCTTGAGAAGGTAACACATAATAACAAAACTTTCTCTAACGTTAAAACTACGGGGAAACCAGGTCCTAAAAAAAGTGAGCATTCAGTAAAGTCATCTGAACACAGAGAGAAAAGTAACAAAAAGAAAACGTCTCCAGGGTTTGACACTAGACCTTTCATCCATACCGATTTCCCTAAACCTAAAGGGACTGATGTAGACTCAATTTCAAGACATGCTGCACTCCAACTGAAACACAACGGCTATTGTGTCATGGACAGTTTCCTCCCTCAAGATGTCGGTCTCAACATTCTCAAGGAAGTCAAGGTTATACAAGACAGTGGGGTCCTAGTGGATGGTCCACTCAGTGGGGGCAGGACAAGCAGCGAGAAAACCAGGAAGTTCACGGAGAAGGAAATCCGTGGTGATAAGATAACTTGGATGCAAGGAAACGAGGAGGGGTATCCCAACATCAGGTCCTTGATACGTCAGATGGATGGATTGATGCAGAGGTTGAATTATTATCTGGAAGGATTGTACACCATCAGTGGAAGGACAAAGGTCAAAAAAGAAGCTTTATGAATGTTTCTTATTGAAATTGCGCTTTATCTTTGCAGAGGAAGGGTTGTTATTTTTTGATGAGTGTATCGTATAACGGGAAATAATCCCAAATTGTGGTTTAGTTACTGTGTAAATTGGAGGGGGGGAGGGTGCTGATTTTTGTTGTCCAATCCAATGTATGGAAAGGCTTGCTGCGGTAACACTATGACTATCTCTAAATGTTGGGGTGGTTCTTCCACCATTGATTTCAACTTAAGGTTTCAATCAGTATGTTATGATCGTCTTCTTACGTTACCGCAACTAGTCTTCTGCAGCTTCCCCAGATGACGATCAGAGCAAACTTGTCAAGACGTCGAGTTGAAACCAACGGTTATTTTTAGAACCAACCCAACTCATTTAGAGATAGTCATTACATGGTGTTACCGCAAACCTTTCCATATCGTATTTCCACCATGCTAGGTTTCAAATCCTACTTGTTCAATGTAGATGACAGAGTAAAAACTTAACTGATTCAAAGCTAGATAATGTACAAACATAACTGATGTCTCAGTGATAGAAGTACAAATTTTGAGAAATATACAAATACCAGACATACTAGACTTGTGGACAAGTCGTTAATGGTGCAACGCGGTGAAACAGTGGAGTTGTGGCGTTGCTCTCGCGAGATCACTGCTCTCGCGCGAACTGCTGGTTGCCCGACTTCTACTCCCCGTTTAATGGGATCGAGTCGTGAGAGCAGTAGTCTCGCGAGAATACCGCGGGAATCGCGGGGAGAGTTGGAACGCTATCACCGCGCCAGACATTTAACGACTTGCGACTTGTCCACAAGTCTACAGTTACACCAGAGTATTGTACCAGAATAATGCCAGTAGACTCGCACTAGCTTAATAACTCTTGGTCGCATTCCTTCATGGTTGGAAGGATCAAGAATTTCAAAACAATTATTACATGTACACAATTTTGTTTCCCTGATTAGACAAATAATATCCAAGCTGATTATGACTGTTGTGTTTTGTTTACAGGCAATGGTAGCATGTTACCCTGGCAACGGAACTGGTTATGCGTGCCATGTGGATAATCCAAACAGAGATGGGAGATGCGTGACGTGTCTGTACTACCTCAATGAGAACTGGGACTCTCGGGTAATGTATTCAAGATGGATGAGTGGAACACATTTAACACAATAGACTAGCCTGGGCCCCTGTCTTTATCCGCAGTTCAGATCAATCTTGGCTCTTTGTGAAATTGGCCCAAGCACATTTAACACAAAAGACTAGCCTGGGCCCCAGTCTTTATCTGCAGTTCAGATCAATCTTGGCTCTTTGTGAAATCGGCCCCAGCACATTTAACACAAAAGACTAGCCTGGGCCCCAGTCTTTATCTGCAGTTCAGATCAATCTTGGCTCTTTGTGAAATCGGCCCCAGCGCCCAATAGATATGACTCTGCTTACCACAGAATTCTGCGCTTACAGCCCATTAAGCTATTTGCTTAACAGGGCACCATAAGCACAAAATGTTGTGGCCAGCAAAGCCATGAAATTTGACCCATGGTCATAGAGCTGCATAGCAGGCAGCAGCGCTTAACTTTGCTAAGAAGCATCCAGGTGAAAAATTTCATATCTGAAAAGAAGATTGGAAATATAAATAATCTCAACATTGCCTTTACCATTAACCCCTGTCTCTCTCTCTCTCTCTCTCTCTCTCTCACTCTCTTGTGAATCTTGTAGTCACAGGGTGGATTATTAAGACTTCTTCCAGTATCAGGTGGTTATGTTGACGTCCAACCTGTCCTCAATCGACTGCTTCTCTTCTGGTCCGACAGACGGAACCCGCATGAGGTTCAACCAGCATATGACATGAGGTTTGTATAGGCTACTGTCTGACCTTCTTTGTAGGAAGAAACTATAAATAAATAGCAAACTTGAGGGTACAACCATGTGTAAATCTTGTCAGGATAATGAAAACTAGCAGAGTCGTCATCGTGGTCCTATGAGTCATGGCTGGCCCTTTGTGACCCTGTTTATGATGTAGTTCCACTTCTGTCTATCCAGTGCAGATCGATAAGCAACGTTTATTGATAAGCCCGTGAGTTCTTTGATTCCGTCTGTCCAACAAAGTTTTTGACGGCCACGTCGGCGACTACCTGCAACACATCCTTGCATAAAGATCTTCTCAAGGTTGTCCCCCTCTCTTCTGGATATGTGACCAAAGTACTGAAGCTTGTTTTTGTTAATTTTTGAGGACAAGGTGGGTCTATCTTCTCCTATCAGGTTTCTAACAAAAACATTGGTCTTGTGCTCTTGCCATGATATTCTCAGCATTCTCCTCCAGCACCACATCTCAAAAGCGTTGATCCTAGCAGAGTATACTGTTCAAAACGTAGAAACCACACTCGCTTTTTTTCAGAGCCAACACTCTAATGAAAGAGGTTTACACATGGTTGTATCTGCAAGTTTTCTATTTATTTCTAGTTTCTTCCTTATTATCCACACCATGCAAAGCTTCAAACAATACTGACCTCCTTTGGTTGTATTCTGTGTTCAGCCGACAGGTTTTCTTTCCTTTTCTCTCGTCCTTGGTAGCACCATACAATACTAAAAAGCACTGTACTGAGTTTCGTGTGTAAGGCATAATCTTTCTGTATAATAGAAATATCAGAGTTTTAAAAAACTGAAATTTCACTTGTATCTGAGTTCTGACTTTGTTATGCCTGCCTGGTGAAAACGTAGCTGTTACCAGGCCTTGAATTTTGTTCTTTAAGGGGCTAAGCTAGAAGGGCTCAGCAATTTGCCTCTAGTAAGGGGCACTTTCAATTTGTATTGGAATTTTGCAAAGGGCACCTCAGCAAAAGCACAGGGCACCACAGCAATTGATGTAGTGAAAAGCTCCATGAAAAACAACTTCAGGGGGTAACCAAAGGCTGGACATGCTATCATTTCAATACACTTTCTAAGATCTACATGTATATCCAAGTTTCAAACCCATTGTCAGTATTGACTCTCAGCCCTGAAATTGAGGTTTCTTATTATTATCTGGTTCTCATTATAAACTAGCACCAATCACAAGAAATGTTCAGTTTTAGATAAAGAGAGAAACCAAAAAGGGGAAAATCCTCGCAATCAAATTGGAACCAAAACTAGCACCAGTTTAAAACTTTGCTTCAATAAAATAAAAAAACAAAACAAATGGGAACTAAAAATATGCAAGGGTTATGTAATATGATCAATGTCACAAAAACTCAATTAACCACCCATATAGTATGATTTTGATAACATTGGTGTATATATGTATGTGACCTGTGACATCACATGTTAACAAAAGAGCCACCAAGCCTGGACTTTCTGCAGGCATGATTTGTACACAGCTCAATGGAAGAAAACATAAAATCTTATATTATACGGAGATAGCACTGTCCAATTTTTATCAACTTTTGATATGATGAAAGGGGTCACATCTCAAAACTTGTCCAGCTTTTACTTCATAACCCTTGGGTTTTTGTGGAAATTATAATACAAAATGTCAACTTTCTCATATGAACAGTGTAGTATCTTGCCTGCCAGACAAGCCAAAGAATGTTCAAGGTCACGCTTATTGTAAACAAAGATCACATGGTCTATAAACTCGTGGTTTTATTTCTTGTTTCAGGTACGCTATCACTGTGTGGTACTTTGACAAATCAGAGCGTGAAGAGGCTAAAATGGCTCAGCTTAATGAAGGTATCATACTATTATTTTACGTTTATGATACTTCGGTGGTTAGGTAGACCACCCCCATGGATTAGCTAATTTCCTTCTTTTTTTTCTTGGGAATTTGTGCCATTGAAAATCAAAAAAATAATGTACAATTAATGTTAATGTCCAAATACAAGTTGCATGTCTGGCTTGTGGAATCTGCTAATGTTGACGTTCTTGGGGCATGGACATAGTGCCCCCAATTCTGGGCTACATATTTAATTCCACATACCCTCTCAGCTCCCTTGGGTGTTGTATAGCTTTGGTGCCATGTTTGTAGCGCACCAAACTAAATCAATCACAGGTTTCCATTTACCATTGGGTGAAGAGGAGCAGAAACCCTTTTCATACTGTTTCACTTATTATGTGGAATCAGACAGTCCGGGAGGAATTTTGCCTCATGGTTAACCCGGCGCACTTTCACTCGGTTCCTGCCTAGGCCCCTAATCCTTTGGGTTGAAGCTGCATGTTTTAAGAATACTCTATGGTTTTACCACTAACCCCTATTCCAGAGCAGGGGTGGCTATTCCCATGGTTACAGAGGCCCAAATAACCAGGGTAGATCAGGGGTAAAACATTTCTAGGGTTGGTTGTTACTCCCCAGGGTTGCCCCCCTGGGGAACAGAGTAGTGTGAAAGGGCATACAGTGTCTTGCTCACATCTTGGGCCAGTTTTATAGAGCTGTTGTACAATAGAGAAAAATGCTTCCCAGATAAAGGTTAGGGAGCGTCTCAAAAGTCGGGCACGTTCCTATCGCAAAAGAACGTTCATGCGGGCATATGCCCGCAGGATCGCAACATCATGACATTAGGAACGTTCTAACATGAGATTGGACGCGGTCACGCATTTGGAACGATCCAAAAGATCGCTCTGGCGGTCCAAAGGACCGGTCCAAGTAAAGCGGCGGGGATACTCTTGCGATCCAAAAAGAACGTTCCTACCGTTCCGACTTTTGAGATGCTCCCTAACCAGAAATATTTAAACATGGGAATGAAATTGAACCGATCAATCCAGACCGCCTGAACTTGACAAGACATCAACTTAAATGTTTCACTTCTAGATATGAACAGACTTCGTGGTGAAGTTTCTCTGGACAGCGTCAAGGCACAAAAAGAGGAGAAAGATCGAGTAAAGCAAGAGCTACAGAAGAAATCAACTAATGCTGTTGCTGCACTATCAGAGGAAGAACTTAAGGTAAGAGTGATAGATAGAATTCCAGTGTTAAAGCATCAGCAAGAAATTCACGAATGCAACCCCTTTGCTATCAGTGGATCAACTACAGGTAAAAGCTTTTGAAAGAAATCCATGGATACAGTCAACTTACAACCAGTGGATCAACTACAGGTAAAAGCATCGTAAAGAAATCCATGGATACAGTCAATTTACAATCAGTAGATCAACAATAGGTAAAAGCAACATAAAGAAATCCACTGATACAGTCAATTTACTATCAGTGGATCAACTACATGTAAAAATAACTGAGAGAGATCTACTGATATATTTTCTATGGCATCCGTGGATTAACAACAGATAAGAGCTGAAGAGTGATATGATAAGATTCACTGATGCACTTACTGCAATGTCAGTGGATCAACTAAAAGGTAAGAGTGATATATAGAAATCCACCGATACATTCCCTTTGCTCGCAGTGGATCAACTACAGATACAAGCTGAAGAGTGATATGATAAAAAGAAATTCACTGATACAGTCACTGTAATATCAGTTGGCCAACTACAGGTAAAAGTGACAAACAAAATACCCTAATACAGCCATAGCACTGCCATTTAAGTAAGAGTGATGTAAAGAATTCCACTGATCGAGGCACTGTAATGTCAGTGGATCAACTAGAGAGATAAAAAGAAATCCACTATACAGTACTGCCAGTAGATAAAATGCATGTACAAGAGAGAATGATGTTAAGAAACCAACAGATGGAGCCACTTCACTAAGTGGATCAACTGTATGTAACAGTGATAAAAAGTATTCCACTTATTCAGTCACATCTATTATCCCTGGGTCAGCTTCAGGTAAGAATGATTTAAAGAAATCCGCTGATAAAGAAATCATTGCTGATAAAGACAGGGGCCCAGTCTAGTGAAAACCAGGCTACAAGAGCAGACTGTTAAATGTGAGGCCTCATGGGGGCGCTGTTCTCCTATAGATAGATTTTTTTCAACCAGTATGTTAGTCTTCCCATTTGCTGCTCATGGCATTGTTGATAAGTTATCTGAAACAAATAGACAGCTTCCCATAGTATTGTCACGTTGTTTAAACACAAACGCTATTTGAGTAACAATCAGCTATTAATAAATCAAATAAATTTGTTTGTTACTGGGTTTGCCAGGCATAACAGCAACGAGCAGTGACATGATAATTGGCCTAGTGATTCTCTGTTTTGTTTCATTATCATAACATCGACTGAAATAATTCACAAAAAATAGTCCAATGAATGATAGCGACATTATTTGTAGAAAGTTAATGAAGGAACAGATACCTTATTTATGTAAGTACCCATTACAATACCTGAATAAAGGTTTAAAGACTTTTGTTTTCAATGCATTGCCATTGTATTACTACTCTGACTTATGCTGTGTCTAAAGTTGTGCACTATTGGCGCAGAGCTTCGATCAAACAGGCAGACGTAGCCCTATCCAATGGTGTAGCCGAATCTGTGATTTCAAAAACGGCTCAAGTGTTAAATGGACCGTTCCGGCTTTCCACTAAGCTCCGCCCACCGTGCACGTGAGCAAGACACGTGTACAAGCACTCCCAATGACATTCTGCACGATTCTGCCGCGCGTGCCAAATCCGAGTTAGTACGACCACAATCATTGCTGTGATTGGTCAAAATGGGTGAACGCGCACAGTTTGATTGACAGGCCGGATCGGTCCATTCAACCCTATGATTACTTATTGAATTGTAACCGCTTCGACAAACTTATAACGTGAGTAATATTATTTGGACGATTTCTTTTGCGAGATTTGACAAGTAAATATTTGACTTGTCTATCAAGAAAAGGGTCATGGTTGTGGCTGTCCACACAACGACCTCAAAGAGTGTGACCGTTATGTACATAAACTCAATTGAGTGCTTTACACAAGCACCGGCCAGGCTGTTCAAGAGGGAGATCGTCATTTCTTTCTTTAGTATTAGTTGATGACCACTTAAAGGGAATGTATACATTAGGTAATCGCTTCTAAAATTAATGGCAATACAAACTTTTGGTTAGAAGCCTAGAGCAGCGTTTGAGAGTATAAAGCATTTTGAGAAACATTTAATTTCAAAGTAATGTGGCTATATAAAAAGATCTACGTTTTTATGCTATGGTAAATGATCACTCTAAATCAGAAAACAAAAATTATTGACTTAAATCTGCACCTTTAAACCAAATGTCCAAATGTCCGTTCAAAAACACTCCGAGCTTTGGACTTTTAAAAATGCAAACAAAAACCACACTAAAACACTTCATCGCCTTTTTTTCACAGAGTGATTTCAATAGTCCATGGGGTTGTTGTGTGCAAAATAATCGTATGCTTCAGTTCAATTGTATTTAATTGCTGTGGTTTCAACCATTTGTACATATCTGCTTGGTCATTTTGTCACGTAATCTTTATATTTTTAAATTATTGTATATTGTATATTTCTCTTAATATTTTTATATGGAGCTGGTCTACTGTTGTAATTGCCTGCAAAGGATGATTAAAGTTTTTTGAATTATATTGAATTGAAATTGAATTGGTCACCAAAGTCTGATACAAAAACAATACAGAAATGTTTGGAGCCTCCCTCTCCCTTTCTCTCTCTGGCAGTCTCCCTTTAAGCTTATAGACAGAGTATAGGATTTGTGTAATGTCAGCAAATTGTAAATTTTTAATCAGAGAGGTTATTGGGGTATTCAGATGGCGTTAGTGCTTGATCCAGAGATTATAACAGTCTGAAGTTCTTTTGGCTTTGATAAAGTTATATAAAAGATGTTACAAGGCTACAAGAGTGAAAGTACATACATCAGGCATGACATTGCTCCGTGGAAAAAAAGTAGGAATATTTTTATCAAGGACTAGTACAAGGACTGACCTGAAAGTACATGTACAAATGGTATCATAGACTGTTCAACTTTTCAACAAATTGGAAATCGGACTTAAAGGCATTGTACACCTTTGGTAATTGTCAAAGACCAGTGTTCTCACTTGGTGTATCCCATCATAAGCATAAAATAACAAGCCTGTAAAAATTTTGACTCAGTTGATCATCGAAGTTGTGAGAAAATGATGAAGAAAAATTACCCTTGTTGGACGAATTTATGTGCTCTCAGATAGGAATAAAAGACTTCTACTTTTAGCTAGGAGTCTTTTATTATTTTAGTGAGAAAATACCTCTTTCTTAAAAACTATGTTACTTCAGGGGGAGTCGTTTCCCACAATGTTTTATACTATCAACAGCTCTCCAATGCTTGTTACCAAGTCAGTTTTTAAGTTAATTTTTGTTTTGAGTAAATGCCAAATGTGTATCTTCCCTTTAAGTAGGAAGAAAATCGTGCCAGAGAAATGCATTGAAAATAAAAATGTAGAAGAATTAGCCATCTTGTATGGGAGTTTCCCCTTCTATAAATGGGCACCTATAGACCGTATTGAATATGACGTCACCGTTCAAATAGCTGCCCTACAACACATGGCGTTGCGCGTGTGCGTGCGAGTGTGCCTGCAAGGGCCGTATAAATCAAACCGGGAATGCTGCGTGATGCGTGCTTCATTGATGTAGACGGTTAGATGCGCATATGGTTTAGCCTACAAGATGGTGACTTTCATTGCAAAAAAGGGGTTATTCAATACCGTCTATTCTAATGAATGATTAAAACTGGTTAATCTATACTTATAATAAAGACTGAACACTTTCATTTATGTATGCATAAAAAGAAACTATGCAATTATTGGGGGAAAAATCATTCCTTCAAAGAATAATTGAATATTCAATCAGTACTATTAATTTGTGTAATTTTTTTTAAAGGCAGTGGACACTATTGGTAATTACTCAAAATAATTATTAGCATAAAACCTCACTTGGTAACGAGTAATGGGAGAGGTTGATATTATAAAACATTGTGAGAAACGGCTCCCTTTGAAGTGACGTAGTTTTCAAGAAAGAAGAAATTTTCCACGAATTTGATTTCGAGACCTCAAGTTTAGAATTTGAGGTTTTGAAATCAAGCATCAGAAAGCACACAACTTCGTTTGACAAGGGTGTTTTTTATTTCATTCATATCTCGCAACTTCAATGACCAATTGAGCTCAAGTTTTCACAGGTTTGTTATTTTATTTATATGTTTAGATACATCAAGTGAGAAGACTAGTCTTTGACAGTTATCAATAGTTGTCTTTAAACCACAGTAAATTTTTTGTTTCAGTTTCCACTACTCTGGTACGTACAAAGTTCTATTAGCCTTAGATTATTATGTTTATTCTAACGGCTTCAGTTGTTTGTCTTTTTGTGAGGCTGTAACCACTAGTAACGCATTGTGACTTCATCATGATGTCACTATGCCTATTAATACTCACCATGGACAAAGCAACAAATTCCCAGAAGCAAACTGCATAACGTAGCTTTACAAGTGTACCATTAGCCAGTGTTCTTTATTTATGTCGATGGCTGGAATGAAAAGACGATTCAATTCCACCCCATGAAGTACACAGAGAAAACAATTCAATAATATTCCCCTCTCATCCAGGAGCAAATTCAACTTAAAGGGAAGATATTTTATGTGTTTGGTAAGCACTCTTAAAATAAATGGCAACAAAAACCATTGGTTAGAAGCCTACAGCAACTACCGACAGTACAAAGTATTTTAAGAAACATTTCACTCAAAGTAACGTGGTTACACAAAAAGGTATCAGTTTTATGTGAGAATTTTAATCTGAGGAGTGTACTTTCTCGGATTATGTATTCCCATTATAGATTATTCTTCCTTAGTGGTACATATTTGCTTCGAAATAACAGATTTTTTCAAAAGCTTACATTTTTTCCCCAAAATCAATCTCCTACATGAATTAAAACATTGGAGATGGCCAAACTTTCCAACTCAATTCCTTGAAACTCAATATTACTGGCACATTAATTTCATAAAACCATTCGAGAGGTAAACCTTATTAATTTTTTGTAATTAATTTTTGGTAATTAATTTTTTGTAATTAATTCTGTGTTTTTAAAATGTAATATTTTTTGTTTTTCTATAAGTATCAAATTTTAATCTTTTTAGTGCACCCAGTCCCCCTCCCCCACCCCAATTGAAGAACTTTCAAGATCAAAGTGACCCAAGTATATGAACTTTTGTGTACATGTTGTATTTCCAGTGTTTAATTTTTTTATATTTACAAGCAGACAAAGTATTTGCTTTGACCTGAATGGCAGATGATACCTGCACAAAATTATTTATTTGACACAAAGAAAGAGAGTACAATTGAATTAATTGCTTGTATGGGAATCATTGAGGGATGACTCTGTACATATAACGAGCTGTAGATTTCAATAGTTTTTTAACAAATAAAATAAAATAAAAAATCTATTGTTCTTGCTACTGTAGAAAATTAGTTACACAATTAGTTTGTATTAAAAGTGACACTTGATGTACAACACTATTTTAGGGGCCAAGGGCATCTTTTATACTTCCATGGACTTGTATTTATAGTCTATGCATAAATTATATATTTTGAATTAGTTGCTCCCAACAACTTCTTCTTTTTGTGTGCAGGAAACTATTACATATTTCGCCTTTCCTGTTGATTTTCACAAATTTCTGAATAGGAGGCTTCCTATTTCTTGACAAACGCCTTACATTTTTAGGATTTGAAACTTTGCATGAGACTGTTTGTGGTAACACCATGTAATGAATCATTACATGTAGTCTGCAAACCTTTACTATACCTTACATTTGAATCTTGTACTGAGTCTCTGATCATTTGTTTCTATGTTCTTTTGTTTATTTGTAGGCATTTTCAGCGTTACTCAAGGGACAGCCAAACCCTCGAGCCGTCCTAACAAACCTCCAAGTTGCCCCATCAATACAGGAGGCCCTGTTGTCTCAACTGACAGAGATGGAGTCATCTTGATAATGGCTGATAATATGGAAGGGAGATATATAGCTCACTCTACTACACTAAGCTTTAATTGAGAAACAAGTCAGATTATCCACCTTAGTAAATTAAATGGCATAAAATTACATCAGTAATGGTTACCAGCTTTTCATAGCTGTTCAGCAGAAAACATTGCGTAACATTAACATCTGCAGGGAACCAGTCTTGAGGCCTGTATGTTACATGTCGTGGGGGCTGGTGACCCACTTTAGCTAAGCAGTATGTTTCTTTGCTTATGAAATTTATGTGACTGCTTTATGAAAGCATGCCCACTGTATTCCAGACCTGGAATTTCATCTTTTAAAGGGCAAGGTTATTTTCATTTTGCAAATAATAATAATAATAATAATAATAATAATAATAATAATAATAATAATAATAATAATAATAATAATAATAATAATAATAATAATAATAATAATAATAATAATAATAATAATAATAATAATAATAATAATAATAATAATAATAATAATAATAATAATAATAATAATAATAATAATAATAATAATAATAATAATAATAATAATAAAATAATGATAATGATAATGATAATGATAATGATAATGATAATGATAATGATAATGATAATGATAATGATAATGATAATGATAATGATAATGATAATGATAATGATAATGATAATGATAATGATAATGATAATGATAATGATAATGATAATGATAATGATAATGATAATGATAATGATAATGATAATGATAATGATAATGATAATGATAATGATAATGATAATGATAATGATAATGATAATGATAATGATAATGATAATGATAATGATAATGATAATGATAATGATAATGATAATGATAATGATAATGATAATGATAATGATAATGATAATGATAATGATAATGATAATGATAATGATAATGATAATGATAATGATAATGATAATGATAATGATAATGATAATGATAATGATAATGATAATGATAATGATATGATAATGATAATGATAATGATAATGATAATGATAATGATAATGATAATGATAATGATAATGATAATGATAATGATAATGATAATGATAATGATAATGATAATGATAATGATAATGATAATGATAATGATAATGATAATGATAATGATAATGATAATGATAATGATAATGATAATGATAATGATAATGATAATGATAATGATAATGATAATGATAATGATAATGATAATGATAATGATAATGATAATGATAATGATAATGATAATGATAATGATAATGATAATGATAATGATAATGATAATGATAATGATAATGATAATGATAATGATAATGATAATGATAATGATAATGATAATGATAATGATAATGATAATGATAATGATAATGATAATGATAATGATAATGATAATGATAATGATAATGATAATAATAATAATAACAAATTCTTATATAGAGCATTTTACAATAACAGTCTCAATGCGCTTTACATTAGTACCCTGGGCCCAATTTCATAGCGTTGCTTAGCGTCTGATTTTGTGCTTACTTTGCAATTTCTATTTCATAGCGCTGCTAACTGTAGCACACGAAAAGGCATGCTAACCTTCCGGTGCTTGCCACGAAAATAAATGACGTCACAATGCAAATCCACGGTAAACACGCAATATGGCCACCCAATTTTTCTGCTTACCTGTGAGGGAATAATCTTTTACTCATCATTTGAGGATTCAAGTCATAGTGTGTTCATGCAAGATCTTCCTTAAAGTGTTTAAATTACAAGCCAACAGGGCTAGGGATAGTATCATTAGTCCACAATGGTTTTAAATGTTTTCCATATCTCTGTAAATGTTTTAATAGATGTTAAATTTGCATCAGGGATACCTGCTGCTAAAATATAGGATTTGACCTGCCTCATGCTACCGGGCAAGCTCATTGGGCCGTATTCCTAAAACATAGCAATTGCTTTTTGTAGGCTTTTGCTTACATCTTTATACATACATCTGTATAATTATGTAAGCAAAAGCCTAGAAAAAGCATATGCTAGTTTTTATGAATACGGCCCATTGGTCTAGTTGGTATGACATCTGCTCTAGATTGGCAAAGTTGTGGGTTCGAATCCCACACACTCACATGCCTGTGATTTCTGTCACAGAACTCAGGAAAGTACTGAGTATACAGTGCTTACACCCATCAGTGCAAATGTAAAATCATATACTATTCTGTCAATTTAGGTTGGCCATGTGAACAGTTTGTGATGGCCTTTGGCTTACAGGTAGCTGTGGGAAGCATTGAGCCAGCCAGACCACTTCTTGGACCGAGTTTCAACTGGTCCTCAGAATGTTATTTGCCATTTGTGGCATCGGACCAGTGTTAAGGGAAAACACTGCCATGTGTTTAAGTTTGAATCTGTAATTAAGTTTGTAATATAAAAAATTCTGTTAAATTCTGTGGACATATTGTACTCATTTCACTTTGTACCATCTTCCACTTTACAAATTTCAGTATTATGAAAATTATATAATTATGTGTTTGAAAGAGAAATGTTTTGTCGAGCAGCCAAGCTATATTTTTGTTAACATAACTAAAAAATATCATTTTCATGATACCGTCTTTAGTCTTGCTCTCCTTGTGAAAATTGCTTTTCTAAATACGCTTTTTCATTCTTCTGGGAAGGGGCCAGACGACTATTTCCTTTTATCCTCGGTTTGATTAACAATAATTTGAATGGTAGGAAAAACAAGATGATAGAACTTGATAAGCGACTACTGCATTGCAGTTGGTGGGGGTGGGGTGTATCATTACATTCAAGTACACACAAACCTACTCTAAATAAGGAAAACATTTCTCATTCCAAAATTACTTTGGAAACATTACACCGCTCCAGTTCATTACCACTCCTGTCTTGCCAGACACTTCTTAGTTGTAAGGATATTACTCTTGTTAATCCAAAACCAAAAGTTAATTGAAATTTACTCCAATTTCACCCACGGCCCTCCCGAAGGCAACTGCACCTATACACAAACATCTGTTGTATTTAACCAAGAGTTTTTGTTTTCTTTTCACAGCTGCATTCATTTTGATGATGCATATGTGAGGAAGTTGGGTAATAATGGAAGTTGGGAAGTGTTTTATATTGCAGATCATTTGGTCTGTGGTTATAAATACTTTTTTTAAAGGTGTTTTGTACGTATATTGTTAATTATGATCGAAAATTTGTGTTTGCCTCTTTTATTCAAAATATTGAAGGGATAGATGTAATATTAGTGGTTTTTGGACAAACAATTTCGTACATTCTAATCTTGACCTACAAGAGTCTTATAAAGTGCACTACCGATAAGGTGCTGAAAGCGGTTGCACAAATAGAAACGTTTTAATTCTATACATTATGAGACTGATTTATGTTGACCAATATATGGGTTGACAATGTTCCTATCCTATCCACCCTGCCTAGGGTTGGGTCACATTGGGTCATAGAAAACCAAGATAGCAGAACATTGAATAACGCCCCGTGATGTACAGGGACAGTTATTTATAGTCTGAAAAGGGGATAAATATAAATAAATCGATATGAACAAAGAGGCTTATTTACGAACAAAACAAAAACACCTGCTATGGTTCTGTGAGAGATTGTACATGCCATATGTTGATTTTGACTTTTGAACTAAATCACTCTCTCTCTCTCTCTCTCATACGGAGAGGGCATTTCATCATTGTGGTCCTTAAAAGGAAAATTAGTTCCCAACATTTGGTTATCAATAAACACACCATTATACAACCAAACTGTGAAAAGTACAGTTTTTTTGGGCAAGAGCAGCATAATATTCTTGTCACATCAGGTATTTTTTTAGGGCAACAGTGAGGGTTATCAAATGCCCTGCCCTCGGCAATGAAATCATTTCTCTGACAGAAACATTTGTCTTTGGGGTTGTTACTTGTGTTCAGGCCTAATGTTGGTTTATGAAAGGGTAAGAGTACCAAGGCGTTTTATTCGTGTTAAAATAACACCTCAAATAGAAGTCTGTAAATTTCTGTTGAAAACTCCCTAAAGGGAAACAGAGGGAATCGCCTCATTGAAGTATCAGGCCTTGATGAACTTTTTAACTAATGAACTTTCAGATTGAAACTCGTATTTATTCGGTAATTACTAATCATCTATATACGTTGCTTTAAACTATGAAAAACATTTAAGTTGAAAATAACTTCCTCTTATAATGAAAATATTACTCTTATATTACTCTTGTTGTTGAAGGCTACTCGTGTGTTCCAAATAAACTGTATTCGCTGTTTTGGAAATTCATGTCTGATGTCAGTTTTGTTTTAGACAACCCCTTGTGTGATGGTGTGCCTACCCCCTTCCAATCCACTCGCATCACCACCTCGTATCACCACCTCGCATCACCACCTCGCATCACCACCATGCACACTGTGAAGGCAAAACTACTTAAAGGATTTCTTTCAAATGAACACCTTGCAACCCAACTCTAAATGGTTTTCATCTTTCCTTGTGATGAATTATTTATTTATTTTAGTTCTATTGACAGGACAATATTAAGAGCAGAGGCCGTCCAGAAAATGGCAAAAGTAACTCTAAAAAAAAGTGAATTCAAAAGAGATCTGCTCTCTTACACCAAGCTCATTTAAAACAGTACAAATTGTTTACAAAATACACAGAATCAAGTTAACACATTAATTACAAGAAAAAAAGTATATAAACAGCAACTTATGAAACTCAAAATCCACAGAGTAAAAAACAAAAAGTGGAAACACTAACCAGACAACAAACTGAAATACAAAAACGTGAATCAAATGACAAGGGAAATTTGTATACAATACAATTTAGAAATAATATTAAAACAAATAATATTGATATGTCGAAGCCCAAATGAAACACATTATTTCACCAAAGACGAAACAAAAATCGTAGAAAAAGTGCTGGAAACAAATTGACTACCTAGATCATTTTAGAACGACTAATGTGAGTAATTACTGATATATATTATGAATTATATCAATCTTCTTAGATTCAAACCTCACACGTGATACAAATTAAATATGGCATTTTACGACGAACCCTTATTATTAACCCTGTATTGTTATAATATCTTAATTCTGTGAATTTTCCCAGTACTCAATAATTCACGACAACGCCGACGGATTTGGATAAAGGAGGACAACAAAGATATTGTATCACTTTATAAAGCCTAATGCTAACTCAATGACAGAGTATTTCTATTTCTATAGACGTATTCTTCATAACCTTGGCATTGAGTGCTTGCCCTCGACGTCCCTGGGTATTAACTGTAGGCAAGCTGGACGTCAAGTTTGATCTATTGAGTTAATTTCCGACCGTACCTTAAACAGAACTAATGTATTTATATATAATTATTTCTTATATACAAAAGGTACGGTTTCGTTGTTTTGGTAAATGACAACAGTGAACCGTGGAGGTGAGATATAACCCGAAGAAAGAATTAGGTTTCCTGTCATGGGTGTTGCTAGGTTACCATGGCAAATTTTCAAACATTTAAAATTTTCTAGAAATTGCAAAGGTTAAAGGCAGTGGACACTATTGGTAGATACTCAAATTAAGTATCAGTATAAAACCTCACTAGGTAACGAGTAATGGGGAGAGGTTGATAGTATAAAACATTCTGAGAAACGGCTCTCTCTGAAGTGACGTAGTTTTCGAGAAAGAAGTAATATTCCACGAATTTGATTTCGAGACCTCAGATTTAGAATTTGAGGTCTCGAAATCAAGCACCGAAAGCACACAACTTCGTTTGACAAGGGTTTCACAGGTTTGTTATTTTATTCATATGTCGAGATACACCAAGTGAGAAGACTGGTCTAAGACAATTACCAGTAGTGTCCAGTGTCTTTAAAGGAACACGTTGCCTTTGATCGGACGAGTTGGTCTATAAAAAAGCGTTTTTAACCGTTTGTTATCAAATGCATATGGTTGGAGAGATAATTTAAAAGTAGAATACAATGATCCACACAAGTTTGCCTCGAAATTGCGTGCTTTTCCTTTTACTGTGCGAACTAACACGGTCGGCCATTTATGGGAGTCAAAAATTTGACTCCCATAAATGGCCGACCGTGTTAGTTGACGAGGTAAAAGGAAAACCGTGCAATTTCGAGGCATGTTTGTGTGGATCATTGTATTCTACTTTTACAGCATCTTTCTACCCATATGCATATTATAACAAACGTTTTTCAAAGACCAACTCGACCGATCCAAGGCAACGTGTTCCTTTAATACTCTTTACTAAAAACAAATAACATATTGTGAGGCAAATGATATATTGTTCAGTCAACAACACAATGGGTTGGGCTGAGCTGTATTAAAGGGAAAGTATACGTTTGGTAATCACTTTTAAAATTATCGTCAATAACAACGTTTGGTTATAAGAAGCCTTTACAGTGGCTTTCGATAGTATAAAGCTTTTTGAGAAACATTTCACTTCCGAGTATTTAGGTTATGTAAAAAGATACAAACTTGTACGCCCCAAAATTTGAATTTGAGAAGCGTAACCGCAGTAACGCTTCTCAGATTGTGTATTCCTATATTAGGGGTTATTCTTCCTAATGGACTAGTTCTGACCTTTTTGAAAAGAATTTTTCATAAAATTATTGTACCTGCATTTGTATAGGATTAACACAATTATATACGTTGCCTTTAAAGACACTGGACACTATTGGTAATCATCAAAGACCAGTCTTCTCACTTAGTGTTATCTCAACATATGCATAAAAAAATAACAAACCTGTGAAGATTCGAGCTCAATTGGTCACCGAAGTTGCGAGATAATAATGAAAGAAAAAACACCCTTGTCACACGAAGTTATGTGCGTTCAGATGGTTGATTTCGAGACCTCAAATTCTAAATCTAAAGGTCTCGAAATCAAATTCGTTGAAAGTTACTTCTTTCTCGAAAACTATGTCACTTCAGAGGGAGCCGTTTCTGACAATGTTTATACCATCAACCTCTCCCCATTACTCGTTACCAAGTAAGGTTTTATGCCAATAATTATTTAGGGTAAATACCAATAGTGTCCACTGCCTTTAAGCTGGTGAATATTTTAAAGGTTCGTGGCTTTCGAACCCGGAAAACGTGAAAGTAATAAACTTTCACTGCGACATCACGTCTTGGGTCGATTTGGACAAAAATAACAACGCTTTGTTGTTGATAAAAACAGGCCCACTGAACTTGCACGTCTTTAATAAGACGTCTTGCAGTCCATATGAAGCGAACTAGAACAGTTGTATCCTGAAATATGAGCCAATACCAACGTGGGGGACACCCCAACAAAATATATATTGGATTGTTTCCACTTCTGTCTCGGTGTGTGTTTGTATGGGGGAGAGCCAGGTCTAGACGAGACGGTTAGTAACCAACTGTGGTTTGAATTGGTCACGAACATAGTCGTTTATATGAGGTGTGATGTGTGTTACAGGCGGGGTGTGAAGACGCTGTTAGTCTGGGCATGACTCTGGTCCGTGGACGATGCATCTTATAGATTGTGACTTGTATCAATTTAACCGATTTGCAATAGTATTATTTATAAGTCACCATGGTAACCACGAAGGTGAGTTTGTTTATGTATATTTTTTGGTGAAGAATCTTATGCAGTAATAGATAAAAGTTCGCGTTATTTGGGAAGTGAGTCGGTGGAATCATTCCTTGCTCTATGGTGGAATGTAACGTTGTAGGCATGTATTAGTGATCGTGGGTCTGCCCTTTCTCAGACAGTTGACCACGATCTATGGGTCCTTGCTCTAGGGGTGGACTGACTCCTTCAATATCCCAATGAAGCTTATTAAATGTAACAATTTACTCTGGTAAAATTTAATCTCAAAATAGCAGATCTCAAATAAGGGCCTCCCGAGGGCTTCATTGGGGAGGGGGGGGGGGTGCGGCCAAAGAATGGAGTTTTGTCAGCTAGGCCTCATCTTGCAGGCATTGAACAATACATTTCTTGCAAAACATTACATTGACATAGCTCCAGCTTGTAATTGTCAATAGTATGTAGGCCTAAACGGATGTATATGCTTAAAGGCACGTTGGGTAACTGTCAAAGATCAGGTTGGTGTATCCCAACATAAGCATAAAATAACAAGCCTGTGCAAATTTGAGCTCAATTGGTCATCGAAGTTGCGAGAAAATTGTGAAAGAAAAAAACACCCTTGTTGGATGAATTTGTGTGCTTTCAGAAAGGAATTCAAGACTTCAGTTGCCCACAATGTTTTTTTACTATCAACAGCTCTTCAATGTTCGTTACCAAGTCAGTTTTTGATGTTAATATTTGTTTTGAGTAATTACCAAACGTGTACCTTCCCTTTAAAAGAGCAAGTATGCGCATTGATTAGTAGGGTTCCAAGTATTTGGGAGAGGCTGATAGATAAAACATTTTGAGAAATGGCTCCCTCTGAAGTGACGTAGTTGTCGAGAAAGAATTTTTGTTCACGAATTTGATTTCGAGACCTCAGATTTAGAATTTGAGGTCCCAAAATCAAGCATCTGAAAGCACACAACTTCGTGTGACAAGGGTGTTTTTTCTTTCATAGTTATCTCGCAACTTCGACGACCAATTGAGCTCAAATTTTCACAGGTTTGTTATTTTATGCATATATTGAGATACACCAAGTGAGAAGACTGGTCTTTGACAATTACCAAAAGTGTCCAGTGTCTTTAAATAATTATAGCCTATATCTTGTTTGTACACAAACCGGCGTAGGTACGGTTGATTTACAATGCGAAATATTGGACATCCGTCATTTTCTTAATTCCTGCTCGAAAAGATTTAACTTGGGACCTTTCGGTCTAAGCATTTCTATTGTCCTTTCACACGGAGTGCAATATTGGCAAGATTTTGCAATCAAGCTAAAATCAAGCAAGGGACCCATGTTAAATGGATATCGTGTGAAAAGGACTTTAAAGTCTGATTTCCCACGCAACATGCTCGTACAGCAGCTACCAATAAATAATATAAAAATAACTACATTCCCAAGTGATAACCGTCCTGAATATAACATAGTTAGCTTGAATGATTCAGCGAGGTCCCATTGTTTCATAATATACGTCATTGTGACGTCAATCTGGGTATTATTTTTTGTCATTTCTCAAGGACCTCTTGATTGACTCGCAAGAAGTCATTTGCCTCGGCAACGCACGATTGAATAAGAGGAAGGGAGGGGGGGGGGGAAATAACAATTTTGAAATTTTGTTTCTAGTTGTTCTTATACTGTAGGCCTTCTAATCCACTGTTGGCATTTACTCAAAATAATAACGTGGTATCGAGCAATGGAGAGCTGTTGATAGTATAAATACTGAATAAACGTAGTTTTTGAGAAAGAGGTAATTTCTCACTCAAATAATAAAATACTTCAGCTGAAGCCTTTTATCATGCAACCCACAAAGTATATGCGACAAGGTCGATTTTCTGTCATTTCTCTTGCAAATTCTATGACCAGTTGAGTCTAAACTTTCACAGTTTTTTTTAATGATATGCATTATATGTTGAGGATATCACCAAGAGAGAATACTGGTTTATGACATTTACCAAAGGTGTCCAGTGCCTTTAAAGGATTTGGGTACCTTTTCAAAATCTCCATAGATTTACATTCAACTTACAGGGTTTGAGGATAATGATAGTAGAAAGCTTCCCTTCAAATATTACTTACTGAGGTGTTGTAGTTTTTGAGAAATGGGTAAACAATGTCATGAAAATACGTTTGTAAATGATTAAAACAATTTTCGTCTCATGAGACGAAAATTATTTTCATATCATTGTTTAACTCATTTCCCCAAAACTACAGCACCTGGGGAAGCTTTCTACTATCGTTATCTTCAAACTGTGTAAGTTTAGTGTAAATCTGTGGACATTGTGTTTTTGTCCCACAAAAGTTACACAGACCCTTTAAACACGGAAAAGTATTGAAACATCAAGTTGCAGCTTTGTCCTTCACCTACTCACGGTTGGCTGGGGCCCACCCCACATTAGATGGCTCTTAAACTTATAACTGTGCTTCTCTCGTATTATGAAGACTATACTGGTATAGTATGATGGTACTATGGCCGATACTTTAATGTATTCAATCGTTTATCTCGAACCCCTTCTCACATAAAATAGTACTCTGTTGAAGTCTGTCTTAGAAAAGTAAATATAATTCCGGGGGTTAAGGGAAGAGGCAAAAAAAAGTTTGCTTCTTCTTTTTCCTACATGTTAATGTCAAAACTATTTTCTATTTATTGTTCATTAACTGGATTAAGTTTTCCTTGGTACAAGTTATTATATGTTTTCTGAACAATGTTATCACAATGTGTTGATTGATGTTGACATGTAATAAATGTATCTGAAATGTATGTTTTAGGTCCAATCGTATTCAAGTTGAACACAAGGCGGCATATACCGTGTTTCTTTTACACAAACCGGTAGGTTGATGGATTGTTATACGTCCATTCTTATCTTCTTACTTGAGAAGCTAGTGTAGCAGCAAAATGTCACAACCATGCTAAAATTTAGCAAGGGATCCCTGCTATTGTTGTCGTGTGAAAAAGGATGATTCACCTACGCAAGGTGCTCATTCAATATGCATCAGCTACCAATAAATAATATAAAAATAATAACATTCCCAAGCGTGAACCAAAAGCACGGTCATGTTTAGATTGAATGATTCAGAGAGGTCCTGTTGTGCCATAAATAATATACGTCATCGTGACGTCAATCTGGGGTATTATTTTTGTCATTTCTCAAGGACATCTTTTGATTGACTTAAATGAATGCTTGGCCCGGCAGAAGCCATTGCCCCGGCAACGCACAAATGAGTAAGAGAAGGGGGAAATATAATAACATTTCTGTCTAGAGTTCTTTATATAACCCTTTTTTTTACAATTGATTTAGAAAGTTTGGCGGTGCATTTGCTTTTAGCTCAGTACGCACATTCATTATAGGCAGGTCCAAACTAAGGGTGCGTTCGTTTAGCTTCCCTGGGTCTACCCCGCGGTGGTCACCCATGCATGTAAGCCCCTGACAAGAGCTAATCGAACGATCACACTCGCCCTATCGTGGTGACGGCATGCACCTCAGGTCACCCCAAGTGACCCACTCCACAAGCAGGGCACTGATGGGGGCTGACCCAGGTGAGCCAGCCCCGTCAAAGCTATTCGAACATACCGGGGCAGACCGGGGTCGACCCAGGGAAGCTAAACGTACGCACCCTAACTTTTCGCCGATGACGTCACGAGTATTTTGTCGCGGGGTGTGTTTGACCTCGCGTTTTCAAATTTGGGGCTTGGAATGTTTCGAAGGGAAGACATTTTTGAACTGTTTTAGCGTGAGGTAACATGTACTCATCATAATATTTTTCCCGATTTCTCGGGGACTCTGTCTATTAGAAAAACTAAATAATTATTTCAACTTCCATGCTTTCTACATTCGCTTCTCACACGGAAAAGGTGTGATTCAGAAACATAATTCAGCCTGACCCTTCACCTACTCACGGTGGTTACGGAGTGCGGCCCTACCCACTAAATTGGATGCCTGTGCATTTATCACTGTCATATACTGCCAGTATTATGAAGACTATTTAATTTATAGTCTGGTGGTACTACTGGCCTATATTCAATCGTTAATCTCCCCCTATAAAACAATACCCAGTTAAAGTCTGTCTTAGAAAAGTAAATATCACTCCAGGTTTTATGTCCAAAAGTAGTAAAGTTGAAATAATACAAGGTTGAACAAAATGCATATCACTTGCGTCAGCCGCGACTTAACTGTACCTTAACTTGATTCAAAGACAGTAAACATGTCAGCAGTTTGGGCAGCACATTAAATATGTAACATTTCAACTTAAAAAATTAATTCTTCCTTAATTAAGTTTAACAACATCGGAATATTATACAGAGATTGTGATGATTGTGTCCTTTCCCCTTCTTTTTTGGTGGTGGTGGGGGGGGGGGGGTCCTTCGGTTCAGACATTTACAAAGAAACGCTGGAATGTACATGAAGTTATCATTGACTTAAATCACCACAATAAACCTCCCTGAACAAATAAGATAAACATGATCTGTATGCACTCGACAACTATACAAAGGTCATCTTAAATTGATGTAGTTGGTGTCAACAAGCCATCAGACTCGCCCATTTCTTTATCAAATAATGTGGATATTAATAATAATAAAAAATGTTATTATTAATGACTCAATCCATGTACAAAGGGTGTGTAGAATGTGCTGTTTGGTTTCGAGTGGCAGGTGGTTCAGAACTGTAGCTCGTCAAAAAATATAATTATTCCCATTGTTCAAATTGTGCTTAAAGGGAAGGTACAACGTTTGGTAAATACTCAAAACAAATATTAACTTAAAACTGACTTGGTAACGAGCATTGGGGAGCTGTTGATAGTATAATACATTGTGAGAAACGGCTCACTCTGAAGTAGCATAGATTTTGAAAAAGAGGTAATTTCTCACTAAAATAATAAAAGACTTCTAGACAGAAGTATTTTATTCCTATCTGAAAGCACACAAATTCGTCCAACAAGAGGTTTTTTTCTCTCATCATTTTCTTACAACTTCGATGACCAATTTAGCTCAAATTTTCACAGGCTTGTTATTTTATGCTCATGTTGGGATACACCAAGTGAGAATACTGGTATTTGACAATTACCAATAGTGTACCTTCCCTTTAATTATCTACGTTGAGTTCTGCATTGACACCTTTTGCTTCTATTTGGAGTGGTTGCCATGATAAAGAACTGACGAACAAACACAACCGAACAAAAACCCTTTTTGAAGTATTGGTGCCAGCCAAAGTGCACAACCGATTACACACGTCGTTTAAGGTGGTTAGACTTCTGGGTATCTGTTTAGTTTGGACATAAATAACATTGACTTTTTAAGACTTTGCAAATAAAAGTTTGCTTACAATGTGTTTTGCCAAGAGCTAACAATATCCGATTTTTCTCCCGAAGACGATCAGAGGCATACTGATCGAAACGTCGAGTCGATGGTCGAAACCAACGGTTCTTTTCAGAACCACCCCAACTCATTTAGAGACAGTCATTGCCTGATGTTACCGCAAACATTTTCCATATCGTATTCCCACCATGGAAAGTTTCATCAAACAAATCCAGATGAATACCATAACTTATACTACTTGTTGTTATTGTTTTATTTCTCTCCACAATTCACAGTCACTGGTCAGAGTAAGAAGACAGCCACCATACTTGAACCCTGTGCAAAGTTCATAACGACAACGAGGAAGATAATTATGGTGATACCCAAGCCTACATCCATGGACTGTAAAAGGGATGACCCTGTTTCAGCCCTAGAAATAGGTGGCCTCTGGACAAAAACAAATTGTAGCCCACCCCTTGAAGTGGCCTTCAGGCCTTGTGTGTCTGGCGACTTGCAAAAAAAAAGTTTCAGTAACCAATAAGGTTCAGACTGCCAATCAAGAACTGTACAACGCAATGTTCAAATATAATATCGAGAAGACAACAGATATGCACTACAGCAATCAAGGGTTTTGTAATCCTCACCGAAACCACCCCTCATAGGTAGTCACTTGGCATGGTCGCTGCTTCAATGGTCAATTGAATCACAGGTTCTTCAAATTTTACATCAATTTTGTCAGTTCTTTTAAAGATTAACAAAAATAACATACAGTTTTGACTGTTGTGCCTTTACTCCGTACTACCAGTACGCTCCAAAAACGTGTATAAAACTGACCCAGTGTATTTTCATTCCTCTTACGTGGGCTGCATAAATTCGTGTAAAGAAAAAAATACTGCGCGTGTGCTTTACTCGTCAAATTTTGCGAGCTCAGTGAAAACTGCACGCCCGTTAACAGGTGAATTCAACAGTGAAATTACATTTGTTGTCTTATTATTCTGTTCGCACTGTCTGCCCCTCAATGTTACAGAAGCAATAGTTGTCGTTAAGATCTATGATTAGATCGTGAGCAGGTGTTGAACACAATTTGGAAGTGATTGGGTTTGTGCACACTCCGTGCATCTGTGTGGAAAGTAGAACGCGCTATATGATGATAATGGGAAGGAGGTTGCAGTACGTTTTTGTTCCTGTTTATGTTCATTTCAGATACATTTATTACATGTCAACACCAATCAACACAGTGTGATAACATTGTTCAGAAAACATATAATAAGTGTACAAAGGAAAACTTAATCCAGAACAATAAATAGAACTAGTTTGACGTTAACATGTAGGAAAAGAAGAAGCAAAAGCTTGTTTTTCCTCTGCCCTAAAGACAAGGACAATTTACACAAAAACGTAAATTGTTTGGTTAGGTTTGTCTGTTCATCAGGCATCTCACCACAAGACTCGGCTTCAAGATGATGCCTCAATACTTTATTCAATGATTTTCTGCATTGTAAAAGAGCTTTGTTAATTGGTTACTTCTTTATAAATACATTATTGTTATGGCTTTGTAGGTCTACTGTTTTCATGAAGTAAGGAAATAAATGTGAGTTTCATCGATTTGAGATAATATAAACTCTCTCTCTACCATATTGCCTCACTGCCACGCATATAGTTTCAACAAATAAACGATTATGGTTCGACATGATGACGACGAAAACATCCACAGATCTTTGCATAAAACATTCCGGGTTCATTTGTCGACATAGTTTAATGACGGGAAAGGTAGCAGGCTTTCCCGTCTTCTCTTTAACTAATCGTTTTATGTATCTATACCATCATCATCCAACGTCTTATCACAATCTTCACCACCATCTTTAGCAACATCTTTATAGTCCCCATCACAACTCATCATCCCTACCCCGCATTTGCTTGATCACAAGAATAATTTTATTTTATTTTTGTGTTTTACCCAAACTAATAAATATTAAGCACCGTACTCTGTGTTTTTCCCTGTGAAAATAAAAACGTATTATAACCAATTCGTAGTGTGACGAGTATGTAACCAGCTTACACATCGTACACAAATACATGTCTTAAAGGTATACAACGAAAACATGACCTTTAACTGTCTCTCAAAACCTTTCGTAACGTTCTCTAAACGACTGTTTAACTTACAGTCTCGGTTTGATTACATCGGTTTGAACGAAAGAAATGCGAAAGATGGCCGCGTCGCCATCGTTACACGATAATTCACTCAGAACAGTTGTCATTAACTGTTGTCTTTGTTCCCTGTATATAGGCCTACCTGGTAACAATTGTAAACGCACACTTTAATTTGACAGTTCAGAGGGCATCAGCAGACTATTTACCAACCAGCATCGGTTTGGTTTATCTTGGTTGAGAAAATATAGATATTGCGCTCTCCATTCCCTTGTTTTTATTTTTAGTATTTCAATGAGCCCTTTTGATCGACTTTATGAAAACCAAGGAAATCTCTTGAGTTTTTGTGAAAACCTGAACCCACGACGTTAACTAACTACTGAATTACCCCCCCCCCCCCCCCTCCTCCAGGACGAGGCGTATAAATCATGCATGAGTGAATACTTAGCTGGTAACCCAGAATTCACCACTCTGACACAGTTGATTGCCTCACTAAGACCCCTCATCCCACTCCACACAAAAACACCAAGAGAAAAGAAAGCACCCCTAACGCCAACAACGACCATTGTCCCACCCCCTTCCATAATCGACCCATAGCGACCTCCCCAGACGAAAGGTCAACAAATCTTCTTCAATTCATCTCGATTAATATTTTATGTTTAGTGCGTGTAAACCCAGGGCCGAGGATTGCGTAGGTTTTTTCTCTCTCGCTCAGTTATCTTTGCATGGCAATAAGTCGATATCTTTTTGTTCACCGTGTCTGTGCTGTAGATAATGAAAGGTTGGTAGTAACACGGCTGTTTGGTGTTGTCATCGATTTGTAACAGCTCACACCGCCGTGGTCAGAGTACAACAACCTACTAGGGGAAGAACACCCAGCGTCTTGTGTCAACCACTCGTGTGTTGCAGAGCGTGAGGAGGCAGTGCTTTGCTTACATAACATTGACAACAAGACCGGCTGGTAAGATGCTATCTTACCCTTGTCATTGGAGACATTACCTTTTGGATTTAAACCCACGGAGGATTTTGTCATCAAGGAGCATTCTGAACAAAACAAATCTGTAATTCATGCATTGACGGTCTTATCAAGTTAAACACCGGTATATTGACACTGTTGTTGAATGACCATCGTCGCATCCTGCCGCTGTGAAAGATTGACAGTTGTAACGCAGTTTCGAATGGATGTAGTCAGCAGTCGCAATGGCATTAACTAATACTGTTTTGTGAGATTGTTTTCCTTCATCAACCTTCAGCGAGTTCGTGCAAAAGACCTGAAAACCATCGGGCATCTGAAATAGGTAAAAACTCTAATCGGATATACTTTGAACATTCATCAGAACTGTGAGGTGGAGTGGTCCATCAAATTAACTAAAGAAGAAACATCACTCGCGATTCACCCATGCGTCTTACACAAGGATTAACTAATAAGCGCTGATAGAAAAATGCACACATTATTTCATACCGAGTGGTGACTTTGGAGTTGTTAATTTGCTCATGGATTTCGGGTGCTGTAAGGTCTCATGATGATGTTACACGGCACCCAACACAGTGATAGTCCCGTTGTTGAATCCAGACCTAAGGAGGTCTCTTTACTCCCTCCTCTAAGCACAAACCGTAAATGCATCCAGAAGAATTGTGATTCGGCAGATGACTCTGATGAGGAATCCAGGACCTCTCAGTTCCTCACGACTCGATGGCGTTCCAAGTCCAAGAAGGGACCTGATAGATTAACAGTGAACCAGTCATCAATGTCAGACAGCTTCGTACTTCCACGAATCAACGGCTCGTCTCAGTCCAATACCGAACACCATGACCGGAGTACTAGGAAATCGCGAACCTCCCTGAGTTTCCCGAAGCGGTCCCGGGACACATGCATCCCTCTGTCGAAGAGTTGCCCGTCTCTCATGAACAACGCTTGGCGCCGGTCGTCGAGGGTTGGTGACACACCGGACGGCTACGAGGACGACAACGACGATGACACAGACGATGACGAGTTTGAGGACAGTGAATCATCACAGCGAGATCTTAAATCAAGATCTCATAACTCTGAGCTTCTACGGTTGAGGAAATCCAACTGTCACATCGATGAGAACTGTAACCACCACAAGGATATGACAGACGGAGTGGTTCGGAAACTGGCCAAATTGGAATCACCAAGAGGTAAAAACAACCATCGTCAGCACTCTAAAACCAAAGAGTCTGAAACCAAGTTCCCTGACATATTCAACAGCCCCAATAGTCTTTCCACTTCCCAACAACTCTTCAAAAAACCTGATCTATGTGAGCAAAGTAAAAACACACAGATATCTCAAGGTCATACTAAAACTCGACTTGGCAACCTCAAATCTAAACCAAGTTGTGAGAGTATAGAACCAGAGTTTAGAATTCCTGAGTATGTTGAAGGAGTAAGGGACAACTCAGTGGACATGGATTGCTCTCCATGGGACGCGAACGGTAAGGTTGAGGCAGACCGACAGCAGTACTCCAAACCCTCCACGAGAGTTGGAAAGAAGAAACGCAAGCAACAGAAGAGACAGCGGACGCACGGGGAGCAGCTAGACAAACCTAACCTCATCCGAGATGTTACACAAGCTGACATTAAATGTAGGACTTGGCTAGTAGAAGGCCACCAGGAGAGTGCTCCAAAACTGGCAACATCTGAGCAATCTGAAGTTATCTAAGGACCTGTGTAGGCCGGTGTGCCATTATTTTAATTAAGGCAAACTTGCACTTTCCGTATGTATTATAAAAGTAAGGAAACAGTAACTTATTTATGATGTAAATTTAAAGGTTTTCAACACCGAGTGTGCATGAAGCAAACGTTGCCAAATTTCGTTAATTTTTCTTGCAACCAAACATCCAACAGTTAATTTGATGTTTTCAAAAGTCACAAAGTTACTGGTTTGCCAAAAAAATATATATATTGCTGGATGTACATAAAGCTCAACCTCGCACTTGTCATGAATATACATTTATAGAGAAACAAACACAAAACCTTCAGTCTCGATATGTTCCTTACGGAAAAAAAGTCTCGAACATTGTTTTTTGTATCAAAGAGGTATCCATTGCAAGGGATGCTCATAAATTTAGCTACAAGCAAAATTGATAAAAGGTCATTTTCCCACTTAGCACTACTGTAAAGTTACCTTAAAAGTTAAGGTAATTTTGTAAAATGTGTCATGGAAAGAAAGGGACGATGGAAACCCTCTATAACAACTCGGCACATTTTGGGCACTATTGGTAATTGTCAAAGACTAGCCTTCACAGTTGGTGTATCTCAACATATGCAAAAAAATAATAAACCTGTGAAAATTTGAGCTCAATCGGTCATCGAACTTCCGATATAATGTTTTATACCATCAACATCTAACCATTACTCGTCACCAATAAAGGTTTTATGCTAAACATTATTTTGAGTAATTACCAGTAGTGTCCACTGCCTTTGGGACTGGCAAGATTGCCTCATTATAAGAGGCTCTCGTTATATAAGATTCCAGCAAAATTACAAAAATGAGATTTTGGAACTCAGAATTCACAATAAAAGCAGACAGCCTCTTTAAAAAAGAGGGTCGACTGTACTTGTACTTTCATCCAACTAACGTTTCAGAAGATTTTATCAAAATGTTTTACTTGACCAAGGTTTAAACTTGTGCCGCAGCTAGTTCGGTGTGTCTAATATTATAATATCTCAAATTGTAAAAAATTATTATATAATAAAATATTCCTTCGTCTTGAGATGACCCACCGAAGCTTACAGTTTCTTTTCAATTTTAACGTAATGAATTTCTCAAGTCCCTACACAATGTGCTGTATTTGTTCTTGTGGATACTTAATTTATGCTAATTTATTTTAGTAAGACTATATTAATTTATGCTTGTGTTTAAAGGCACTGTACACGTTTGGTAATTGTCAAAGACCAGTGTTCTCACTTGTGTGTGTTTCATCATAAGCATAAAATAACAAGCATGTGAAAATTTGGGCTCAATTGGTCATCAAACTTGCGAGAAAGTGATGAAAGAAAAACACCAAATATGCATTTTTAAAACTAATGAATAATTAGCCTGCTGTATTTTTGTATAACTTTAAATTGATCTCATGTTTTTGACGATGGCAGGAAAAACTAACGTATCTCTCAGTGTGTCTGGTTTAACTAAAAGTTGTCTGGAATTAATGTAGATATTGGCCCTGTGTCGCGAAGCTGTCAGTTTGGTTAGCAAATTTATCTGCTAAGCAAAGATAAGCAGCGAACCAGTCATGGCTATTGCATTGACTTAATGAACATACCGTAGTTTTAAGTTTGACATTACCAGTTGTTTCCATCATGCCTATCCTGACTCTCTGAGTCTAAATTTTCAATTTTCCAATGTAAGAAAAAAAGAAAGGGAAAAATACACCACGCTATGTGATGGGTCTCTTTATTATCAAGGTGATGTCGAACATGTCACATGTAAACTCAGTTAAAGGGAAGGTACACGTTTGGTAATTACTCAAAACAAATATTAATTTAAAAACTGACTTGATAACGAGCATTGGAGAGCTATTGATAGTATACAACATTATGGGAAACGACTCCCTCTGAAGCAACGTAGTTTTTGAGAAAGAGGTAATTTATCACTAAAACAATAAAGACTTCTAGCTAGAAGTCTTTTATTCCTATCTGAAATCACACTAATTCGTCCAACAAGGGTGTTTTGTCTTTCATAATTTTCTTGAAACTTCGATGACCGATTGAACCCAAATTTGCACAGGCTTGTTAACTGGGCCCAATTTCATAGAGCTGCTTAAGCAAAAATTTTTGCTTAAGCAAAAAAATCATTGCTTAGTAAAATCAGATTACCGGCAAAGACTCCACTCAATTGTAATGCTAAGTAAACAACAGCTTAATACTAGTTATAAGCAATGTATATGGCAGGAAATTTTGGCCAGTAACATGTGTAAAATAAGCGAGCTATTTTTGTGCTTAAGCAATTGTTTTGCTTAAGCAGCTCTATGAAATTGGCCCCAGGTAAGAACACTGGTCTTTGACAACACCAAACGAGTACAGGGCCTTTAATGACACTGGACGCCTTTAGTATTTTGTCAAAGACTAAGCAGATGTATTCTCACTTGGTGTATCCCAATATATGCATGAAACTTAAAAAAACCTGTGAAACTTTTGACCCAATTATTGTTGCACAAATTGGTGTGCTTTCAGATGCCTAAAAGAAACCTTTAGGCCTGTAAGGTATTTTCAAATTAATTCTCACAATGTTTTGTAATACCAACAGCTCTCGAGATCTCCATTGCTCTCCATTTTGAGTTATTACTAATTGTGTCCAGTGCCATTAAACGTTTATTCGCTTCATCTTCATTGCAGATTACAAGGGAAATTGTCTCAAGTTATTGGTTTGGTTCACGTTTTAATATGCCAGAAAAATAAATATTTCAAATTTCTGTAAAGCTAAAACATGGTCCTCAATGTGGGTGCACTGTTCTGTCCAGCAGACAAGCCAAGTATTCTGTTTATCTTTTCACCAAATTTGATCACCCCTATATGCAAAAAGAATCTTGACATGTTTACACTGAGTGCTTCACGCAGGTATGTTGAGTGTTAACTGTGAATACAACTTGCACGATTGCTTTGGGCTGAAAATAACTTAAGTGTTAAATTATGCACAAGGCTTTCTCGGCTGTGCATACAAATAGCCCTAGATTGACATGTACATGTATTACAAGTTGTATTTCCATTTCTTCAGGACTGATGCACAGGACAACCGTGTTATTATAAGCACTCACTCGTCATTGCAAGCTTGTGACAGTACAATAAATCATCTTTTAAAATTAATTTGAGTTTGGATATCTGTTTTGGGTTATTTTCCATACATTCAAATGTTAACGTTATAATTGATGTAATATGGAGCAACATGCATTGTCACACAAAATGTTGGACTTTTGAAACGCACAAAAATCAGTTTGTTTTTCGATTTGTAATGAAAGGTCACAATACAAGAATGTTAATCTTCCAGAACCAGAAAGTTACGGAGAATTAATTTTCTTAGAGCTGACTTGACTTGATTCTTGCACCAATTTGGTCTATCAAGGGAAATATTTATCCCTGAAGCACTTATGCGAAATTTCACCGCACATTTTTAAAAGATGCTATGTCAGATTTTTGGCCGATTTGACTCAAAACTTTTCATGGGGGTCGAGAAAGTTACTAGCTTTCATTTGAGTCATTGCTCGAAAAAGTCCGCCAATTATTAGTAGCAGTGAAATAAAGTGCTCAAAATTAGTTTCTGTCGGGATCCCGACAATATATCACGTGACCAATTCTTATGTGTTTTATAAGAAACGTTTTAAATTTGTGTCATGGTTCCTGACCATTAAAAGTAAAAGTTAAAGTTTTTTTCGTTAGAGCGGGTGATTACTCTTTGAAATACCATTCACTAAAAAAAAATCAATTTGTTAATGTTTGGGGCAAAAAATCTGACATAGCATCTTTAAGTGTGCATTTTGAACGATAAATGGGTAAACCATCATCCATAATGTTGTTATTAAAATAAAAAAGGGTGTCAATAACTCATGTATATTGTTTATTCACACGTTGGATATTGGCCCACGTGTTGTACTGTATTTCATTTTACAGCAAGTGCATTGTTTAGCAGCCATTGTTATTTAATGGATGAATAGTTGATTCTGCCTCCACATCTCCGGGATGCAATTTTTTTTTCTACACCACGAAATGGCCACTGTCGTAGTGCTTTTTAATTGGGATATTTTTCTGTTCTA
The DNA here is from genome assembly GCF_032118995.1 of Asterias amurensis. Lineage (NCBI taxonomy): Eukaryota > Metazoa > Echinodermata > Asteroidea > Forcipulatida > Asteriidae > Asterias > Asterias amurensis. The sequence continues at coordinate 11,991,610 of NC_092648.1, read as the reverse complement.
AATTGATTCAAAATAAAGGAATCCTTAAAAGAAAGTCAGGAAAATTGTTGAGTATGGTAATTATTAAAGACACCGGACACTATTGGCAATTTTCAAAGACCAGTCTCCTCAGTTGGTGCATCTCAACATAATGCATGAAATAACAAACCTGTGAAAATTTTAGCTCAATTGGTCGTCGAAGTTGCGAGATAAAAATGAAAGAAAAAACACCCTACGTTTCTTCAGAGGGAGCCGTTTCTCACAATGTACTATCAACCTCTCCCCATTACTCGTTACCAAGTAAGGTTTTTATGCTAACAATTATATTAAGTAATTACCAATAGTTTCCACTGTGCACAAATATAAATTGACCCGGGATTGTTCAAATTGCCATTCAAATTATCACAAACGCTGCAACATGGTAAAAATATACTTTTGGATAATTGACTGCAATGTTTGTTTGCAATGTTTGCATTATCTTGTATGACCCATGCTAAATGTATATTAATCGAGTGTATTAAATACTCAATATAAACAAACAACCAAACAAACAAACACAAATATTCGTGGATGGGGGTTAAAATAGCCAGGTTCATGTTATGGATGATGAGAATCGGTATTCATTATTGCTATTGCAACTGGGGGCATGACATAGGGTCTTTCCGAAAATACGATTTTGAAGTGGTCACCGGATTTAGGCTCCGTACCGAAGGTGTACGTTTTTCAAAGTAACTGAGTCGGCCTAAACCTAAGCCAAAGTCGGGCTTTCGAAAAGGGCATAAAAACCTAAATATACAACCTGTAGGCTTACATTGTATGGTGTTCCAGTTTCACACAAACACTTTAAAGGGTCTATGTACTTTTTGTAGGACAAAAACACAATGTCCACAGATTTACAATAAGCTTACACAGTTTGAAGATAATGATAGTAGAAAGCTTCCCTGAAAATATTACGTGCTGAGGTGCTGTAGTTTTTGAGAAATGAGTAAAAACAATGTCATGAAAATAATTTTCGTCTCAGTGTTCATGAGACGAAAACTATTTTAGCATGTAACAACGTATTTTTATGACATTGTTTTTTACACATCTCAAAACCTACAACATCTCAGCAACTAATATTTTAAGGTACGCTTTCTACTATCACTATCTTCAAACGGTGTAAATTTAATGTAAATCTGTGGACATTGTGTTTTGTGTTACAAAAAGTACCCAAATCCTTTAAATGGATAGAAAAGTCAATGCAGGAAATATCAACGATAGAACATCGAGATTTAATTGTTCAATCTTGACACAAATAATGATTTTGGTTTTTGGAGAAGTTAACTGTTCCACCTATCATGGAAAGGCAAGGCAGTAGTCATTAAAACTAAATGACAAACTCTTTTTCTTTTTGAAAATTCTGACAGTGTACAGTAAACGTTCTATTTGGTACAATTTGTTTACACGTATTCATTGTTTGTCACTATGGATGGTCTTGAATAATATTTCAGTTGTTCTAATAATGGTTTGACCAAAGCACACTACACAAGGTCGCAAGGTCAATTTGTTGATATTAGAGGTGATATGTATTTGTATTACTCTAATGGGTACGTGTTGTAGCACCTCAATAAACACAAGTTTTGAGCTTTTTGAAGAGGATTTTCAAGTTATCATAAACTGTTCTTTGCAGGGTATTGGAAAACTTTATTATCTCAGTATTTTTCAGGACAAAGTCATGTTTTCCCGAGGGAACAAAAACAACACTTAAAGGGAAGGTACACTATATTGGTAATTGTCAAAGACCAGTGTTCTCACTTGGTGTATCCCATCATAAGCATAAAATAACAAGCCTGTGAAAATCTGGGCTCAATCGGTCATCGAAGTTGCGAGAATAAGATGAAAGAAAAAACACCCTTGTTGGACGAATTTGTGTGCTTTCAGATAGGAATAAAAGACTTCTAGCTAGAAGTCTTTTATTACTTTAGTGAGAAATTGTCTCTTTCTCAAAAACTACGTTACTTCAGAGGGAGTCGTTTCCCACAATGTTTTATATTATCAACAGCTCTCCAATGCTCGTTACCAAGTCAGTTTTTAAGTTAATATTTGTTTTGAGTAATTACCAAACGTGTACCATCCCTTTAAAATGAGGCTATTTCTAAAGTATATTTACATAAGTATGTTTAAAAAAAAGTTAATATGAGGGGTTCCTGTATCTTTTGAGAATGTTGAGTAATGAACATTAATTATCTACAAATGTATAAAATAATGAAACTATTAAAATAAATGAAACGATTAAAAAGTAATTTTTTTGTACGCATAACTAAGTCTGGGGAGTTCATGCTTTATTTCACACCAAGCACAATATATGCGAACAGGAATTTTATAAGAACAAAAACTGCTTAGCGAGAGAAATCTCGCTTAACATACCAGCCAAAAAATCGTGTAGGCTACTGCTTTTTTGTTTGCGACTCGTTGCCTGCAAAATGCTTAGCGGGAAAATGCATCATTGATAGTGTTTCACAGTTTTATGGAATTAGACTGATTGTTTTTAAAATTCAAGAAAACCCTGTGTACTTTATTTACAATTATTTTTTTACTGGTTGCATATCTGAGCTGTATACACATTCTTTAGCCCGTTTATGTTTCGGTAGTAAACACCTTGCTCAGTAGAATGTTACCAGCTGAAACGCCATAACGTATTCAATGATTAGGACTGGTTCCCGCAACCCTTTTTGCTTAGCAGTTAATACGAAGCAATGTTTTCTAGTGTGACATAAAACGGGTCTAGTATGTTGTCAGCACGGTTTAAAATGAGCTTCGTTGACAGGGCTTTTTCATGTTTAGGGCTTCCTGTTGTTGGCTGTGCTAACAACTTTACTCAATAGACACAGCAGTTTAATTACTCGTCAATTCACTCAGAGAAACAAACCTAGTGGTACTATTGACAGTTAAACTGCGAGAAGTCACCATCCAGACCCGTACACAATGTGTACACAAGAAAAGTCAGAAATGTCATAGGTGCGAGGTAGAATGCACCGAGACCAAAAATAGCTTCGCTCGGAAGTGAACAACAACAAAAGGTGTCAAATTGGGACGTCAATGAATTTAACCTGAAGCCATAAACACACGTATTCCTTGTCCGCGTAAAAGATGACATCCCCAAGCATTTTAGTAACAAGTAGAAAGTGTCAATCCAAATGGAGAATCTGCACTTTTCCTCTCGCGCCGTAATTAGAAGGATGAATATCCAAAGGCATTTCAACTGGGTATTTAGCGTCAACAGGAAATGCTTGTTTCTTAATGCAGTAATTAAAAGAGCGGCATAACCGTAGAGTTTCAGAAGAGTTTGCGTCGACATGAAATGCTTGGTTTTGTTTAATTTAAGACCGCGACACCGAACCAAAGATGCTCTTCAAATATTTTGTGGTTGAGGCATTGTGCAGTCTTCTCTCGCCACTCGTGCAAATAATGTACGTGCATACCGCCCTCAGGGTAAAGGCCACCGTGCAGGATGTAATAAAACATTGAATCTAGAAGAAGATCTTACACTAATTAGTCATCGTCCCTAAATAATTTGGCACTAGGGAAAGCATTACTCATTAACCCAGTTCAAATGACGGCCATATCTGCAGAAAACCGAACAATTTGATTGATCATTAAGTCGTACACATTCCTTTAACATTTTTAGAGTCTCGATATACAAAATGTGTTTCTCATAAAATGACAACAATATTTGCCAAATGAGAAACCCGTCATTTTGGTCATAGAAGAAAGGGGCGGACTTTCTCTATGGACAACAAAATACCTGACAATGTTCTCCGAAAATTCTTTGGTTATTAATTATGGCGCAAACAAAACACACGTTTTCCAACAAAGTGGACCCATCTTGCAATCAACTCAGACGATACCATGTTCTTATACTGCCTCAGTATTCATGTATTCATTACATCCTCAGTCGTATTAAAGAAGCTGTGCCTCAGATATTGTGAAAACAACTTAACTACAGATTAATCTCAGACTGATCAGCTTAAAGACACTGGACACGTTTGGTAATTGTCAAAGACCAGTCTTCTCACTTGGTGTATCTCAACATTATGTATAAAAAAACAAACCTGTGAAAATTTGAGCGCAATCGGTCGTCGAAGTTGGGAGATAATACTGAAAGAAAAAAACACCCTTGTCACACGTTGTTTTTTGCTTATAGATGCTTGATTTAGAGACCTCAAATTTTAAATCTGAGGGCTCGAAATCAAATTCGAGGAAAACTACTTCTTTCTCGAAAACTACTCCACTTCAGAGGGAGCCATTTCTCACAATGTTTTATACTACCAACCTCTCCCCATTACTCGTCACCAAGTAGGGTTTAATGCTGATAAATATTTTGAGTAATTACCAATATTGTTTCCACTGCCTTTAAGTTCCTAATACGGTTGGTTGAAACCCTCCTCTAAAGTTGAAAATGTGATTGTCTACAATCAAGGTCATCTTCTTCAATGGATTCTCAAGTGCAACCATGGGCTGGGACATTTTAAAACGGGCCCAGGCAGTATCGTTAGCTTTCATCATCCACATTGCCCTCATCAGTTTGCTAAAACTATGGATTTGAAAACATAATATTATGAATGGAAGAAAAACACCCAAAACAACAACATGGCTGCACCATGATAAAGTTACCTACATATATCACAGAACACAAACCTGTCAGTTAATCAATAAACTGACCACTACTATACACGTTTGTACAACACAGTTAATTATTTATCGCGGCTAGTTTCAAAGACAAACTCGGGCAGCACGTTTTGTTGATAGCGGTAGGTCTAGCTTCGATGTGTTGTCCCTATGTGTTTGACCAACACCATGAATATTGCATAGAGGGTAGTTTTCTCTTCCCCCATCGGTAGCATCTCCTTTTTTATGTACGATCCGTGTTTTTTTTTTTTTTTTTTTTTGACATGACACTTGACGAGGATTGTTTACACGCGTCAAAGGGCGTGGGGGATCGCTACACCAAAACAACTTCTCAGACATGCGCGCATACGCGTTTGAGGATAACAACAATAATATAACAGATGTTAGACCGAATGTAGATCATTTTATAACGGAACAGATTACCCCCAAAAATTTCAACAGTATTTTGTCATGCTTTACCAGCTTCGAATTAATTTTGAGGTTGGCATATGCTTTGTAGCAGACAGTTGGACCAAGTTTAGTTGTTACTCGCTTCTTTTTGAGAAATTGTCTAACACCAAGAAACTACATGGGCATTGCCACCTTATCAAGCATCTAACGAACAAACAATTTATGGTAACACCATAAAAAGTGTTTTAATGATTTTTATGATGAATAGAATCGTAGGTTACTTCGTCACATTTAACAATGTGACGATGATCTTCGCTTACATTATGCCTAAAAGTAGATAGAATTTCATGTTTTAAATGATCCTGGTGTATCATCAAAGCAGAACGCGCAAAAAAGTCCCGAACCTGAAAATACACGATGATTTATCATTTCTCTGCACCCTTTCTTATTTAGGGCTATTAAATAAACATTTAAATTAAGGATTTTACAAGCACGTCCAGGAACAAACCCCCTTCCCCGCCCCGAAAAAAGACAACAATCTTTAGGACGCAAGAGGGCGCAATAACGCATTTAAAGCGTGAGAGATTGTGATTTCCTGCATACCAAGAGGGCGGTATGTCGAATGGAAGTATTAATAATGTTCGTACTAATGATGGACGACCGCACCCCAAAACTGCGACTCCGTTATCGTTGCCAGCACTTTCAAGTTCGTGTGAATTTATCAATTTCAGTCACTGATTTCCTGATTGTATTTTAGAGCTGATTACGTGTTACGGTGCTGTAGAAAACAAGAAACCATCGGAGACGCACCTTGCGGGTTTTACCTGTACAATATTGCCAACTGGAATGCTGTTAAGAGCGCGTTATTATGTTCAGTTCAGTTCAGTAAAATTTATTTTCAATGTTGTCGCAATACATTTAAACGCAATAATACAATAAATGAATAAAACAATAACGCATATTTATGTTGGAATAACAAAAGCAAGAGTACACAATGGTTGAGTAATAAGCAACACTGTAATTAAAGACAACATTGAGGCACTGTAGCGCGAAGCTTTTGTACCCTAACCTATGGACAGACAAACATTTAGATAGTGGTACAACCAATATACGGCAATTATGAACCTAGGACAAACGAAGACAAAGACAAGGTACAACACATACAAAGAATGGTAGCTTGCTTTTATGTATTTCGACAGTGTGGGGCGGTCGATGGTACTCCAAGTACATGCACATATTATTTTAAAGGCAGTGGACACTATTGGGTTTAATACTCAAAATAATTGTCAGCATAAAACCTCACTTGGTAACGAGTAATAGGGAGAGGTTGATAGTATAAAACATTTTGAGAAATGGCTCCCTATGAAGCGACGTAGTTTTCGAGAAAGCAGTAATTTTCCACGAATTTGATTTCGAGACCTCAAGTTTAGAAGGTCTCGAAATCAAGCATCTGAGAGCCTACAGCTTCGTGTGACAAGGGTGTTTTGTCTTTCATGGTTATCTCGCAACTCCTAAGACCAATTGAGCTCAAATTAATTTTCACAGGTTTGTTATTTTACGCACATGTTGAGTTACACCAAGTGAGAAGACTGGTCTTTGACAATTACCAATATTGTCCAGTGTCTTTAAAGGCTATCCTAACAAACATCCCACACATTTGAAGACCTTTAGTTTTTTAAACCGTTAGAATGTTTTGATTCACCATCCTATACAATATGAATGTAGTTGTCTGTGAACTTTTTGATTTCAAATCGGTTGCCGCGTTTTTGAGACGCCATCGAAACTCCGCAGCAAATAGGCTACTGTCAAACGCAGAAAGAATAATCCCCCATAATAATCTAACTATAATCTAACTATTAAAATTTTGAGGATAAAAAGCTATATTTTGTCCACAACCGCAGTGTTTCGTGGTTCTCTCTACGCAAAGCTGCAGTACTTCTATAGTTTTGTATTGCCATTAATTTGCAGTAATTTCCAAACGTGTTACGTTTCATGCAGATTGAAACAGCGCTACTCATAGAAGTCATGTTCAGATTTAAAGATGAAACACATGGGTCTCAAGTTTGTTGCGATATTCACATCAAGTGTGCTGTCGATACTAAATAAAGACCTTCATCAAACAAAATATTAATCTTTTCCCCTCTTGGTATATCAATGCATCTATGAGAGTATGTTGCATGAGTGAGTGCAATGCACATAAACCGAGGTGAATGTCCCAGGAGCATTTCGTGTAACCTTTTTGACAGCATTAAATGTAAACAAATACCATCGGCGACCATAGACACCGGTAAATCATAAATATGACTGAACGGAGGCCTAAGTGGTGGCACGACATTGAGCATTGTTTGGGGGGGGGGGGGGGGGTCGTTTTCCGAACCAATACCTTTGTGGATGTTTTATTCTTCAAAGGGTACCCTTGAATCTTTTAAGGGGGCACCAATGCCAAGTTCACCATAGACCATAGCCCCAGATTACCCCTTTGTAAATTGCCGGACTTCGGCTATCGTCGGCTGTTCAAGCCCCCCCCCCCCGCATCGAAACGCGTGGGCCTATTTCCAAGTATTGACTCACTGAGCAAAGACGGAGGGCAATGACTCTGAAAAGGGTAAAACTTCAAGACGTCACTGACGTCACTAAGCTTATGTTATGTAGGACAGAAGTTCAGAGAAAAACCAAAACATTTCAGCAACGATAGCACAATATGACAGTAATCCCGTACTGAACAGGGCGAGCTAGAACGATTAGCAAAGTTCACGACGACAATATCATAAGTCATGCAGTGTACATGAGTCATGAGTGAATTCGGTGGCGACATTTCAACAAATCTAGTTGTAAGAGGCCTTTTCTTGAAAATAGAGGTTTGTTGTAGGCCCTGATTTTTCACTCTGTCCTGGAGTGAAACCCCTCTTAAATAGTGAAATAAACATCACTCTTTTTAAAGAGCCATTATGGAGGGACAACTCGAAATGTAAAGAGTCGTGTTTTTCACTCTTTTACATTTAGGGTATAGGCCTACTCTCCATCAGCTCTAATAAAACGCAAAAACGATATTGAAACTATTTGCAAAGAATTCTCTGCACTTTTCCCATTCCCATCCCTGAAACACCCACAATTTAAAGGTCCGCTGGCGAGGCCAGCCTAATCAGAGTCCTTGATTTGGGGAATTAAGGGGTTTTGGTTTACTGACAGAGGTTTTTATGGAAAGTTCCTTTGTTTACTGGCATGTCTACTTAACAGTAGGGGGTAAGCTAGAATGTTCAAAGCCCCATGGCACATTGAAGTGACATTCGTTAGTCTTTAAAGGAACACGTTGCCTTGGATCGGTCGAGTTGGTCTTTGAAAAGCGTTTGTAACCGTTTGTTATAAAATGCACATGGGTAGAAAGATGTTGTAAAAGTAGAATACAATGATCCACACAAACATGCCTCAAAATTGCGTGGTTTTCCTTTTACCTCGTCGACTAACACGTCGGCCATTTATGGGGGTCAAAATTTTGACTCCCATAAATGGCCGACCATGTTAGTTCGCACAGTAGAAGGAAAACCACGCAATTTCGAGGCAAACTTGTGTGGATCATTGTATTCTACTTTTAAAACATCTTTCCAACCATATGCATTTTATAAAAAACGGTTACAAACGCTTTTGTTTTGACCAACTCGTCCGATCCAAGGCAACGTGTTCCTTTAACATAATCGTGTTTCCTATGAAAACATCGCTGCCTTTCAGCCAAAAGGGAGATACAAATTCAAAAAAATGACACCATTATTCGAAACTAATGAAATCCAATTACAATAGGCCTTGGGGCCCTAGCTCGGTAGCAGGTAGCAGAGAGTTATACAATAGAATTTATTTAAAACTGAAAATACAAAGAAAATATCCATGTACTTACCCTTCACATTGGCGCAGGCAGCGTGGGTGGACCTGTCATTTTGTCAAAGCGAAACACCACAGAATACTCTTGAAGTAATGACCTAACATAAAATAACCCACATTCATTAGCCTAATGCACTTCCGATTATGTGATCACACTTTTAATTTCTGAAAACAAAATAATTTGCATATCAGCGCGTGCCTGAGCGCGTATTTTGGACACTTCGCACGCACGCGCTAAAGGGCAAATGCTGCTCTCTGATTGGTGGATCAAAATAGACGGAAGAAATGGTTGTCAAAAAGCTGTTCGTGCTTGGGGGGGGGGCGGCACGGTTGCCTTTTGCGGGTATAGAAACACAGTACAGACATGGGAAGACTCGTACCGATGGATCACAATATTGGCTGTATTTTCAATAAATAACACTTCTAACTAAAGACGGAGCCCTTTTTATAAAGTTGAATATTGTGACGTTGATTTTAATCACATTTGCTGTTTGATGTTTCTAGTATTCTACTAAAACAGAGGTTTATTTTGAGAGTAGGGTTAGACTACGTAAATTACTGAGGTTTGAGCGAGCTTTTCACGCGCCCAGAATTTTGCGTTGTGATGTGCACGGCGTGAAGTTGGGAAGAGATAAGGGAATCGCGAAGTTGTCCGACCCATAGCTGACAGCTATCCCCTTCTAATCAAATATTTTGAGGGGGAAAATAAAGGGATTTGCAGCTTCATAATGAGATTTTTTATTGAAAATATTGGCAGGAAAATCATTAGAATGAGGCGGTGTGAGACCACACTTTCCGTGAAAAAACACATGACAACGTGTGAACATTCTCTTGGAATTTCCTATTTTGGTGGAACTTTGTTTACCCATTACTGGCATTGTTCAGCCATCGGCAAGGTCTCATATTATGACAAAATCCGTAAATTTCTTCAGTGATTTCAAGAATTGGGTCTTTATTTAGCAAAAATTGCAACAGTAATCGTGTCTTCTTATAGCACGTTTATATGCAGTACGCCGTATTTGTTTACATTTTACCCACTATAATGTCACGTGATGCACGGAGCGCAATCGGTCTATTGATTATGACCATGAAAACACCAGTTTTTAAGCACCAACACATTAGCGCAGTGCGTTAAGGGTGCTGGGACTGTCTCAGTAACTCGGATCATCCGGTCCGGGTTCGAATACCGTCTGTCTCTAATATAGATTCAAGGCTTTTTGCTGCCCCTGATGGGACAGTGTGATTGGGATCTGCCTTGCTTTCTCCCCTAAAGGGACAGGGCCCGCGTGGTGGCTAGGGTTCGAGGCAGGGGGGGATGTGCTCTGGGTCGGATGCAAGTCCAGAAGGGTTCTATATGGCAATGGGGAGGGGCCAGTGTGTGCCATTAACTGAACCGGCGCCTGAATGCCTGACACTTCCGGAGCGTAACCTTTTGTATTTTTCCACCAGATTAAATAATTTGTATGATTAGGATTCGAACTGCCTCTTTCTATCGGGCAACCTCAGTAGTCTAGTTGGTAAGACACTGCTCTGAAGTTGAAAGAGTCCAAAGTTCGAATCGCACTCGAATAATTTTTTTTTTTTCACAGACTCGGAAAAGTACTGAGTAAACAGTGCAAGCACACATCGGTGCATGGGTAAAAACCAAAATTAATTTTTTCTTTATATGTATATTTATTTATTTACTTATTTATTATTGTTGCTATTATTTATCACGCATACTAGTATGACCGGTATCTGATCTCACCTGGGTTTTCCAACATTGGTTGTGTTCCACTTCAAGAATTTGTTTTAATGAAGACGGGGATAAAACTGAAATTGGGAAAATCAAATTCTATCCAGCTCTCTCGCAAGATGCGCTACAATTCTAGATATGGGTTTCACTTTAATACACAGTTTTACACACACTTTCCACCCCAATTAGTTTCTTGTTTTTTGTTCTAAAATAAATAAGTCAACAAAAATATCCATGAGATAGAGCTCACACCGAGAAAGACCTTACGGATAGAAACCAATTTCCAGTTAAGGACCTGTCCCATGTCAAAGACAAAACATTAAGTAATAATCCCAATAGGAGGGCACAGCCTTGGTCGAATTTCTGTTCACTCTCTGTAATTCTTTCAACGGCAACATTCACCTTGTCAACGACCCATGCACAAATGTCCTTCGTTGTCACAAAGTCCTACTTTCTACCATGATCCTACATCTCTATAGGTTTACACACTGTTCCAAGGAATACAAATCTAACATTACTGGATGTTTTCATAACGCCACAGGTGGTGTATATTCTCATTTCGTAAAATAAATTGAATTTCTTGGGTCTCGTTAGTGGTGGGAGTGCGACCTCGGAGGTTGGGGTCTGTTTGGCCGTGGTTATCGGTACCGCCTGGGGGTCGATGTATTCCGAGTGGTGGCGGGAAAGGACTCGGTGCGACCATCGGTCCAGGGGTTGTTTGTTCTAGTACCTTCATGTCGCATCTTTTTGACGGGCAAGGCGGTGGTTGCTTGCGGGTCATTTTAGCCTTGGGTCGACCTTGCACCATCAGGGATGGAGACACCGTCGCCTCATCCTTCACCCTACCCCTAGTAGAGATCAGTGGTTAAATCAACCACCCTGTAAAAGCTAACGAGGTAGAGCAAAGGGCGTCGTTGCATGCTGGGTTTTAGAGGGTTTACGTGACTAGACGCAATCAAAGATTTCCAGGTATTTCCCTCCAGTTTTGATTGACAACTGATGGATTTGTTTCTTCTGTAGTAGGTGGGAGTGGGAACTATAAGAAATTCAAACGGGGTTGTATGTTGTATCCTTTAAAGAATCGGCATATAATTCGCAAGGTCAAAACAATTTTTAGCTAGATTACGGCATCGTTCCGCAGAAAAAGAAAATTATGGCGTCGTGAATGCTTCGTTTGAACGCACGCGATAAAAATTTCTCACATGCCCAGTTTCCAGAACACATGTAAGTAGGTTACATAAACTTGCTAAGCGCGGGAAACCCTGCTTAGAAGAAACAGGTTACCACAGACAACATTCCACACATATACATTGTTGCAGCTGGTTTTCTTCCGTAACCCACAACACAACACAATAACTTTATTAGACAACAGCATTGCAGAATTGTAGTGGGAAAGTTTGTTGACTTTTATAATAAAACAGCTAATATGTAAACGGAGGGTTATTGTGGACCGTTCATGAACCCATTTCTCCTCAACGGGCCAAGCAATTATTGCCAACATAAATGAGGCCCTGGAGGTTTCTAATGCAATTTGAATTTTATAGGAACTGTCAGATTGCAGATTCAGCGTCTTACTTGAATGTACAGAAGTCAACTCTACGAATCAGGGGGGGGGGGGGTACAGAGACATCGAAAAACATAAGCTAATACATGTCAAGACACTGACGTTGCATCTGCCCATCCTATAAAAATGACTGATAAAAACTTGTGACGGAAGAAGTTTTTCATTGCTCCGGTCTCAATAGATCAGTAATATAGAATTGCACAATCTTCAAATGGATTATGTGCCTGATTTTAATTGTATGTTTGTTTTAAAGGATGGTAGGGCCAGCACTATTTGTGAAAATTTTCTCAACTCAGTATAATAATAAATACTACACAGTTTCAAGAAACCTGATTAATTTAAAAAAAAAAAAAATCTCGATTTGGAAGCTAGAGAAAAAAAAGGTAAAGTACATTCGTAGTAGCATGAAATAATTATACGCCTACATTGTATTAACACGTTTATGCTTATGGCACAATTTTGCTTGTCAATTTAAAATTGGTTAATGTTATTTTTGTAGTGTAACTAGGTATAGGGCCTATATGATACAGTTGTAGAGTCACGTCCCAGAACCAACACACACCGTCTAGCCACATGGTTATAGCGTGCCGTTACTATGGATACCCGCCATTTTTATCACCGCAACCCGAGTCCTACCTCTGTCATTATGCCATAATCAATTTGCGCTCACTAACCTTTTTAAAAAACTCTATGGTTAGAACCGTAATAAAATACCGGTCGGGCTTAAAGACACCCCAGACGTATGTCTGTGCGGTTGTTCAAATGATAAAGTCCTCATTGATTATAGTCACTGGTTGTGCTATAATCAGTATAGTTATAGATGAGGCAATTCTGTACCAAAATGATGTGCAATTATTTATCAATATTCTTCACAAAATAGTTTATTTTACAGTTGCGTTTATCAGAGTTTTTCAGAGGTATAGTCTGACCTTGTGAACCAAATTATTTCGGTTGCCCCTTAGCGACAGAAGCATTGTATAGAGAATTAATGTTAGTGCAAGACTGATTGCAAATGGCTGCATATATAATCAACAAATTGTGTTTTTATTTCTTGGGTCAAAAAATCCATGTCAAATTCATTCGTGAAAAAAATTAAAATAAACAAACAAACAAAATCATACATTAAAACAAAAATAATCATTAAAACAAATGTAGATTCAGTATACGTGGCAAAAGCTTGAAATCAAAAAAATATTATTGATTTGACAGTGGACACCATTGGTAATTGTCAAAGACCAGTCTTCTCATTTGGTGTATCTCAATATATGCATGAAATAAGAAACCTGTGAAAATTTGGGCTCAATCGGTCGTCGAAGTTGCGAGATAATAATGAGAAAGAAAAAAACACCCTTGTCACACGAAGTTGTGTGCTTTCAAATGATTGAATTCGAGACCTCAAATTCTTAATCTGAGGTCTTGGAATCAAATTTGTAGAAAATTACTTCTTTCTCAAAAACTACTCTGCTTCAGAGGGAGCCGTTTCTCACAATGTTTTATACCATCAACCTCTCCCGAATACTCGTTACCAAGTAAGGTTTAATACTAATAATTATTTTGAGTAATTACCAATAGTGTCCACTGCCTTTAAATGATTTTATAAGAACGCTGAATCTTGAATCCTGGCTCATGGAAAGCCATTAAATCTCCGAGGGCAGTCATTAATAACGGATTCAAGTCTCCAGAGACAGCCGCGGGTTATAACGGGTCGTATACACCGGCTCTCTCGTGGGTCGTTTTCCCGGACCTCGGTTCACTGTCACCGGTTCCAAATCACAGACTCGGAGTAAACTGTGGATAACTAAATGGCTTTTTGTAAATAAAAAAATCCTAATGACATACAGACATCGTTTATGAGCATATTATGAAGCATGTGATATTAATTTTGTAAAACAGAGGAAAGAACAGAGGGTTCGGGAAATACAATGCACGTGTCATTGGGAAATTGGCTAGACAATGTATATTAAAGAAATGTAATGCAACCTGGAATGGAGTGAAATAGTATTACCAGTTTTAAATACCAAAACTCAATGTTTTATATATGTGTCAAGGAAAGCAGACAGTTTGTAAATGTGTAAATTTGTATTCTTGTTGAGTATAGTTGTTGTTATGAATTTACTTTGTTTATTTGTTGTCTTGATTTATTTATTTCATGTTTTTTTGTGTCATGATAACATCGTAAAACAGGATTTTGAAAATGTTACATCAGTTGCTGCCCAAATTGGATATAAAGTAATAACTTACATCATCGAGAGTCAAGGGGAACTTAAGGGGAGGGAGGTTCCCGGGATTTCACCTCCAATGGTCTATGGTCCCATGATGACGATTACATCAAGATACTCCCTTATGTTTTATTACATGGTGATTGTAGTTATTGGTAGGATCAGAGCTGATGAACATTATTACCGTGATTAGATTTTTCCGGGATTTCACCTTAAATGGTCTAGGGTGCATGGTCCCATGACGAGTACATCGAGGCACTCCCTTATGTTTGATTACATCATACTCCTGAAGATGTGCAAGGGCCAGTTTCATAGAGCTGCTTAAGCAAAAAAATTCGCTTAAGCACAATATAAAATAGCATGCTTGTTTTACACGTGTTACTGGCAAAAATGTCAAGCCACATACATTGCTTGTGTCTGGTATTTAGCTGTTGTTTACCTAGCATAACAATTGAGTGGAGTCTTAGCTGGTAATCTGATTTTACTAAGCAAATATTTGTTTGATTAAGCACAATTCTGTGCTTAAGCAGCTCTATGAAATTGGGCCCTGAGTATGTTCTTCTCAGAGCCATCACTCAAAAAGATTTACACAAAAAACGGGTTTTACCCGCAGTTTACTAGATTCTTTATACTAGTTTCTTCCCGTTTCTCCACACCATGCAAATCTTCAAACAATACTTACATAATGGTTGTTGTTATTGATAAGATCAAAGCTTATGAACACTATTACCCTGATTGGAGTAGACTTGGTTCAAGTCCCGTTCTCGTGTGAGAGGTCCCTAAATCGCGCGCTCCAACCAAACAAGCCGAATAACAGTTGGCGAATGCGTGCGGAACAGGTTGGGGGAATGCAGAGCATCACAAAACAGGGTAAGGACTTGAGTCAAGTCTATGATTAGAGGTACCCGGGATTTCACCTTCAATTATCTATGGTCCCATGACGATTACATTTTGGCAAAGTCCCTTCTGTTTTATTACATGATGATGTTGTTATTATTGATAAGATCAGAGCTGACGATCATTATTACCTTGATTCGCCTCCGTAATGACTCCAACGATCAACAATGCAATCCTAGAATAGACTTAATAGTAGTAATTACTGCTTTTGGGAATTACCCGAATAATGGCCGTATTTATTCCCTCATTTACTTTCATAAAACAAACGCTCACCCCTCAGCGAAAATGTTTATAATATTGTAACAAATAAATATTGCGAGCTTCCTATATACTAATTTTATTCATCACGTGCCTTCATACCGTAATGGTACAATAATAATGACCCCGTCGATTACAATTTGAGTACAAGAATAGCATACAATTACTGCATTGGGGATTTCCCCACAACATGGCCAGAACAACGGGGAAAGTCCCTCATTAACATTCTCTGAAAATGATTTTCACCACCACCGCCACAGAATGATAAATTCAAAAAATTTGCGAGTATACTGTACAATCGTTTAAACATTTTTGTATCTATATCTGGTGCCATTTCTACTTTTAATTTATATGATGCTATGGAAACAATGAAGCCATCGATCACATTGGTGGCACTGGGTGTGACGAGTACAATCGTATCAGACAATGCTTCTTATCCACCACACAGCATGGCAAGAGAAATTATGGGAAATTCCTTCATTTACTATTTCTGAAACAAACATTCACCCACTCAAAACAAAAGTATGCTTTTAAGTGTTTTTTTTTTTAATATATTTTATTTTATTGATTTCATTTCATTTCTCGGACAGACATAAAAGTATAACCAGAAGCAGCAAATAGAAATATTTAGACATAACTTAACTACCAGTTGGTTGGGTTGGGTGGACCAAACTTCATAATACAGCTGGGGCCAATTTCATAGAGCTGCTTAAGCAAAAAATTCGCTTAAGCATGACAAAAAGGTCGCTTATTTTACACATGTTACTGGCAAAAATTTCATGCCACATACATTGCTTGTGACTGGTATTAAGCTGTTGTTATATATAGCATAACAATTGAGTGGAGTCTTAGCCAGTAGTCTGATTTTACGAAGCAAGAGTCTTTTTTGCTAAGCAAATTTTTTTTGCTTAAGCAGCTTTATGCAATTGGGCCCTGGTAAGCAAACGGACGGGGAAGTCTTGCTTAGCAGTAACAGGTTGCCAACACCCTCCTCTTTTTTTACTCTTCTATGTTTAATTAATCTAGCCCTACTTCCTATATTGATTGAGTAAACAGCCTGGTTGGCCGGGAATATCTTCAAACATTACCAGTCAAATCCACTCTAGAGCTTTTAAGATATGATGTCATATCGCCAGACATAATAGGTTATGCATTACAATTGATTTTGCTTGCAGTGTACTACTGCAGAATTGGCATTACGGGACGTATTAAACTGCATGGTCAACACTCTACACACATGAACAAAAAGGCAAACTTGACATTGCGATTACAGTTTATAATGAGTTTCTCAGAAGTTCAGATAGCGTAATCCAAAAACAAAGAATTGTGGTCAGCAGTTGGTCAATTTAATCTCTGTCTAAGCGTGTATGAAGCTATTTTTAGCCTGTCTTGACGTCCGTATGTGTAAAAATAGATTCCAGCATTAAAAAGGCGCTACATTCTTATGTTAAATATTCGGGAGGTACAAATTATTCATACTGGGAAGTATTCTTACGTGGTGTTTTAATTTAGCAAAAGTGTAAGCTCAGGATGTCAGATATGCGCCCAAATCGAGACAGACAGGGACAACTGTTAGATTGTTAGTCTGTAGCTCGTTTAATACAGCATTAATAGTGCATACAGACAGCACTTGGAACACGACCAAATTGTCTCCTACGTCACCAAGGTAGATTGCCCTCTTGGTGACACCCAATGGAAAAATCTGGATCTCAAATTGGGCTGTGGAAACAGCGAGGCGTACTGTACATTACATCACCACTGTACATGTACAGAACCCAGTTCTACTTGCGTGTGACTCGGTCACCTACCCTAGCCATGGATCACGCGTAGTCCAACTGATCGCTCTGACGTCATAAAAAAAAAACTGCGCTCGAAACAAAAGGCACGGCGAGTGAACTTTTGTTGATTGATTCAGAGTTCACACTTGGGCCCTACATGTAACAACCTCGAGGATACATTGTTTTCCCGTCACTCTATGAGGAGTGAGTTATACCAACTGGTGTGTATTTGACGATTTGCCTGTTTGATCTTTAGTGTGGTATTTGACGATTTGCCTGTTTGATCTTTAGTGTGGTTTTAATCATGGTTATCACATTGACGACTTACTACCTCAAATCCTCTCCATCCTCCCCTTCCACCCGCGACCGAATGTCATCCAAGCAGCCGGCCTCATCAACAACCATCACCACCGTTCCAAGCCGTGCCGAGAGGCTTCACTCGCCACGGAAGATGGCACCGTTGAGCTCCCGGGGAGGCCCGGCCAAATGCCTCCCGAGGCTCCAGGAGACAGCGAGAGGGGACGGGGTACGGACCCGGCGGATGATGGTGAGGTGTAGCAGCGAGGGAAGCTCCCATGGATCGGGAGTCAGCACCGTCGTGGAACTCCCCGGTATCAACAGTGTCCGACGGCACAGTGTCTCTGGAGGAACCATCTCAACTGCGGAAACCTCCAACTTGGAGGTGTTCGTCTCTCCATTGAGAAGATGCAACTCTTTCAGTGATACAACCCATATTGCCAGCAGCTCCTTCAGATCAAGAGAGCATCCCCCGCTACTTCGGAGACGATCAACTGGGACTACTGCCGTCCCCGTAACTCCATGCTCCCCACGACCCCCAGCCATCGATCCCCACGAGCCAAATAACAACCGTACCTACACAAAAACCTACGGGAGCTCCAAACATTTCGAACTCACCCTGCAGAAGATCGAGGAGAGCAAAGCCCACCACGAGAATGGGCACCCGTCCGGAGCAGCCAAGAGAAAACAAGCCCCCGGGAAAAACGCAATCATGTCCCAGTACCTCGGCGGGGAGGACTATCACGATTTCAGGGGGTGCTTAGAAGGGAGAAAGTACGCTAACATCAGTGACATGCCAACGGAATATGCGGAAGAACTCCTGTCACTGCAGGATGAGGACTGTGTAGGTACTCCGGAGGAATCTGAAGACGAACATCTTAAACAGAAATGTCTCTCGTGGTTGGAGTCACTACCGCAGGAATAGGAACAATGTTGACTTGGTAGACTAATTAATGTACAGTATTAAACCATTGTTGTGTGAATTAACCAATGAATGGTAATCTGATTACCATTAGATGACAGATGTAATTTGTGATTTTATAGATAATGAAACTTCTCGAAACTTTAAAATTTATTGGATTTTTCATTCATTTATTATTGATGCGTTATGTTCGACGACCGATTGAGCTCAAATTTTCACAGGTTTGTTATGTTATGCATAATGTTGTGATACACGAAGTGAGAAGACTGGTCTTTGACAATTACCAATAGTGTCCAGTGTCTTTAAGGCTATGGTCGAAGGAACCACCGAGGGGATTTGTAAGCTAGGCTTTTTACAAACTTATATATTACAAGAGACCCGACTAAGTTACCTCGGTATCGTGTCATGCGTTTTGAATGATATACACTATCCCTTCCAAGTGAAAGTCATGTCTGCGCCCCTATGTACCAAATGGAAACAACGGGCAAATTAAACCGTTCACGAGTTTCATTACTTTAGGGATTATAAAATAAATTTCCGTATTGGCATGCAGCTGAAAATTTTATTTTTGTATGTGTGCATATTCTGTTAGTTTTGGCGTTTTCAACTTGCAAATAATATAGTTGTTTTATAGGCCCATGTTTATTATAATTATATCTCCATCTAAAATGTCTTTATTTTTAACTGTCCATAATGTCCCAGTCAGCTTATTATAGACCTTTAATCACGGTGTGGTCATCTTGATATTACTACATTCCAACTCATTGCGCCAAACTGAGGCTGGACGGAATTATAGTCTGGTGCCATGCGCAATGGATGTTAACATTCATCTAATTGGAAACAGGGAACATGACCATGATGGTGACAGCGTGATAAAGGTCTATATACGTGTCAGTAACTTCTAAACACAATTTAACACTAATAAAAAAACTTATCTTTTGTACACACTGAGAATCAAGATAGGATTGATTGTTTATGCGTAATTGTACGTCATCAATAAACATAATATGCGTTTTCGATAATAAGAAAATGTTAATATTGTTAAGTTATATTAAACAGATCTAATTGTGTTGAAATTTGTTTTCTAAAAAGTGTTCAATAATTGTTTAGTCATAAAAAGGTTAATACTTTACTTGCTTGAAACAAAATTCCTTCCTTCAGTTAGCTTGGGAGCAAAACGTGCAAACCATTTTCCCCTTCATAATCCACATGTTAAAGCCGTTTTTCAAGGGGGGAAATTAGGGAAATGGTGTCCTTTTTCCGAATGGATAACCATTTTTTTATCATGAACTTGGGAGTTAAATGTTTTGCAATCGAATATGTAAGAACTACTCATTGGGCAGAAATCCCACACAAACGCATTGAGTTGGATCATAAAACAAACCGAATTTATGAGAGATTTTAACTGAAAGAATGGCAAGAAAATGAATGATTGATGTTGTTATTAGGAATTTGTTCTTGTATCCGGTTTTTTCTGGCGCGAGACAATGTTTGCAGAGTCCCGGAGGAGTAGTGTTGGCAAGACTTTCGGTATGAAGGTCAGATGGGTGGGCTAGATACGGGACATGCTGGGGGAGGAATTTAGCCCCCAAAGGTACTTTATGTGTGTCTGCTTCGGCCTCCAACGTAAAACCCAACAACCCTCGGAATCGAATTTCCTCTTTGTGGTACATTGTTTGGTTTTGGTCAAGGGGATGCCCATAAGGAAAGTCTGATAGCGAAGTCTGATCGAAATAAATGGAGTTGTATTTGAATATTCATGTCTTTGAATGTGATCCGAATGCACAGAGGCTTCAGCCTCCACTAGCAAGGATACGATATAACCAGTTAGTATACAAAATTATACTGATGAAATAATCAATTGTATAATAAAAATCAAATGATGAATGCAAATTCCGTAAAATTTGATTTGACATTTCCCTCCGGTGAGCTGAAACTGTGTCCGCACGCTCTGTGGATCAAATGACGTCACAGGTTACGTGGTCAAAAGACGTAATCTGTGTCCGAACGTATGGCTTTAAAATTGTCATTGTTCGGCCATAGCCGTAGTCGTATAAAATCAGAAGTTGCTCGATTCCCACACAGTATTTGTGGGGGGGGGGGGGAGCTGGTCTGAGACCATTATACCTCATAGTTTTGGAACAAATTGACCTCTGACCCGATGCGTTGGTAAAGTTTACGACCTGGAATTTTTTTTCTCAGAGAGGGAGATAGAGCTAGAGTTTGGCGAGGACCAAAGACCAAGGACCATGTCTAGATCGTGAATCAACATCTGCAAATGTCTGAAGATAAACCATATGAAAATCCCCATTACGTCTCGTAGGATCTCGTTCCACACAGAATTCACTCTATCAGCAGTATTTATTTTCAATCAGCAAAGGGTGGTTTGAGGGGGGGGGGGGGGAGGACTTCAAGGCTGAGCATGGTAGGTTATGTAGCTGTAAGTGTGCAACAGTGGTGACACGGAGGGGGGGGGGGACACACTCTCCTTCCACTACTTATTTTGCGCCTCCCTCACAATTCCCTATCCCATTCCCACTACTTCCAACATCAGTTGTTTGAGTCCAATCCCCCCTATTGCCCTCCTCCCCAGATTAACACGTCTGACACCACCGCTTGTGTAGTATGTTGGTGACATCTGAACACAAACAATTTGATTGTGGCAATCGAAAGCAACTGTGATGTGTGGCTTTTAAAATGCTATTCCTCGTTTTCGACAACAATCAGATGGAAATATTTTACTCTGTAAAATCGTTAGTTGTATGGTGCTAATAACGAGTGACCTTCCAGACTGAAACGAGCCCTTTTTTCTTCCGATGTATAGTAGGCCACTTGCGCTCCCCCGACTAAAACAATTCAGAAAGTCATACTTCCGTATTCCTTATTCGGCGCTGGGGTGGTCCGTACCGCATCGCAGTTGTTTGAGCTGAGAATTTATACTTATTATTACCATTGATAAATAATCAAATAAAAAACACCCAATCTCAAACTCGAGGTCGTGTTCATTCCATCATACCTTTTTTGTTTGTTTCACTCATTCAAGACCTTGGGTAACATTTATGTCATCATCTACGCGTTGGTAAAGACCCTGCTGTGAGTGCATTATCTTACTCGTAGTTGATTCGAAAGTATTCCAAAGGTCATTGAGGGAAGACAGGAGCATGGAGGACAGGGGTGAATCGCCCGGTCAAAAAAAAGGTTCGATCGACGGAGGGGGAAAAAGGTTGCATGGACCATGGAGCTATCCGGTAGCACACTGTGAGATGCGATCTGCATCTTAAAGATACAGACCTGCGTCCCAAACTATAGTAAAAATGCTTTCTCAACTCATGTCAGATTGAAATGAAAACCTGGAACTTGTCCCAGTGTTTATAAGTGGCAGCAAACAGATTCGCTTAATACAACTCTTACTCTACAAAATGATATTTGGTATGCTTTTCCTTAAATGTTTCAACTTCTTTAGACGAAGCAATTTAAAGTTGAAACTTTAAATATTGATATATTTTATTTCACCTCGAAAAGTTCTAAGTATAGGCCTTTCGCACGAGAGGTTACTTTTTATAAGCCAATCCACAAGACAAAAAGTAATTTCCGCCATAAAGATTGCCACGGGCAAGAAAATACCATTTTAAAATTCATAAAGTCATTCAATCTGGTTATTTCGCTTAAAACAATCGAAAACGCCCGATATTCACGAGATCACTGGTGGACAGATAAAACCGTTTCCCAATTTGTTTGTATGAAGTTAATTAACCTTTTACTGAGTGGTATAGGACGGTGGATGTGACTTGAGCTCCTCTTCGCCGACCCAAAGACACATTATCCAGGCAAAGTTTGTTTTTTCGGAAACCGTTCGATTGTTTTAATCCTATATAAATGTAGAGTATATACATTAAAATTAACTTGTCAAAACTTCATGTTAAAAGGTCGCGTTTTTGCAATTATTTCAGAAAATCCAAAGCGAATAATGTGTCCCGGAGGAAGAAAACTTTCCATAATAGGAACACACAATCTGACAAGATACGCGGTAACCATCTTACATTAAAATTGTGTGGCATAAAATAAAAAAAACATATTTTGTACACAACCACACTACTTCGAAATGCTTCTCTGAACCAACCATCTGTATTGCCATTAATAACAGTGATTTCCAGACAATTTGCTTTCCTTTTAAAGCCAGTGGCCATTGTTGGTAATTGTCAAAGACCAGTCTTCTCACTTTTTGTACCTCAACAAATGCATAAAATAACAAACCTGTGAAAATTTGAGCTCGATTGGTCTTCGAAGTTGCGAGATAATAATGAAAGAAAAAACACCTTTGTCACACGAAGTTGTGTGCGTTTAGATGCTTGATTTCGAGACCTCAAATTCTAAATCTGATGTCTCTAAATCAAATTCGTTGAAAATTACTTCTCGAAAACCATGTCACTTCAGAGGGAGCCGTTTTTTCACAATGTTTTATGCTAATCATTATTTTGAGTAATTACCAATAGTGTCCACTGCCTTTAAAGAGTGATTTCCAAACGATATACTTTCGCCTTTAACTGGGAGTGGATAGTAAAGATTAAGTCCACTTTAGTGGTCTGATGGAGTCATGGAGTTTTGCCAATCATACATTATTACTGGGTAATGATATTTGCCTTACAGGTGTAAGGGATATTACTATGGTTATAGGGCAATTCTAAGTGGGTCGGTTACTGTAGAGACAGAAGACACAACCATGTCGGGTTTAATGGCTTCGGGCTACCCCTAGTCACTGTGTCTGTTTTGAGTCAATGGCTATGGCTGTGCCGGATATGAGCTTGTCATTGGCTCACTGTTATTTACATGGAGTCTGATGAGTCAGGAACCAATTCCTATTGAACCCGATTGAGTGGGTACCATTGATATATTCAATGGGATCCGACTGGTATTAATATGATCCCATTAGTTAATGCGGTTCAGTGGGATACACATCTTGGCGCAATATGACTCTGCAAATTTCCGTTGTTTCCAAGGGACAATGGTCGCCATATACTGGGTTGACTGGGTTTAAATACCCATTGTTTTCAATGGGTCCCAGTAGAAATGTGCTTGTATTGGGTTCTGAAAATTCCCATATTTCGAATGGGTCATACTATGAAGTGTGCTTGTATGAATGGGATCAATTGGGACAATAATGTGGTCACCACTATAAATATAGGGTGCGTTTGTTTAGCTTCCCTGGGTCGACCCTGGTGTGTGGCGTTTTTTTTTCCCAGGACGAACGTGAGGTAATTATCTGCACACGTTTGTCCTGGAAAAAAAAACCCCGCCACACACCGGGGTCGACTCAGGGAAGCTATTACGAACGCACCCATTCTCGGCGAGTCAACTACAAACAACCTTCATCCAAAGAGGAAGAACCCGATTGACCAATGGCTGTCGGCCATTAGCCAAATGCTCAGACTGGTTCCAAGATGTCAAATGGGAATTGGAGATGCAGTACAAAGTGAGAAGGGTTCCGTACGTGTTAATTTACACTATTTTTCTGGGAAAAGGGAAAGGTCCACTTTGGCTTGGTAATAGGCTATGCCTTCAAAATTGCAAGTCAAGCTTTATATTTTTTTTAATGAAAACAAATATTGAGAATCGGTGTCTGAGCCTACACGTACAAGATGTGGCCAACTCTCAAACAATACTTCTATAATGATTTCCGTGAAGGGGGGGGGGGGGGGGGGGCACTCGTGTGGCATGTTGAAGTGCAACCCACACCACATAAATTATCTCCTTAAATATGACATAACTGCCCCATGGCAAAAAAGTATATACATTGCTGCAAAACATAACACTTATAGTCTAACCTTTGACCCACTGCACATATAGACGGGCGACAGGTACTTCCATCCCATAATGATGCAAACAAACATAAATTACCACACAACCAGTCGTTGATTTATATGTACAGTCAGATCCTAGTAACAAATGGCTCTATTTTTCTCCCATTTCGGATCGGACGTCAGGGCTTCAGACCCATGGACAACTACGTTTACGCCTGGTATCAGTATTGTAAATTATAGAAGGGTGCACTTGGATGTAAAAAGCAAAACCTGTCAACATTTTCTTTATTCAGAATTCAACTTGTATTTATAACAAAACATTGTTTATAAATCCTTTGATTGTTTGATATTCCCAAACGAACAGTTTCACGTCCCCATCTTCACAACGACTGCACATAACAAAAATCATTAGGTTTCCCCCTTGATCTTCCGA
The DNA here is from genome assembly GCF_032118995.1 of Asterias amurensis. Lineage (NCBI taxonomy): Eukaryota > Metazoa > Echinodermata > Asteroidea > Forcipulatida > Asteriidae > Asterias > Asterias amurensis. The sequence continues at coordinate 11,966,799 of NC_092648.1, read as the reverse complement.
ATAGAGATGTCAACAAGCCAGTACACACAACTTAGCTGATATTCGTAGTATAGCCCTCCTACACTATGCGGTCAAACTTCTGCTGCGATTTAAACTTTTTTGTAGACAATGTTCACCTAACACAAGCCCACTTAAAGACACTGGACACTATTGGTAATTGTCAAAGACCAGTCTTCTCACTTGGTGTATCTCAACATATGCATAAAATAACAAACCTGTGAAAATTTGAGCTCAATCGGTCGTCGAAGTTGCGAGATAATAATGACAGATGAAACACCCTTGTCACGCGAAGTTGTGTGCATTCAGATGCTTGATTTCGAGACCTCAATTTCTAAATCTGAGGTCTCGAAATCAAATTCGTGGAAAAATACTTCTTTCTCGAAAACTACGTCACTTCAGAGGGAGCCGTTTTCTCACAATGTTTTATACTATCAGCCTCTCCCCATTACTCGTTACCAAGAAAAGTTTTATGATAGTAATTATTTTGAGTAACTACCAATAGTGTCCACTGCCTTTAATTAACAACACCTGAAAATCAGGAATAATGGAAAATAAAACCTAGTAGAACATTACTTCAGTAAGCAACTTCGCTCAATTGTTAATTTCAGCTAAGTTGTGTTCAGCGCTTTGATCTGTGTTAAATGCGCTATATAAATACCTAAATTATTACTTTACTGGCTTTTGGCAGCTCTATTCGGAAGATCCGGGTAATAAACCTATACAAACATCTCAATTATAACATGAGTTCGTCATTGTGAAGTTGACATGTTAATAGTAAGGTCCAATGATGTCTGGCGACAGTTATTTCCCCCTGCCCAATCACGGAGTGCGTGTAAACATAACCAACCAATAAGTATCACGTTCCAGTAGTTTGTCACGGAAAGGCCTTGGCGACTGCAATCCGATCCGAAGGCAACATGGGCCAGTGGCCTACATTCCCACGCAACGTCTTCTTAAGTTCCGAACCATTCTACGAACATTAATGTGGGACTCTACCCCCAAAGGTTAGCCTCTTGTTGGGTTCATTTTAAAGAAGAGACAATGGGAATTATTTTGAGGTTACATGAAACTGCGCTGATTGATGCGTCGCACAGTAATATAGGGCAAAGGTTGTCAGCATGGATATTTGAGACTGGTGTGTAGAATACAACGGGCTTAAAAATGTTAAATTTGAAAGTAACAAATCAATTTGCGGTTTATGTTTAGGTATTGTACATATACAGGTCAGTGACATGAAGAAGTATAAATAAAGGATGGGTGGCAACAACACACCGCGTTCATTTACTAAGAGCGCCCTCTTCTGACAAGTTAATTACAAGAATGTAAAGAAAGTTTGATGGTCTCACCAAAATAGAGGACGGACGAAACAAGAGCAGCAACCAATTTAATCTTTGATCAGGAGAATGGCACAGAAGCTATTGTTTTGAGCACTACAATAGTTTTTTTCACTAGAATATTAACACGTGTATTAATGCAGTAACTACAGCAAAAACTCAGGCGCTTTATGGTAAAAGATTAACTGATAATAAAAAATATAAAGTTTGTATACAAAAATGCCATACAATTTTTTTATTATTACTGTAATCCCTTTAACCAGTTTCTTTAACATTATTGTTTTTTTTATCCGAAGTTGTGGTTTGGTGTAATGGGGGGGGGGGGGGGGCGGTTGATGCAATGAGCGCTGCAAAAACACAATTTAATAACTTAATATTTAGAAAGCACTTTCAATGTGTCTTTCGTCAGTCCAGGCAGTCGGGCCGGGTGGGCCTTGTCTACGTGCAGAAAGCCACGTAACAAAGTTCTGCCCTGATATCATAATATTCTATTTTTCCAACAACCCCGTAGCAGGGTGTTTATTTTCCCATTGTCTAGGCTATCAACACCTTGCGCCAAGAAACAAGAAAGCTCAGCAAGGGCGCTGCACGCTCAAAAAATTAGAGTTAGGGGAGAAAACTCATATCCCTGGGATTGCAAACTAAGTGTTGGCTGCTGATAGGTTGTGTAGACTCTATCATGGAGCAGCTATCTACAATTTAAAGACAGTAGACACTATTGGTAATAGTCAAAGACTAGTCTTCACAGTCGGTGTATAACAAACCTGTGAAAATTTGAGCTCAATCGGTCGTCGAAGTTGCAAGATAATAATGAAAGAAAAAACACCCTTGTCACACGAAGTTGTGTGCTTTCTGATGCTTGATTTCGAGACTTCAAATTCTAAACTTGAGGTCTCGAAATCAAATTCGTGGAAAATTACTTCTTTTAAAAAAACTACGTCACTTCAGAGGGAGCTATTTCTCACAATGTTTTATACTATCAACCTCTCCCCATTACTTGTAATCAAGAAAGGTTTTATGATGATAATCAATTTTGAGTAATTACCAATAGTGTCCATTGCCTTTAAATCAATGTCAGCAAACTGAAGTATGGATGATAGTCTAGCCAGGGTTGCCACTAGCCTAAACCTTGGTGCCGGTGTCGAGGGGAATTCTGTCGGTGTCCCCGAATAAAAACGGGAAATTAACTTTGACTGAAAGAGGGTGTTTCAAAAGAGGGTGCTATCAGAAGTAGTTTTGAGATGATCTCCGTCCGTATGCACACTGGCAAGTATTCTGAATGCGGAGCTCATGGCATTGAAAGTTAACCAAATAAATGTGGGATTTCTAGTGATTTTCCCCTACGTCGTATCGCTGACATCGCGTACATCTGATTGACCCAATATTACTCTTATACGATCTCAATGAGCGATAGGCCTATGACTACAATAAAATTACCAACAAACTATATATGACGTGTGTCAGAAAATGTCAGGAATGGATACTGAAACGAAATCTGGTGTGTTTTGTCACAAATACTGAAATTTATTGTTGGCTTCTGGTGATAAAGTAACAAAATATTCAGCTTAACCTTTATTGGTTGAATCGGGAGAGCTTAAGGTAGGAATTGAAGTTCCTCTTAAAGGCAGTGGACATTGGTAACAAGTAATGGGGAGCTGTTGACTAGTACAAAACATTGTGAGAAACAGCTCAAGTTACGTAGTTTTCGAGAAAAAAGTACTTTTTCCACGAATTTGATTTTGAGACCTCAGAATTATATTTTGGGGTCTCGAAATCAAGCATCTGAAAGCACACAGCTCCAATGACAAGGGTGTTTTTTCTCGCAACTTCGACGACCAATCGAGCTCAAATTTTCACAGGTTTTTTAAATATTTTTTTTATGCATGTTGAGATTACACCAAGTGAGAAGACTGGTCTTTGACAATTACCAATAGTGTCCACTGTCTTTAAAACTGTCCAGATGTTAAGAGTGTATGGGTGCTGGAAGCAGAAAGTCTGCTTTCACGCTCGAAAAGTCTGCAAGGAGGAACTATAGGTCGGACACACTGGTGGGACATTTACCATGAAAATATCTGTAGTAAGACAGAGGCTAGCTACAGCACTATGTGTTAATAATAGGCCTATTATAACAATTTTCCCCGCGAGCCCATACATGGAGTATACATGGTCACTCTTTTTATACCTCCAGGATTTGCAAGAAAAGGAACAGGACAACGATGGCTGGTTTATTCCAACTGTCAAAATTATGTTGTATTTTTTTATAACAATAACCGGTAAAGACGTACTAGCTCAGGGCACGAGGGATTTGCCAAGACTGGACTGCCTGAAGAGAACACACCAAGACGCAGAAGTTTCGATACGTGAGGCCTCACTGTGATACGTGAAAAACATCCTATTGTTTTCCTATCCCCAATAAAAGTTCCAACCAATCAACAGAGGGCGATATTAAAACGCACTCAAACGTTACTTGTGACAGATTGAGGGCGCCACATCAATTTATCGGACAGTTCCTTTCTTGTGTTTGTGTGTTTGACAAAACAATTATTTGGGACGCGGGGAGGCACGCGTGTCAACAATTTGCCTATTAAATTACTTTATTTAATATAGGGGTTAGATTTACATGCTTTTAGTTTCAAATTAAAAATTGATTCACGTTACAATATTAAGAGTACAAAGTTAACAGTTCATGTGACTTTATATGAATATGTTTCCTTATGTAGGCCTACCTCCATTTTTCGCTTGTGTGGTTATGCGTTTTGCACGACTGAAGATCGAGTAAAGGTGTGTTTTTGTTTTAAAATAAAATAATATAAATAGTGGTCAATAATGGGCCTTTGAAACAAGAGTCAGTGTGTAACCCGAGTCTATTGTGGCAGAAATTAACGTAGCGATTGTTCGACTGTATGCTGAGTAAAACGTTCTGCAAGTAGAGCCCTCCGGCGATCTCACGCTAAGCATGATTGAAAGCATTGAAAGGGAGACTGTGGTCATTAATTGTGGTCAGTTACTGTATGAATTATGATTTATTGTCCGGTTATATAGCGATCACTCGTGTCAATTAAATCCCAAACAAAATCCCATAACTGTCGCCTGTGGCTGATGTCTCCGTGTGTGTAAGGTTGATGGACATTGCCAGTGGGGCAGACTGGTGATAATACAGTGGTCTATGGTGGTGTGTGATCGGTAGCATTTTAGCAACAGTACTTACTACACTAGGAAGTATTTCAAACACATTATAGGAGAGGACCATTATAGGAGAGGACAGTAAAATGCCATAATGCGTACGGTGTGCAACACACTTCACTTTACACAATGTTGATGTTTTTGGTTCATCTTCGTTGCAGCATCTAAAAAAACGTTGTACAGTACCAACCTATGCTAAGACCGCCCCCAATAGTCTAATGACAATGCACTCAGAAATCATCCCAATCATTGACCATTAATTTGATTAGCTTTGGTGTGTTTTATCACAGAGAAATCTCTATAGTTTCACCGCAGTCGTCTAAATTAATCGGTATTTTGGATCTGATTGTATTTTGTGAGGAATAATAGTTACACCGTTTTAACTAGTGTTGCAACTCGCCACCTGTACAACATTTAATAACATATAATCGAAATGTCAAGGGATTTTGTTCAAAGAATATGAGCGCTTATCGATCGTCATGCACTGAACGACGGCATGTCTGCGTTAAAAACCACTAATATTAAGCGGTTCTTCTTTGTGGCAAAGCTTCTACGGTCTATATTTTGAGCAATAATGCATATTTTGTAGTACTTGAAAACATTTCAAACACTTGGGACCCCCTCAAACACATTACATCAGTTAAAGGAACACGTTGCCTTGGATCGGTCGAGTTGGTCTTTGAAAAGCGTTTGTAACCGTTTTTTATAAAATGCATATGGGTAGAAAGATGTTGTAAAAGTAGAATACAATGATCCACACAAACATGCCTCGAAATTGCGTGGTTTTCCTTTTACCTCGTCGACTAACACGTCGGCCATTTATGGGGGTCAAAATTTTGACTCCCATAAATGGCCGACCATGTTAGTTCGCACAGTAGAAGGAAAACCACGCAATTTTGAGGCAAACTTGTTTGGATCATTGTATTCTACTTTTAAAACATCTTTCCAACCATATGCATTGTATAAAAAACGGTTACAAACGCTTTTGTTTTGACCAACTCGTCCGATCCAAGGCAACGTGTTCCTTTAAAGGCAGTGGACACTAATGGTAATTACTCAAAATAATTGTTAGCGAAAAACCTTACTTGGTTACGAGTAATGGGGGAGGTTGGTAGTATAAAACGGCTCCCTCTGAAGTGGAGTAGTTTTCGAGAAAGAAGTAATTTTCAACGAATTTGATTTCGAGAACTCAGATTTAGAATTAATTTGAGGTCTCGAAATCAACTATCTGAACGCACATAACTTCGTGTGACAAGAGTGTTTTTTTCTTTCATTATTATCTCGCAACTTCGACGACCAATTGAGCTCAAATTTTTACAAGTTTGCTATTTTACGCAAATGTTGAGATACACCGTACAAGACTGGTCTTACCAACTGTCCAGTGTCTTTAATAACTTCGACATTAATTCACTGTATCCAAGAGCAACCACCTGAATGCACAACAGCATACGTGTCAACTAGAAGTAATGAACACCCGCAGTCTCAATCTGAACAAAGAGGGCTCACTTCAAACTTTTACTGATGCTGTTAAGCCAGTAGTCACATTATTGCAGTGGCGTTTGATGGTCTTTGCAGACGATTGCATAGAAATGTCAAGCAGATCTTATGGAATTATGGAATTCTTTTTGACGATTTTGGGGGTAATGAACTGCACACGAAGGGATAGTTATTTTCACTCGCATTCTTTACGCGTATACACAGTTCTGTAAAAATGTATTTTCCCTTTTTAGAGTTGGTGTGGGTGTCCCAGGGAAAGTTGTCTCAAAACACGGGAAATTAGCGTGGGCTGAAGAAAGGTTATTTAGAAGAGGGCACTATCAGAAGAAGTTTGTATAACAGTTTGCCGTATGAGGGATCTCAGAATCTCCTGACACACAGGCGGTTGTGCGTCGAGTTACGAGATACTTCAGTTTGCCACTAGTCAAAATTCAATAGCTTTTTAAACACTGACAAAAAGTTCCACAGATTTACAAATAACTTACAGGGTTTACAGAAGGTAAAGGTGAAAGACTTCTCCTGAAATATTATTTTCAATTCAATTCAACTCAAAAATGGTTTATTAAAACATGACTCGCAGTTAAAAAACTGAATTGCACATGTCAACATTGCACATGTCATTCCATTAGATGCTCTACTTTTTGAGAAACTATTAAATCAATTATAAATTCTCGAAATCAATCGAGAACAACTGATTTATTTTAAATACATGTCAAACACGGCGAAACGTGCGGAAACAAGGGTGGGCTTTCCCGTTTTTTCTCCCGACTCCGATGACCGATTGAGCCAAAATTTTCACAGGTTTGTTGTTTTATATATAAGTTGTGATACACAAAGTGTGGGCCTTTGGACAATACTATTTACCGATGTTGTTCGATTGCTTTAAAGGCAGTGGACACTGGTAATTACCGAAAAGAAAATTATTATCATAAAACTTTACTTGATTATGAGTAATGAGGAGAGGTTGATAGTACAAAACATTGTGAGCAACGGCTCCCTCTGAATTAAGTAATGTAGTTTTCGAGAAAGTAGTAATTTTCCACCAATTTGATTTAAAGATCTCAGATTTATAATTTGAGCTCTCGAAATCAAGCATCTGACAGCACACAACTACGTGTGACCATGGTGCTTTTTCTTTCACTATTATTTCGCAACTTCGATGACCAATTGAACTCAAATTTTCACAGCGTTGCTATTTAATTTATGCATATGTTGAAATGCACCAACTGTGAAGAGTAGTCTTGGACAATATTACCAATAGTGTCCACTGTCTTTAAGAACAACTCTAAAAATACCATGCGACTAATCAGGAACTGAATAGAACCCTGTTTAAATGATACGCCCCTTCTGTCTTATTCATGAGTTTTAGGTGCCCATAAACGGTAAATAATAGCGCCACCAAGTGACTTTGACTTAATAATATTTTTGAACACCCGCCGGAGGGCCTCTCAACTATGTGCGCTCATCATAAAATTAGATACACGTCAATTGAAACCTCACATTTACCGTCGCAAACATTAGTTTGCCTTCATTCTTAACAAGAAAGGTATGACAATGATTTTTTATAAAGTCCGTTCACAAGACTATCAAATAACACTAATGGCCATCTGTTAAACGATTCATGACATTACTTGAAACAAACACAGGATATTGTGTAGGGATACACCAAATTAAAATTACCACTAAATACCTCAAATTTAGGGGGAAATGTTGTTCAGAAAAGAAAGAGAGAAAATTCAAGTACAAACACTATGGGTTTGACTTATGATTTTAGCAAAGCTGTTGCTAACCCAAAGGGTTGAACAGATCAGAACGTGCCCCAGAAGTAAAACTTTGTCATTCCTTTGAAAAGGAAATGGATTTGTTTCATTATTGCTTCGACTCAAAACAAAGTTTACGGAAATACCAATTTCTGAACATGGGACCACCTTCAGCAGTATGGCTGGTTAAATTGATTAAAATATACCCGTGTGTGGCAAACTCAATCCTTCAACCCTTACCCGTTGCACGTTTCCGACCTTTTTGTCCAGATTGAAAAATAAAAGAAAAGGAACTCTAAATGTCTTTCTTGTCCATTCCATCATTTTTGAGGGCAAACTTTTTGGTCTGATTGGCAGCGTGCCCCCCGTGGGCTAAATTGGGCACCAATAGCGGTTGGGTCATTGTGTTTGGACTGACATGCGGCAATTAGCCACGGCCTCATATTGCACTCGTATTTGGGAGTCGTGTCCGTGATTTACCGTGACCGCTTTCACTTGGTCACGGGGGCTGGAACTTCGCTGGCCAGGGCAACTTTAGCATGGAATTCGCCTCCCCTCTCGTTCAGTGTTTGAAGAATAATGTGTACAAAGCTAAGTATCACATTTCAATCAAACTTATGAGTCCCTTAGGTACGTCTGGGTTACTGATAGCACTGTTTATTTTTAAGTTTTTATAAATATTTCCTGCGGGAAAATAATTGCCTTGAATACACAGAGATGCAATACCACCCATGGGTGACAAGGAACTAATCGGCAAAAGTAAAAATGTAGTTAGGCAACTATCAAGTTTGATTGTCCGAGCATAAGAGAAAACTCAGCGATTCTTGAAATGAGGGACATGTTGCCTTGGATCGGACGAGTTGGTCCATAAAAAGCCGTTTGTAACTGTTTGATACAAAATGCATATGGTTGGAAAGATACTTTAAAAGTAAAATACAATGATTCACAAAAATTTGCCTCGACATTGCATGGTTTTCCTTTTGCTTTGCGAACTAACACGGTCGGCCATTTATGGGAGTCATCAACATCAAAATAATGGCCGACTGTGTTAGTCGACGAGGTAAAAGGAATAACGTGCAATTTGGAGGCATGTTTGTGTGGATCATTGTATTCTACTTTTACAACAAATTTCTACCACTTCCATTTTTTAACAAACGGTTACAAACGTTTTTCAAAAACCAACTCGACCGATCCAAGGTCCAAGGCAAGTGTCCCTTTAAGTCCGTCTCACTTTTCTCATAACACTTATGGAAAGAACTTCCTACCGCTGTTAATGGTTTTCGCAAAAAACTAAGAAGTGCTAGGCCAGTGAATGTAGTAATAGCCAAGAAAACAGTTATCGTTTTAAACACCTTTTTCCTGCTGAAGGAAAATAAATGCTAGCAACGCCATGGAGAAGCCCGCGGGTTCGTGATTTACATTGCGGACTCCTCAAGCAGCAGCAACGGCGACTCGTGCACTGGAATTCGGCGGTTATTTCACGTCGTTCCCCCCGGTGTTGTTGACGCACAAACCACAACACGGCCGTGATTTAAACATACTGTTGCGTGAATCTAGAAACATCAGGATGTTCTGTTCCACAATTTCATGCTGTAATAAATTACGCTTTAGTGATGCCAAACAGATACTGAAAAAAGAACAGCGAACAGCTTCAAATCTTGCCTCAAATTCTTGATGAATATGCGCAGACGAAAGGCGAAGTAGAACGTTCCTTAGCAATATTAAAACAAACCATAGCTTCATTTTGTTTAACAAACATTTCTTTTAAATAATTTCAACGAATTGTTTAACATTGTCGTATGGGGAGATACACTTTGTCACAGTACATTAGTCACCATGTATATACTAAGGCTTTATCAACAGCTTTTGACCAGTTCCTAACTCGTAAGCACAAACATTGCCTGACTCGTTATTTATAAAGGCATGCAGAAGTTATGAATATGAGGGAATCAACATATTATTGGGAAAAAAGTTATAAACCGTAACTGGTTGGTGGCATATGTATGCTAAGGTGACATCTTTCTGTGCTTTTAGTGTGAGTGTCATTGTCATTAGTTGATTATACAGGCTATAAATTTGATTCATTTTGGGGTATTATGTTCTTGTAAACAAAGTTAAAAATGAAAAGAAAAACCACAAACAAACGGTACACGAAGATTTAAAATAATGAAATTTGCCTAAAAGGTAATGTTAGCTAGCTTTTTCATAATGTACTAACGCGACAGAGAGTTAGTCATTTCATACACAAAATAACCTCTTTCACGGGTTCATATATCAAGTTTCTTTCAGCTTTAACATGTGTATAGAACTTGAACATACAACCAGATATTACTTGGGCAACATTTTGACAGGTCCAGAGAAGTTTCAACTAGCCTTTTGCAAGTTGACATTTTAAGAAAACATCTTTGTATACAGAAACAAAAGTTTCACTGAACTTTAGTGCTTTAGACGCACCGATAAAAGTGAGAACAAACGATTGCTACCTTTGATGTGAACATACATTTACAACTCCTTCCAACTTCCAAAGGGGGGGGGGGGGTGACGACATTACTAAAGTGACTCCGGATGCTCCGTGTCACTTCGTGTAATTCAACAAGTCACTCCGGGTGTGCTCCAGGTGACAAGATCCACCAAGGCATGTTACTCCGGGTGACAAGTCTGCCGTACTCCGGCTCACAATCAATGCCAGTTCGGATTATACACCCCTCTTAAATATACACACCTTAACTCGTGTATTAACAGACAAGACAAATACCTCTGTAACTACATTTATTCGACGATCACAATTGGATCGCATCATACGTGCGAACCAATAGACATTTTGATTTTTCAAACACTATACCTAAATCAAGCCAGAGGGAGAACAAAAAGCTTCAAAGAATATTAAAGCCCGCTCCGTGAGGTTGCATATAGAGTTTTAAACTTCACATATTGTCTGATGATGAAACTAAAAACAGTGATAAAGAAGAGCTCAATTTGATTTCCATAACACACAAACACAAAAAAAAAAAAATTGAAGCGGCAGATTTGACTGGTAACTAGATGCCGCACAATTACACGTGAGTAATAATTGCGCCCCGGGGATTCATGCTGTTGTATACGAATCTTGGATAATGGACGAGCAGGGTAAAGTGTAACTTTGTACAACTGATTTCACAGCAGTAAATCCATGACATTTGGTAAAAAGCACAAGACGTATCTGTTGTCATCCCGGATTGACCAGCGACGTGTTAACTGCCTCTTGTCTTAAAAGTTAGATATCGTCTTACTAGTCTCGAATCAAGACGACCCGTATAATACTGTTTAAAACATAAGACATCAATGCTCACAGGTTAAAAACTGTATCACACGAAACGTATTAAATCAATAAGCTCAAAATAAGTCAAGGCGTTTATGTTCCATTATACATAAACACATTCTGGAGTGATATGAGTGCAGAGTGGGCGGGTTGAAGTCTAATTGGGAGGGATAATCCATTGTTTTATTTGGGAACGGTAGCTAACCACCTGTAACATCCAGTTCGTCGTGTCCCCCACCCCTACCCCATCCACCCCCAGTACAATAAGGGCCTTGACACACGATGTAACCTTTCCAAGCAACTTGAAGGAAACCAACTGCAGTTCATGCAAGCAGTACCACGTTTTAAGCACATAAGTATTTTTTTTTTCAAACAATTTCTCTTTACATACTCAAGAATAGTAGCCTATGTGACGTTCAAATGTGAATGAATTCTCTTCTTGGAGATTGCATGGAGCTGGTTACATGTAAGTTGCAATGCGTAACATGACCAACAGTACCGTCTCAAAAGGGAGTGGTGGGGGGGGGGGGGGAGGAGAGCCCAACACATAATCTTCAATCTACTCAAACAGAACATGACCAACAACGATTCAAACTTTACGATTACAATGCAGCAATACGATGTTAAAAGCGGTTGTTATTACCAACAGCCTCAGCCACGGTGTTCTCTAATGATGTCATATCTAACCGCAATGCAGAACCAGTTATTGTGTGGGTTTGCGTTTCAAGGAAACACCAAAAACAACATCTCAAAAACCAAAGACAGATCATGGTTTCAGCAAACAGAACGTTTTAGAAGTTAAAGGCAGTGGACACATATTGGTAATTACTCAAAATAATTATCAGCATAAAACCTCACTTGGTAACAATTAATGGGGAGAGGTTGTTAGTATAAAAAATTGTGAGAAACGGCTCCCTCTGAAGTGACGTAGTTTTCGAGAAAGAAGTAATTTCCTCGAATTTGATTTCGAGACCTCAAGTTTAGCATCTGAAAGCACACAACTTCGTGTGAGAAGGGCGTTTTTTTCTTTCATAGTTATCTCGGAACTTCGACGACCATTAAGCTCAAATTTTCAGAGGTTTGTTATTTTATGCATATGTTGAGATACATCAAGTGAGAAGACTGGTCTTTGACAATTACCAATAGTGTGCAGTGTCTTTAAGAAGGTATGAGGAGCCGTGGCAGCTGATGTCGAGTTTACACCCGGGTCTCTATAAACGATAGAGGCCGCCATAAAAACAAGTTTATTACAGCGCACAATTACCTGATCTATGAAGAGTGACACACAAGCTTCACTACATTTCCGAAATTGTTGAACTTTTGTTGTTGTATTTCTCATGATGAAAGTAATTTGATGATAAAGAAATGAAGGGACAGGCCTTGAATTTCATCTTTGTGAGGGCAGGGCAATTTTCAGTTTACAAAAGGCACGTCAATTTAAAAATCTTAGTGGAAGCTTTTGAAGGGGCACCAAGGCCAATACCAATTACCAGATGACATCGCCTCCGTGGCCTATGTGTAATTTCAGGCCTGAAGGGGCATGGAAGGAGGTGGTCACCTTGAGGGAAGCTATACGTTAATAGCAGGGCCCAATTTCATAGAGCTGCTAAGCACACAAATTTGCTTAGCACGAAATTTTTGCCTCAATAACAACAGGATTACCAACCAAACTTTCATGTGATTTGCAGGATAAGCAAACTACAACTGAATACCAGTAACAAGCAATATGCAACAAATGAAAATTTGGTTGGTAATCCTGTTTTTATCAAGCAACAAATTTCATGCTAAGCAATTTTTGTGCTCAGCAGCTATATGAGATTGGGTCCAGATATCATACGTAGAGAGCACAACAGGTTTTGAGAAGTGACATAGAGGAAACAAAGCTGCCCAACAAACACCAGTATACATTGGAGCAGAGAGATAGAAAAAGGGTAAATTAAAAAGACACGAGAATCAAACATGGAATTGCAGACATGGCTGTGATTGAAAACTTAATAAAGATGAAAATTACCGAAAAATAGAAAGTGGATTCTGAACTTCACCAATTCATGTTCCTAATCGATTGTCAGTTTTTTTCTGGCAAACAACAAGGAATATCGGGAAAAGTTATGACAAATCACACGCCTGCATGTTGGCATTACGTATAGGAGCAGAGACGGGAAGCAGCAGCTCGTATGATATAATGCCCAATTAATAATAATGCCCAATTAATAATTCTCCCACAAAACCAACCTCGACAACCATCATGTGAAGCCCTCAATCCATACACTGTAGCCTCTTAAAAGTTGAATCATAGCAACTTGGTCTGATTGAAACTGATGTAATGTTTGAATAAAGAAGTTTTGCCGAAGGGATGTTTACCTCTTTGTTTATACGTTGTATTTGAACATGTCGAGATAGTTAATAAATAACACAAAGGGAGTTAGACGAATGGAATACAGTTATTAGAGACAGGTTTAATACTACGATATGTCTCTCTGCCCTCACTGCGCAAGAAAAAACCAGTGCCGAGTGGGTACAGTTTTTGTCAAAACAAGCCTCGTGACTGCTACCCCTGAGGGGGTGCCCACACCTGCACTACGACTACCCAGTCTAGGTGTTCCACTCTATTGTTCTTGCTCATGCCAATCAAACCAAGGGTGAAAGGGTTGCCCCCTCGGGCCCGGCACGGCGTAGCCCCGCAAAAGGGGCTCCTCGTAACCCGCTCGGAAGTCCGGTGGCCACTTGTTGAGTTGTTGTGTATGTGTGTCTTTTATTCTTATTGTGGGGAAAAAACTAAAGCAATTTGAATTTAGCTCCTCGATGGGGTTTTGATCGCTACTCGTAAAGGGCCCCAGATGTAAGGGCCTTGCCGAATTGATGTTGAGGACACAACAACAACTACTACAACCCACTTGCTTAGATGAGGCACTTATACACAGGCATAGATGGGTTTGTATGATGTACAGATCAAGCTATTCTACTGCACAACTCCAGACATATGTAAGAGGGTTGATTCGACAATTGTCACTCTCTCAACTGCACTTGCGAAACACAATAGATATTCAAGATTATTTGCTGAGGATTAAATCACGAACGCGGATTGATGTTTATTTGTTTCAGTGGGAATCTGGACCATTACAGTAATGCATGTATCATGGGGGTGGGCCTACACCTATTGCATGCATGAATTCACGGACGGATAGGCTAACAATTATCACAATAAAAATAACGACACGGTCTGCTGTGTTATACCGTGGAGGAAAAATAAGATACAATAAATGGTACAATACGGTAGTAATATGTAATTTTGTAACTTTTAAAATAGGATTGTCTGCTATTATCCTGATTGTTATAGCTTTGTGTTACATTATACGCTTTGAGGCCGTTGTATAGCCATTACTGCACTTCACATGTATCCTTCCATTATCATCAGCATCATCAATATTATTGTGTGTTAAAAATTACAACAATTTGCGGACATTATTTAGGTTTGAGGCAGCCCAAAATCAAGTTAGCCAACAAGGACATGGCACACGTGATATAAAAGCCATGCTCTCCACAGAATAAAGCCACACAGCAAGCAGACCACTTATCAAGGAATATCACAACAACCGGGCAGAAGACAAAACCAGATGCAAGAACACACAGACAAACAAAAATGGACATGCCAAAAAAACCAAAAAGATTTGGACACGCAATGGGACAAGAACGGAACCAAGACAAAGGACGCCAAACACCACAACAAAACAGAAAGAACAACACACATCAGACTTCCATAAGAACGAGCAACTTGTTCAAGTCAAAACACAATTCCCATTTTGAATAATTAATACTACTGTTGTTTTCCTATCAGTGACATCGCAAAAACGAAATAACGCACAATTGTTTCCAAAAGCAGACACAGTCGTCATTGATATAAATAACTGTCAATTGTATAAAAACTTCTCTTGAAATGACAACCAAGGCCACATCAGAGGCGCAAATCCATCTCTAATAAGACAAGTCACGCGACAGCCTCTACTGACGTCATAACCAATCACCAAGGAGAGACAGATAATTTTCTCGAAATAATTGGGTTTCTCTTGAGCCATCAATAACCGTGCGATGGTCCAGTCTTGTCTTTATTGGGAAGGTGGTGTTTTCCTCATTATAATGACAATCAACGGGCCGAGGGAGCGACTGCGGATCGCGGGGGAAAAAAAGCGCAACAATTGCCCGGTCGATACCGCCATTCAGCCGGTCAATTAAAGAGCAAACATGGTTTCTTTTCAGCAGTGGTGAGCAGGAAAGCCCACTTTTCACACTTCCCCCAAAAAACTTTTAACAGCTTTCTTTTGTCGTATGCCCGCAAAATAAAGGCGGGCTCAATCGACCGGGGGTACGGTCCAGGTATAAGGGAGAGAGAGAGGGGGGTAAATACGGTGGGTTAATTGATGAGTACAGGTAGAAAGGGGGGAGGGTTTATACCGTTGTGTGAGGTCTAGCAAGTAGGGGTAAAAGAAGTGCCAGACCACTAGTCATTGCTCTGGAGCTCAGCATAATAAGTCAAATGCCATGGTGTTGTTAAAATCACGTAGCTCTCATTGTTTGTGTTACGAGGTGTCATGGCAGCCCCTGGGAAGGCTTTAACATGTTTTATTTTTATTTTAATGTTTTCCGACCACAACAAGACCTGCCACCCAACTTGCCCTTTGTGAGTCTTAACTGGTTATGCCAGAGGTCACATTTTAAAACCCTCCTGTCAAAGCCCAGGAAGTGAAAACCACTCACGATAATATATTCACACCGAAACG
Source organism: Asterias amurensis (assembly GCF_032118995.1). Lineage (NCBI taxonomy): Eukaryota > Metazoa > Echinodermata > Asteroidea > Forcipulatida > Asteriidae > Asterias > Asterias amurensis. The sequence goes on along the minus strand of NC_092648.1, from coordinate 11,950,952 downwards.
TTCCCAATCTAAAAAAACTTGTAACTATTTCAACATTCATCCGGGAATTGGTTTTTGGCAACGGTTTAAACAACCCTAAGAACTGCCTGAAAACCACTTCACAAGATTAACGTAGTATCGGCACGTTCAAGCATAGAGCAAGGAACTGTTCCTTGATCTATGTTTCACGTACAGAAGAGTTGGTTTTAAGTACAGAAGAGTTGGTATGCAAGTAAGATAACGAAAGAAGATCATTTTCACACAACGATCTGAACGCTCACAATTTCGGCAGGATCCTGGCGCGTATTTTGTTTGATCTATGTTTCACGTGGAGTTGGTTTGCAATTTACGATAACGAAAAGAGGAGCATTTTCACACAGCAGAGATATGAACACTTGTAATTTCGGCATGGATTGTCAGTTTTCCATGCACAAAGCTTGTACATAATTTATGAAATCATTTGATTTCATACTTGCCTCGTTACAAAATAACAAACCGTTTGGTTACATTTCACTCTCAAACGTATAGCCTACTCGTCACTAAGGAAATTCAAGACAAACCATGTCATGCCACAATAAATAAAAGGCAAATGCTTAGTTCAAGTTCCCCCGAGACGCCGTACGTCATCAAAATGTTTTTCGAAATTATGATATCGTTCAGCTTACTACTCAATAAATTTACACACAGTAAGCGGTTTATGTTTTTTTTTTTTTTTTGCCTTTCTATTGATGGGGAAGATGGTTCACTTTAAGTTGTGACTTCCTCCGAAGGGGTCTACATCGACGCCCCCCCCCCGCCCCCATAGTCGAAAGGAAATACTCTCCCATAGTGTTGCTAGCGAACGCTAGCGAAGCTGGATTCAACATTGCAGGACGGCATACCCAAGAAAACATGTAGCTCTCCAGAAATAACATATTACAAAAGGAGAGATAATTTTATACAGACCGTGTCATTATATATGCAATTCGAAAAAAATGAATGACTTGAATAAAAGGAGACAGTCTTTTATGAATACATTACTCTTAACCACTCCGAAATCAACAGAATGATTTTGCTTTGCCACAGGCCCTGTAAATAGATACTTGATTTCCCCAGCATAAACCATTTTTCTCAGTTTCAATCTATAAATATTCATCCGTGTAGAAGACACTAAAGCCTTAAAAACACGAGCACTAATGTTTCTTGAATTCTATTTTCTTGTCTTTTTCTTCATTTCCCAAGATAGATCGCCGCCACTTGGCACCTAACGTCGCCCACGGATAAGAAAAATTGCAGGGGAGCCTAAATGGTTGGGGCACCACGTCCCACCGATCAAATATCATCATTTACATCAATTTTTCACCCCAAACAATGATGTCCCACTTGTTAGCGTTCGGGATAAAACGATATCCCGATCTGAATCTATCCCGGTTCCTAAAAAAGAACAAAGGTATTTAGCCATTAAGCTGGTAACACGAAATCCGCGATGAAGTTCAGGCCCTGCGGACAGGTATTAAAGACGAAAATTAAGGAGGTGTAGCTGCAACTATATTTGATAAAATGATCGCTATGGGTTGATCACTTGTAATGGCCCGCGTGTCGATCCACCGGCCAGGCAAGACATCTTGAGCGCAATGATATTCTAGAGACCTTGTTAGGAGTTTAAATTGTCCAGAGGCAGTGCCTGTTGCAACCACTTGTATCGTGTTATGTTCCAAATAGCAGATCGATAAAGGAAATACAAGTCATGTAAATTCATGACCTAGGAGACACACTCTATAACGGATATTCAACTGTGACAATTAGGTTTTCTACAACCAGCGCTTTATACCCCGAAGGCTTTTAAGACTCAGGCAACCTGCCATGGTGATCTCTCTCCACAGCGACAACCCCAACGCATCTCTCCAATATAGAGCCGTCGGTTCAACTTCTCTCCAAATAAACCTCTAAAGCTACTTCTCCGTAGAGGGAAAGGAAAACACAAATTGTAGAACAAACTCTGAGTGTTTTGAATATTTCATGGTTTTGCTGCCTTGGAGCTGGTCTATTGCTCGAGCCGTGGCCAAGCAGCCAGCACGTGTAGTGGTTCCCACAAAGGTCGTTGCACGATCGATAGCGATAATTTCGTGTTTGACGTTCTAATCGAGCTTGAATCAGATACACTACCAACATTTGGCAGTGGATGTTTGCGGAAAACATCATTGCAAGTTTACAGTGAGCATGAGGGCATGGAAAGCATAACACAAACTATTTACTCTGGGCCGCCGGCAGTTTGTCTTAGCGCTTTGCAATCCGAAAATCCGGGCAGCCTCGTGTGCTATGTGCTCCATATCTCGCCAACAAGCTATCGATAGGTTACGCGGTAGGTCTTTATTTGATTGCCCGAACAAACAGGGGATGTGTAAGGGTGGTTTTTGGACTAGCCAGAGGGGGTTGGGTTTAGGAAACTCTTGACCTGCTTGTTGCATGCAAGGAGAAGTTCATAGCCACTAAGTTGTGAAATCAACTCCTTATATAGCCAGCACCGATGGTATTAAACATCTCGAGTGTAGGCCTACATGATCTAGAAACAGCTTCAGGTGCAGTGTACATCGCAATGTGTGTTTTCTTCTCACTCGGTCAAAACAGAACTATTTAAAATTTGAAGTAACATTCAAATAGATGAAATCCTTATTCTGTTTCTGTTTTTTGTTTAAAGGGATCTTTATGCCTTATTTATGACACGGCACTCGAAAATTCTCAACAACAGCACAATATACGGACACGCATTGGCAAGGGGGGTACAAATATCCATTGCACAAACATATGAATGGCTCACAAGTAACGTCGTTTTAAATATTAAAACTGATATTGAAAGTATAAACTGAAACTGCGTTTAGGTAAACAAGCCTGTTTGTGTTAGTCTACAAACTAATGAATGGCATTAGTTTGTATACTGCTCGTTGGTAGATAACGATAAAGATGGCAAGGGCAATTTTTATTTGTTTATAAATTGTGCTTTACAAATTGCTGCTATTGCAAGTTTAAGCAGGATAAGGGCAGAATTTCATAATTTGTGCTTAACAAATTGCTGCTAAGCAGAAATGATCAGGATACCATTCCCAACTTGTACATGTGACATGTCAGTTTAGCTGGTAACCTTTTGTTGTGCTGAGCTTCTTTCTGTGCTTAAGCGGCTCCTATGAAATTGGGGCCAGCATATGTGGGTCGTATAGTTTGTGACACTGCATGAGAATATAAATGGAAAGTTCTACTCGTGGTTAGTGAAGTGGGATTCAACACGCAACAAGCCTACATTAAGCTCGCGCGATTCATCGCGATTATACCCTACAGCTAACTACTAGAAGTAACTAGTTATTTATTGGCACATTTGCTGAGATTCGAGGGGTAAATACTCGAGACAATTTTACCGAGATTGGAGTTTGCTATGAGTAAATAACACCTAGTGTTTAACACATAGATTAAGCACAATATTATCTTCAAAATTCGCTGTTAGTACACAGCATGGGTACATAGTGGCAGTACACACAACTAGTCCGATGTCTATATACACACACCACCCGAGCTGACAAAACAAACACTTTGCAATTTATCTATATTTTACCAAGAGAAATATTGACATTTTGGTCTGGTTTATCGAACAAATATACATTGTTCCTCATTATCTGTACATAGTGGCGATGATTGCATTACACATTCTTCTCGGTGAGGACCAATTAAGTACTATACGACATACTTATAATAATATGCCACATTTTATTTCCTTAATAACTGTTTATGTAGAATGTAAAAAGAGAGACTACTTTTTTTGAAATAGAAACAAGAGAAACCAAAACTGTACACGTGGTTTGTTAGTTGTATTTTTTCGGTGAAGCAGTTTGGCACGATTTAGGTCTATAAATTACATTGACTCGGTCAATGAAAGTATATAATAGTCCCATTCACACGAGAGCGATTTAGCAAGGGTCCCTTGGTAAAATGTAGCAAGGTTGTACATTTTTACAATATGTAACTCGTGTGAAAAAAAGAAAAAAATATTGTCGCGAGGAATGCAGTAATACGTATTAGCAGTTCTGTTATGTTGTGTACATCTTTCCAGTGCTGTATTTTACTCGATACAATACAAACATTCATGTCTGCCACTATTTGCAAGTGCCTGATTGATAGGCTATAATATCATCATAAAATCCTCAGACTCTCTACGAGAAACATCAAGCTAAATAATATTTTCTGAATGATGGAATTGAGAAGAAATATTTAAAAATAAAGATAAAAATGTCTATTTGTTTTCTTGTTTCTCTTTTCGTTCTGTGTTGCTTCTTCTGCTCCCAGGCGGGGGCAGTGAACATTAAATAATATTTTCTGAATGATGTAATTGAGAAGAAATATTTAAAAATAGAAATAAAAATGTCTATTTGTTTTCTTGTTTGTCTTTTTCGTTCTGTGTTACTTCTTCTGCTCCCAGGCGGGGGCAGTGAACGTTTTTTTTATTTTGAGAAACATCAAGCTTAATAATATTTTATGAATGATGGAATTGAGAAGAAATATTTAAAAGTAAAGATAAAAATGCATATTTTGTTTTCTTGTTTCTCTTTTCGTTCTGTGTTACTTCTTCTGTTCCCAGGAGGGGGCAGTGAACATATTTTTCGTTTAATGCATTATTTGCAGTCGTAAAACGAAACCACTGTGCAGACTACAGACCTGAGCGAATTGATGACTGGAACTTAAACGTGCTCGTTACCAACTACCATCTGCACAACGGACAGAATTCTCCCATAGGTAAAATTAAATATTAAAAGCTGATCAATGCACACAGCAAAATGTTAGATTGATTAGGCCATTGTTGGACAGTGAGGGTTCGTTTTAACAGACCATGGAGGACAGATATGAAGTCAGTTGCATTTCACGCTGGGTTATTTAGTGTGGGTTGGTTTATGTTTTTGTTGATGTACTATTCTAACCACCATACTTTCGAAAACTAGCCTCTTAAATGATATTGATTGATACTCATAAACGACTATTTGGTTTTGATAGCGCTTTTTAAAGTGTATGCTGTGTATGACCAGCATTTTATATTTCCTTGATGTCAGAGGATGCACAGGTTTTCACAAGAATAAAATTGGCTCATTTCAACACGTGGTAAACATACATAAGGGAAGAAGATTGGATACTTTCGGTCCTACACACAACAGCTGTTACCATTTTGCAATTTCCTTGTAACTACGCCTATTTTTATTTGGAGGTTCTTCAACATGTTACTCTACTGTTCCAAAAACAAAGAAACACAATGTGTCACTCAACTAATGCATTGGAGCCACGCTGTAAATGTTTCACTCTGTTCACACCGAAGATTTCTTAATACAAAACTCGGGGTCAGAACTGATCCCTGTTTACCATATTTTGACCGCATGAGGGCGCTTTAATCAGGGAACGTCTTGCAGCACAAGTATAGTTACATCTTATTTTGTACTGCCTGCCATGTAGTTTTCTTGCATCAATGACGCAATACTAGACATTATATTAACTAGAATGAAAAAACACAAGTTTGTTTACTTGGTTTTCATCACACGAAGTTGGTCCATATACGCCCCCACGCGGTCAAAAATAGGACCGAGTCCTAGTCCCGGGAGCCAGACACATATCAGGGTCAGACCCGGAAACTAGTTTAAAATATGGGATTTTAACTTTGCGTCAGTTTGACTCCTTTTTTGTAACACAGACTCGGGGTCACACTGACCATGGAGGTACCTCCATGCACTGACCAAGAAATGGGTCAAGCCCCTAGGTACCTGGACCAGGGTCATCTCTGGCCCTTGAGTCTTAGCGTGCCGATAGTATCTCGCTTGAAATTGTACGTTATTATAAATTAGAAATATCTTAAGTAGCATTTGAAATTGTGCATGGTGGAAATACGATATGAAATATCTTACAAATTTGAAGGCAACGCCTAACGCTAGACCATGGTAACACCTTCCTCCATGGTTACACTTTATCATCAGATAAACCATGCCATACAGAAAGAACAGTGAGCAAGAAAGACCAAAATAATCCATGAGAGCTGCCATGTGAAAAATGAATACCCCCTGGTTAATCCTTCGCCCCACCCCTACAACTACGGCAGCACGATCTCCTTTTCATGCTATAAATTACAAGCTGTTCATCATTATTTGCACCGTAATGATCCCACTTTTGTGGGCCCCTTAAACCCATCTATTGATGGGGATGTCGCGGCCTTGTCAAAGCTTTGTCGGGGTCCGGGCGGGGGATCGCTTACTCTATGGTCATATCAAACGTTCCTGGTCATTAATGTTCAGGCAAAAGTTTGAGTGATGAAAACAAAGTTTCCCTTCTAATCCAATAAGATTGTCTGTCACACGCATCAAAGGACCGAATTGATGTTGGGGTACCGGGAGAGGGTCAAAAGACCCCGAAACCAACCCCCTTCACACCCCTTTTGTTGACTTTGTAAAAAGATAACCCCCCTTTACCTGAGGTGTTTTATTACAGGAGATTGATAGTGGTTTAACAATGGGGCTATTACAGTTTTCACACTGGGGTTTCGGGTGGATCACAGCGGGGTGCAAATTGCTATCCCTTTCAACACTGTCAACAATTGTTGTTGTGTGGGGACATAAGGGGTATTATCCCTATCTGTCATTTAGATGTCTAGTTTAAAAAGACAATAACAAAATATCTGGGAAAGAGGTTTGGATTCTCAAAATACTAAACACATGTATATTTCCTTCATGACACATATTGACGAACCGTAATTTCTATAACTACAAGGACCGTGGAGCATGGACCAGAAACTGAAGAAGTAAACTGTATAACAAACTCGGAATGGCCGTTTGATATTCGGACAAGCCTCCAAACCTGGCTCAAACCATCTGAAACAATGGAGGTATACTTCCACTCTTAAACCATGGATCAATCGATGTTCAACCCATAAATCCCTTGCCTTTTGCTCAAACCATACAGCTCACATGACATTGGCAAGACAGAAGGAGTTTCAGAAATTTAAATTATAGGAGAAAAATTCTGCTGTACAACTGTACAAAGAAATCATTTCTTAACATTAATTTCTGGTTGGATTGTTCTGTACACAACTAACCTTGTTCTTTTCCAATTCAAGTGTCTTCACTCAATTGTCTCAAAACCTCATGTGGCTCAAACCATGTGCTGTAAAGGAATAGGGAACAAAAAATACTATCATGACACAATGTAAAAAAAAAAAAAAAAACGGCGTTCAAAATTCCCATGTAATTTATTTTCTGTCTCGTTATTTTCTACACCAATCTTGCCGCGTTCAAAAGAAAAACTAATTAGTGATGCATGTCGTCAACACGCACGGTTTTGAGCAGTACATAAACGTGCAAAAATAGGCAGTTAATTAATAACGTAGATTGCAAGTGTTAATTACTTCATCACGGTGAGGCATACTGGGCGGTAGCAGCTTTTGTGTCGAGAGTTTTTCGCTCTGGGGCAAACGGATGTTCTTTTTATTGGGATTTATTTCTGCAAGTCTTAAACCCGGAATCAAACGATGCTCTCCGTGGCGTGGAAGAAATCTGCTGAATAGAAGAGGCGGGCACGTGTGATTTATTTCGCAGATGACGCACTTGTTAATGAGGCTTTCCCATTGTTTTTTTTTTGGAAAGCTGTTGTTTCATTCCCTTCGAACTGGGTCACACGGTTGTTTGTGCATTGTTTGGAAGTTGCATTTTTTTTTCAAATCTAGACGCTGCCCGCTGGTACACATTGACTTTATAAGAAAAAGTTTAGTTTGATTAATTAGTCATTTACAGAGCAACAGTGCATACTAATCAACAAACTAAAACAAAAACTCAAAGGATTAATGTTTGTTGTATACATGAAACACATTACTAAATTTCAAATCTTGACTTAAATCTTCGAAGTTTGTAAGTTAGTATAGAATACCTCATGTCAAGTACTACTTGAACATTAAATTTTCATTTTCTTATTACATGAAAATAAACACAGAACGGTTTCAAAGAACGATAGTCTCTACCAAAATCAAATAGATTGTTTCCTTTATGTACAGATATAAAAAATAAGATGTAAACCCGCACAAAATTATTTGTTTAATTGCCAGAAGGCCAATTACAGTTGACATCATGAGGGACAATATATTTCAGCTTAAACTAAATCCATCCAGAATGAAAACGTCTAAACGCAAATCACATAGGCTAATAACACAAACAGGCTCAGGGCAATTCCGCAGAACCATGCTTTAAAGAAAACCAGAAACGGTTTGACTCTCCTTTCTAAAAGTGAGTTAATATTTGGTTTGAAACGGATTCTCGATCTCAATGTGGATTTATCACACGTGATTTTCAGCTTACTGAACTAGCACCCAGTCACAAAAAAGGACGCAATGCTCCACAGACCCATATAACCCCCAACCACAAAGTTCTGTTGGCGGTATAAAAGGCCATAACAAACACTCTTATTTGCCGAGCATTTTGTCGGTAAACGCTTAGCAAATATGACATGAAAGGGGGTTGTTCATAGGAGCCCACAGTGCTAGTGTGCTGTTATGCCTTTCCTTTGATAATGTTGTCCCCTTACTAATTTCTCTTCCGCTTGACTTGGTCTCTGTGAGACGAGCAAACAACATGACAAGTCCGCCCCCCTAATGGTACCCAGTCGATTTCACTTATCCTTACGGTACATAAGAGTCGGAAAAGGCACCGGGCTCCAGTCGCGGTGACAGGGGGGAATCAGTTCTTGGACTTTTGTCAAACGATTTGTCCTGTCTGACTGGTCTTTTTTTTTTATTCAGCACAAATCTCAGATGTCAACATTAAAAAAAAGAATCTGGGTCAAAAGTTAAAAAGAGATTGTGAACATCAAAAGAACCAATGCGATTGACGGCTTGACTGACATATCACTGAGCGGCAAACGGGGCAATGGCTTGATACTTATGTTTGATGGCATACAGTGTGCAACAACCAACCACTTTCCAACCAACTCGGCACCGATGCAAGGTTGGTGCATACGATCATCGCAACACTCGGCTAAGCCATGTCGAGTTGACCACTGGCGAGTCAACCGATAAGTCCGAATGAAATCATAAGAATAGAACTTACTTTATGTCATACAGGTTTACAAATATGACGTCCCAACGACAGACATTAATTTAGCACATGTATTACTATGATTTCGATGAATGTATTTGTACGACAGTTTATCTCATGTAAAGATAATATCTCTATACCTGAATTAGAATATTTGCAACTTTTTATAAAGTGACATGGCATTAAGATTTAAGAAAGGTTTCAGTTCTCATGGGGGAACCAAGGTTCCTTGTCCATTACTAAGAATTTAACAATGTCTCCACTTAGCACTATGTGCTAATCCGCACATCAATATTTAAGCCTTATTTTGTAAGTGTTACTCTAATTTATTCCTACATGCTCCAAGTTAACCCTAGAGGAAGAAATCCTCAAGTAAAAGTCCAGCTTCGTAATGGGAGATCCTCTTTGAAACGTTTCAACCAAAATGAGTTTGTTAATTGCACAAGGTCAAACAAATTAACTAAGCACGCAACAATCAGTGCGTTTGTATACCGTTGGGTATTGACATGTTCTTCTTTTTCTTCACTTGATGTGAGATGTTTCGTGTATGTGTTTATTTTCTTTGCTCTTCCAACAACACCTGAGGTGTCATTTTTGAACAAGTAAGTCCCATTTCCACCCCACCCCCAAACCGGGTATCAACAATTGCTAGGAGAGACCAGCCTTTATCCCAAAATTCACTTTCCAATTAGTGTGCACAATGGGGAAGCCGTTTGTCAGCTAATGGGAGTGTAATTAACTGACAATGTCTTGATCTATACATGCCATGCTTACACACACAAAACAATTCTGTTCATCAATATCCAATTACCGTCCGAACCCGTGGTCATGTTTCCATCCCCACAACTACCATCCTCTCCTTCGTCTATTTTAATAAAAGCCCAGGACATGAATTATCAGCGAGTGCTCCAGAAATCTTACATGAGTATTTCCGGGCTTTTTATTTTTATTTTGAAAACCACATCTAGTCGGCCTCGCTTCTTGAAGCCGGCACGGTGCGCCATTATGCACCCCCTTTCCAAACCAAGCCTACCCTGCAAGCTTAAAGGCAACAAAAGCAGCTTATCCGCGGCAGGGCTTTGAGAAGCTTACCAAACTCCCACGACCATAAAGCTCTAGATGCTAGCATTTTAAACGCACCATTAATAGATGGCTACACCCCCTTTTCTATTTTCTCCCCGTCACTTTTAAGAAGCCCATCAATATTACACCATAGGCCTCGAGCCACCAGCGAGAGAGAAAAAGGGGCTATCGGTTATGGGTGATGAAAGAGCGATTAGTGAGCTAAATTTGGCCCGTCCATAGTGGCCTTTCTCCCCTCGTTGTTTTGACGGTAGCGAGCCTGTATTTCCCCCTGTGTATATGACTGTATACCAGCCGTTTCTAAGCAGTACACTTTAAGGAGACAATAGCCCAGGTGTCCAGTGGAAGATGCCTCAGTCGATATTACCGAATACTGAGCTAGAGTTTGTGTCTTTCACACTCACACCCTACCATGCCCTAAACATCAGACGTTTTCATATAGGCGATCTCAAGGACGTATATATGACAAGGGGTTCGACGACGAAACAAAAAAAAACTAAACAAAAATCGAAAATCCACAGAAAGACTGATCTCATCGCTATTAATAAGAAGAAGAAAATGAGGAGATTAAAAAAAAAACAAGAATCAATTAAGCGATTTAGTTTTAAGCGATACACGACATGCAAACCGTTCTTTTGTATGTCGGTTTGTCTGATATGGTGTGATGCATTTACTATTCTATAGCAATTAGCAATTTTTGAGATTTGGCGGATAAACTTCGAGTCGTTATTTGGGTTAAACTGTTTGTAAACACCCTTAACCGAACAGTGCAATACTAAATCGTCCATCACTTAAAAAGGCTAACAGACGATCATGGGGTTGTTACGCGCTAATTTGAAACTAACCCGAAACAAAAAAGGATGTAAATGACATCAACAGAATAATAACGCACCAGCAAAACATCTTAATAAAACAAAATATCACATTGTGATGGACGGGTTAGAACTTCTGGCCAACTTTAATTTAGGGTGCAGTTTTGTTTTGTAAATGATAATTCCAAGGTATGGCACATCATTATTTTTTTGATGGAGTTAATTTGTTCAAACTCTTTTTCAATAAAAACACATTCTCCTCTATCTAAATTTAACCAGTTAATAAGTTAAATTCGGTTGTAATGTTTTAGTGAAAACAACAAAAACGATTTAAGTTTTGTGAGTGATTTTGTTTACACTTTTTGTTTGATTGCGGCAATCGATATAAGCAATGATCGTTTTAAATTTTCTCACTTTTGACAGTATTAACGCCCGAAACGGATATTTTTCTCAGGAAGATCGGTACCGGTTTTTCAGATTGAAACAGTTTTGCAATGCGGCAATAATACCATTCTGGTACTTCGACATTTTCGTTTCCATTCTCGATTCACCACAATGCTATAGGATTATGCCCGATCTGGTAAAGAATACTGCCCTCTACTGGCTGGATCATACAATTAATATCAATGTATTAACATTCCAAATATTTCTTTGCGTTGTTCCACAAAAGGTTTGTGCAATAGGTATTCGGTGTTTTAAGATGAAGAATTTAGAAATAGTGATCGCTAAAATGGGTATAATGTGCTTCTCCTTAAAATGACACGATTTGCTGTATGGTAAAGTGAGCTCTGCCCGGTCACACGTGACGTCATGATGACATCATCATAGTGGTTGATCTATAATAAGTATCAGTAAGGGCTTTAGTTGACTCATGTTCACAATTGGGGGTGAAATAAAAGACATCTCTGGCCGAGTACGATTGTCGTAAACCACCGGGGTACAATAACGGCCCTAGTTTTATGACGGCTTTTGGATGGGATCGGCAACCCTCAAAGCTCACCAGGCCGTGTCACCTCTCAGGTTCAATGGAAAGGATGTTCGCGCCTTGTTTGATATCAAGACATCATTGTGCAGTGATTACTTTGTCTTCATGTTAATCATTCCTTGTAAATGACTAAAGGTTATTATTATGGCCATCTATAAAGGAGGTTCTTATCTAGAATCGTCTTCCTCAATCAGTGATATTAAACCATCACAAGAGTGTCCAAAGCCATATTGCACATTGTATGATAACAATTGATACAAAGGCATGTACCTGTGTATAGGTATTACTTGAAGTGCCGCCCGGTTTGTTGTTTAAAATCTCTCTAAGGTAGAATAAATCAAAGTTTTTTTTGAAGAGTAGACTCATCAGCTTTAAAGGAACGGAAGTGACAAATCCTTTCTAGTAAATTTCACCACATGTGGTACTCATGGTTCGGCAAAAACTGTGTAAACTGGAGAAAGGAGAACATTCGTTTAATTGGCATTAACAAAAAATCACTTTCAATTTGAGGCCATATCTCAGACAAGAGTTTGCAGTAGACCTAAGTTATTGACTTTATATCTTAAACTTGTTTATTACAAAGACTACAAATACAATTCTCTCAAAGTGAAAACACCACTCTTTACATTTCGAGTTGTCCCTCATAATGGCTCTTTAAAAGGAGTGGTTTTTATTTCACTCTTTAAGAGAGGTTTCACTCCAGGACAAAGTGAAAATCACTAAAAAAGATGCAAACTCCACTGGAATGGAAATTAGCAAGTAAAAGTAACTATTTTTTTCTGTCAATCATTTTGAGCCTACGGGAATGTCATATTTTCATAGCTGCTGGCCCTATAGCATTGGCAATGCAGTAACCTCAATGATCAACGCACTACGTACTGCAACCAAAACTATAGTTTTTACCAGTTTTCTAAAAGCTTATTTCTAGAGGTATGTTTTTTAGTGGTAGAGACAGTTACCACGCAGGGAAGAAAAACGTATAGTGATATCTAACACCGACTGGTGCCTCCGAGCGAGTGATTTGAGCGGTTTGCTTTTACATACGGTCCCTGGCCATTAGCAGAAGAAGAGCAACCACGAATCGCAATGAACTCGGGACCAGCTGTTTAGTTGATTTTCGGAATAGAAGTAGGGTGCTTTTAGCTTCAGGCTGCCCCCTATAAATAAGACTGTTTGCTCACCATGATGTCTTTAGCCTTGGAGGAGAATTTGTCACGGGCTTGAAGGAAAAGACAATCTTAACTTCTCCCCCCTCACCCTCGCGTCGACTTGTATAAATCATAGTTCACCCCAAAGCAAACTTGATCATCTACTGTATCAGTTTACATCCAGTGGTTATTTGGGCATGTATAGAAAGTACACGGCCCACAGCACCCAGTTTGAAACCCACATACCTGGAAATGCTTTTATTGGGATCTTTTAAGGCAGGGTGTTGCGTCCGTGTTGTTGCACAGCTCACCGCGTTAGAATTTGGCACTTTTTGTGCTAAACAATAACAGCAGGGGAAAAAAACTGGAGCGTAGAATTTGCCAGTTGTCTGGTTCCATAGCGGTAGTAATATGTTTAGGGCTTTTGATTGCCGCGGCTTCAGTGAACCCTCGGGGAGGAATTGCTAACCCTCATTTCACCCCTCAGCTCTCCACAATGGTTTGAGCAGGGCGTTGGAAGGTACAGCTCGGGTCCCGTATGCAAGCCCTTCTTGGGAGTGCTCCGTCGGCATGCTTTCACTGCTAAATACTGCTGAATGCTCTTTTTGTTCGATTGATGCACGGGTAACCTCACCACAAAGTGCCCTCTGACTGTGACTGGCTCGACCCAGAGAGAGAATGAGGGAGAAATGAGTTCGGGATATTAGTATTAAACACAGGCATGCTGGCTTCTGTAGTTGTTATTCTCCAGAAGTGGTGACATTTAAACATCGGTAGGGACAGAACTGCACTGCTGTTCTATCATTTTCAATTAAAGAACATTCAAATGATTTTCTGTATAGAGAAAGGGTGCGTTTAGCTTCAGGCTGCCCCTATAAATAAGGCTGTGTGCTCGTCAATTAAAGAACCACCGATAACACAAAAAACACTTAAATTTCAACTGCAATCTTCAGTGCAATACAAAGAAAGATAATGACCAGATACTTCCTGATCAGAACTCAAAACAACATGGATATCACTTTTTAACTTCACTTTTTTTAAACGCGTTAAATTAGCAACTGTTTGCAAAAAAAAGAAACAACTTAGGCAAAATAAAATATCAAATCCGGCAAACAAAACACTTAAACATTTAACATGATGTATGACGATACCTAACAAGGGAAGAGTGTTATACTATTATTTACTCTGAAGAACAAAATATGGACGAAATGATCTGAGAAGAGAAAATGTATAGGTCATAAACAACTGAAGACACACACAGCGCTGTTTCATTTTAAACAACAACCCTCAATACGCTACTACAGGTATGCATAAGTAACACTATGAACAACTCTGACTCAATCAAATATTGAAAGCAGGAACAGCGTGCATTGGGTTACATGTAATATTCATTTAAAAAAGAGCTATTTTTCAATCTCTGCTCGTCCTAACTTTTTATCTGACAGTCTGTGTGAGTTATTTTCCCGAGCACGAATCAACCACTGAGGGCGGTTTTCATGGAGCATGCTAGCTAACTCAAAACCACCGACAACCCTCGCCTCTCTTTCCCAACAAGTCCCTCATAAATAAACAAGCTGAAGGATCATAAACTCCCAGGACCCACGTGTGATTGACAAGCCAATTTGGAATATTTTATGCAAAACTGTCAGGGACTTGGCGCAACGGCTCTCTAGTTTTTGTGTTACTTCTTCGCGCGGCGCATTTTCCCCGCGATATGCAACTTGTAAATCGGGAAACCAAGTTTCGAATTATACACTGGAATGAATGGGGGACATTTGCATTGGTATGATATTATTGTACATAGATATATCACCCATTATTTATATAACAGAAAATATGTTTCAAGATTTGCAAAAACAAAATGTCTCTCGAAAAAAAGATTCAAAGTAAGAGCCACAACAAACCATGGGTATATTTGACAACATTTAGAATTTTTTTAAGAAATAAAAAAAAATAAAATGCTAAGACATTGTTTTTCCGATATTGGCCTCACAGCGTTAGCATTATTTCTATAACAAGTTAGTTGTTACTCCAGGCGAACTTTCAACCGTTCCTCGAAAAGTATTCAAAGTAAATGAGTCACAGAATATTGGAGATTAACAATGTTAAAAGAGTAGAAGAGAACAGAAAGTACTTTTAGGTATGGGCCTATAGATACATCGGACTACATAACAGTGCACACAATCAAACACAGATTGCATCATGCTTTCAAATGCTTGTTTTCATTCGGATTTCTTTTTTTAGTTTCCTACTTGGACCAAAGTATTGTTTTACATCTTAACCCGCCTCTTTTATTTATGTATACGTAACATGTGTCTTATTAACATCATGGGGGTAGAACCTGCACGTTAACAACATAGAGCATGGAAGAGTCACAACTACACATATACTTCCACAGCCCACCTAATACCTTCGCGAGTCACATTGGTGTTAAATATCAATAATCAATAATGGTATAGATTTTTGATTTAGATTTAGAAAGGTTTTGTTGCTTTGCGACTTTTATCAAGTTTGATGTCTGAGCAGTTAATTTGTTTTTATTTACCCCGTCAGTTTCCCTTGTTGTTTATTACTTGATTTTTTCTTTGGGCAAACAGGCCGACCAACAGTGGAGAAAATCTCTTGACAATTTTTCGCACTTAGGTGTTGCTCTAATGTCGGCCTGAACTGGTCCACAGGGCGCTGAATATGAAAGGTTTGGAGGCCAGTCGGCTTTAATAAGGTGCGACTGAAGTCGGCACCCGAAAGCAAAAAAAAACATTGTTCATGAGGCATGCTCTGCCTTTATCTTTTTGAGCACTCTATAAAGGTTAACACAGAGGGCGGCTATTGGAGCGTTTGTTGGTGGGGGAAAAACCGAGACCTAAACTACTGTACATATTTTTTAACCAAGCCGTATAGCGCTACAACACAGAGAGGGGCAATATAATGTTTGCAATCATGGGTACGAGGTACCCCCATTGAACATTCTTCATTGTGGGGGACGTGTCTCTGAATAGTACCTAGTCGATAATCAGGTGAACAATAGGCATGACGTCACGGGTCGCTATAGCTAGGTAGCCGGTGGGCAGTTCCCTGTTGAAGCATCACGTCACGTACCTGATCGCTCAGGTGTGTATAGTGTATAGCAGACAGCTATTGTAGTCTGTTTACGATTCTTGCAACGTCACTGTATCGAGGAAGTAAAATTGATTGTAACAAAAATAATATAACAATGAGAAAAGAAAAAAACTGAGAAATTAATCATATGGATAAAAATAACTTTTTTACCCGTATTGATTTTTTTTAATTTGTAAATTTGGGGTTTGAACATAGGGTTTGGGATAGAAGTGTTTCCAGTGGAAGATGTTGTTAAGCCCTGTTGTCTGGCAGTGTTTGCCAGTTTCTAAGTGATTGACACTTGAAGCGGTTCAATAAAAACGTCCATAAATGGGTGGTCCGTCGGCCAATTTGTCAGCACCGAATGGAGGCGCTGGATGATTTGCCCGTGCACAACCAGGGGGCGTGGCCTATTAATTAGCCTACGTTGTACGTATTTACATAGGTCACTTCGCCGAACCTGCCTCGCGCATAAAATCCTCAACCCTGCACTGGCGAGGGATGACAGTTTGAATACACACGCACACTCGTACGTACACGGACTTGGAGTATTTCCCCCCGATCTATACTGCGTATTGTACAAGAGAGTTAGTGAGGACATCCCTGTCTGTGAGGGAATTCCATGGCAAACAGCGCCATGATTTCACCCAAGTCGGCCTACCATCCAGCCTCCTCTCCAACGCTCCAGAACATGAATTCCATGGGAGCTATGGGTGCGATGAGCACTATGAGTTCGATGAGTTCGATGAACACCATGGGGCATCAGATGAACTCCTACACCAACGGTATGACGGCCGGCGGCATGGGGTCTATGTCGACGATGTCTACCATGAGCATGAACGGGATGGGGAGCATGCCGACAAACATGAACTCCATGAATGGCATGAACTCCATGACGGCTGCAGGTATGTCTACCTTCAACGGAATGAACGGTATGGGTTCTATGAACAGTATGAACGGTATGAACAACTCAGCGGCAATGAGTATGAGACTCGCCGCCCAAGCACAGGCACAGGCCGATACCCTCAATCGTGTCCGGGCCGAGAAAACCTACCGGCGGTCTTACACTCACGCCAAGCCACCCTACTCGTACATCTCCCTCATCACCATGGGCATCCAGCAGTCACCCCAGAAAATGGTCACCCTCAGTGACATCTATCAGTTTATCATGGACCTTTTCCCGTTCTACCGTCAGAACCAACAGCGGTGGCAGAACTCTATCCGCCATAGCCTGTCCTTCAACGATTGTTTCGTCAAAGTGCCCAGAACACCGGACCGTCCCGGGAAGGGAAGCTTCTGGACACTGCACCCAGACGCCGGGAACATGTTCGAGAACGGCTGTTATCTCCGGCGGCAGAAACGCTTCAAGTGTCCCAAGCGGGAGACATTGAGGAAAGAGCAGAAGGATATGACACCGGAGGACGAGGACGGCGAGCACATGGAGAACGGGCACGGCGCCGGGGTGACCGGCTCAAACGCCTCCACGCCAGTCAGCAACGACGCCACCGACGTGTCGCACACCAATCTGCAACCTCACCACCAGATGGCCTCACCGCCCCAACACCAACATCACCACGAGCAACAGCACCACCAGCAGCAACATCACCATCATCACCACCATGACATGCAGAAGATGGAGCCTCCATCCCTCTCACCACCCCCAGCTAGCCTAGCCAGTGCCGGTATCCCAACCCGCCCCATAGCTCATCCAGCTGCATCCATGACCTCCATGACGGCCATGCCAGGTACCTATCCCGCTGCTATGTTTGGACCCGGGGGCCAGCACCCCTCCTTCACCCATCCCTTCTCTATAAACAGCATCATTTCATCGGAACACAAACTGGACATGAAGGGCTACGAGGCCATGGCCTACGCACCTTATAACTCAATGCCGAGCATGACAAGCCCGATGGCCAAACCATCTATGGACTACACGATACCTGCAACTAGCGGTGAGGCAACCTACAGCCAGCTCGCCACAGCGAACCACAACATGTAAACAACAATAACAGTGCAACCTAAAACAGAACAAACTGGTACGTTCAAATCAATCCTAACTCTGTCTTTTCTCATCAGCAGACGACAGGAAAACGAAAACCCACAGATTTGAGATTTGTTTGTACATTGTGTATGTATCAATTGCGATGATGCTGTGGTGGACAATCACGACCAATGTGACTTTATTTCAGTAACTTTTTTTGATTTATAAATGCTATGATGGAAAATGATGTAAATGATTTGTGATTTTGAACTTGTGAGCAATCAGAATAATCCAAATTCAAATAGTCGAAATCGGTGCGTACACATGACGTGCGGATCCAATGTGTGCAAAGTTTACTCTAGGTAGATATGATTTGTTGATATTTATTTATTTGATATTGTTCTACTAGTGGATAGGAGTTTTGTCAATATATTTTAGATATAGTTAGTATACAAATCAAAAGACCATTGATTATTATGAATTGACAACCTTTTTTTTCTTTAAACAACCAAAGCCATCAGTGGTTATTATGATATGACATGTTTGCCACTTTGTTAATGTTTAATGTATTTTTTCTTGATTATTCGCTTGTAATGATCAAGGAATGGATATTCCAAAGTTGCAATTACGTCAACTGAAAAACGCCAAAGATTTCCTTATTCAGTTACATATTGTAATACTTTGGACTGTATATTTAAATCATATTTTTATCAAAATTATGATATTGAACCTATACTTTACATGTACATCCAAAGATTAGAAGCGAAAAAACTCCTGTAACTTACTTTTTAAATGAAGGATGGACTTTTACCAAACAATGAGTTATTTTCAATCGTGTATTTTCCGTTTTCTACAAACTCAAAACTCAAATGTTTGAATCATGTTGAATGAAAGGTGAGAACAACCCTTCTGGTCCTAAACAAACAGTCAACATGTCAGCTGAAGAAAACAAAATTATTTGGAACAAGATTACCCGAATTTTTACATTGCTGCGATGAATTGAATAAAATTATCGTCTCAATATTTGGATTTATTTATAAAACTGTAAATTACAGTTTTTGTTATCGCTGATTTTAACTTTGCCAAAACAAAACTCTTATTTTATACAAGCATTAAGCTGAGCTGTTACTTTACATCAAATGAGAACTGATCATCTTGGACTCATCTCTTGGCTGAAAATAATTGTGATTTCACGACAGAGTTAAACATTTTTCAAACCTGATGTTTTGGTGTGTAATGCTAGCGTCTATCTGATTGACATTTTGAGATGTTTGTTAACAAAAAGAGGTGGGGTTCAAAATGGGTTGAAACCAAATGTGAATTTTATGGCGTTTATTATTGATAATGTTATATTTATAGTATTCTTTAAACTTTTGTTATTTGTTGATGGAATCATTTCAGTGATTGACGTGCCAAAATGATCAGTTTGTGAAAATCACTTGTAAAAACAAATTCTTATAATAATGATGGTAAATGGTGATATGGAAACAGAAAAAAAACATCTAAATAATGTTTCTTCTATTCTTAGTGGTAGGCCCTAGATTATTATTATTAATTTTTTTTGGAAAAGACCGTTATGTACAATTCTTCACTCTATCGTTATTCACTTTTGTTTGGGTTTTTATAAACCGTGAACTCAACAATCTCAACAGGGGAAAAGGAGACCCCTTGTCCCAGGCCGTCAGTGTTTGTGTTTCCAACCAGAAAGAGTTACACAGGTAGAAAAACACACACTCACAAACTCTCGTATTTGACATGGCTGTTTAAATTTGAAGAAGAAAAAAAAGGGAAAAAACTCCGGGCAAAGTTTGCTTTGCGTCATCAGCAGCCTGGGGCACTCGGATTTTCAAAGTACCGGGGCAAAGCCACTAAGAAAAACTGTATAATGTATCAATTTTTATGGGTTCATATTTTGTACACAGTGTTTATTGTATAAACTTAAGAAAAAAACTGAATGAGATTGCATTTCCATCGTACTTTTTCTTCTCCTCTCTCTGAATCTTACTTCATATTTTACAAGAAATATTGATGTTCTTGAAAGAGAGATCTTATCATTTTTTGTTCGCTGAATAAATTCGTTTCCAAAGTGAATTTTTGTTGTGCAACTCAATGCTGTATCGTATTTTGTTTATTGGTGCGACTACAACTTACTTTTATTACTGTTTTCTTCTTAAGTTCAGTTGGAATGGCTGAGTATCTATTTGGGAAACTAGAAAATATCAAGAGTTTGAATTTGTTTATCATTGATGAAGCACTCAGTTGCGTTATACCACATTGAGTTTCATAAATTGCAGATATATTTTCCAGGCTGGTTCACACAAACCATGTCTTATTATTTAGAAATTAAGTTCCATTTTTGTGGCAAACTCTTTCTCTCAATCAAGTTGAGAAGGTTATCATTTTGAAAAACCATCACTTTCAGAAATTTGAATCAAAATAATTTCATATTTTTCTTACCAGTTACAAATGATTCAAGTGTTTTTCAAATCATACTGTCAATGACAGTTTGCTCGCTATTGATCAACGTTTGTTTCACAACACAAAAACGTGTATTTGCCCCTCACTTTTTGTGAAAAGATTATCTTCTGTACTTGGGCTTATATAGAAAAGAGTGTTGATAATGAAACCACCGCACTTGACTGGGTCACTCGCCAGTCTAATAGATTCTCCCACCTAGTGTTGTTCTATTGTGCGTATCGACTACACCGTTCATATTAAGCGGGTAGGTTGCCAATGCCTACGGGCGTGATGCTCACTCAACACAAAAAATATCTGTTCACAGGTTGGTGGTATGTGATATCTAATTTGTATACAAACAATCACCCGTCTTGACAAATGCTGTACGCAACCAAAAACACCGTTAAATTAAGATTCATATGCTATGGTTTTTCAATGGAAAAGGGGGCCACTTGTAGAGTGCAAAAATCCACAAAATCATATTCTAGAGAGTCCAGCATAAAAATAAAACACAGAAAGCTTATTTTGTTTCAAAATCTAATGAACGAGCCTTTTAAATGCGTCCCTCCCCAAAACAATTGTTGATCCATTAACAAAAACAAATTCAAGTAATGTTGTTTTCTTTCACAGTTTCAGTGTGAACATATATAAAGAGTGAAATCCTAAGGTGTTTTTTTCCCAAAAATATGTTCACTTGACAAGTCGCTTGCCAGTCAGCCAGAATGAACTTTGCATCAATCCAGTTCAATTTCAAAATCAAACTATTAAGTTTTGTTTTCCATTCACAGAAAGTTTGTTTTAAAACCCAAACTCATTTTTTCGGAGTCAGTGCAATATGGCCAAGCTATTTTACAAGTGTGGAGTTTAATCGACCATTAACAGCGCCTGACACTGTCGTCTAGTTTATATGCATTACATGATAATTTTGAAGCAACTCTGACAAAATTAAGTTTAAGTTTAGTCCATCTACAACTATCAGCAACAGGCTTTAGCTGCAACAGGCTCTCCCTCTAGTAGTATCCCAGCGTTCGGACAATTTTTTGGAGATGATGGTTTGTGCCCTGAAGTAAAACTGAAAGGAATATCTCTCCGAGATCGACCAAGAAGCCCCGGGTCGATGAGGAAAAGCTAGCGGGTGTTTCAGGATCTCTCCACCCGATAAGGTTCAGCGCCTGTCCCTTCCCCGCCCGGGGAGGTAGGGAAGACAGCCAACATCACATGCTATTGAAGTCACAATTACTTGTCGATTTGCCCCGTGCTTGCATGAGGGTTAACTAGTGTTAAGCTACAGGAATCACAATAGTAATAACATTCGGGGGTCACGATCACTTCAAGAGAGAGATTCGTGATGGATTACTAGTATGATTAAAAATCAATACTACACTTTAAGACATGACGAAAACATACACTACTATTGGGGATTTGCAGTTTGAATTTATAGAATGTCAGTGTATAAAACTGATTTTAAAAGTAAGCATTTTGAAGTGATGGCACAAAGTTCATTCCGCACCACATTCCAAGTAGAATTTCCTTTTTTTGAACAGGAACAAAATCCCATTGTGAATAGTCACAACACGACCGAATGAATTGTAATATCAAATCAAGTCAAACTTGCCGCGTTTTTGTGTGTGTGGATTTAGTCCCTGACTGCACGGCATTTTTCAAGTACATTATTCAATCTTCTCCTTTCCCCTTATAAGTTGCACCTGATTTTTTTCCTTCTTGATCTTCAAGTAAAGCAGGGATGGTTGCGATTGCGGCGCTTGTTTCGTTCTTCTTGTACGGGGTGAATGCGACAAGAATTCGTAATCAGCCCTGCTCGGCCGGCCTACAACAAGCTCGCTAGCACGGCACAGCATTTTAGATACAGCCGTAGTCAAAATGGCGTAGCCTTTTCCATGTGCATGGAGCATGAATCACAACGGTTATTTTTTTATACATAATTAGTTTGTTCCATTGGTGAAGAATTTCTTAACGGATGATAACATGGTGGTAAAGGTCCATGGTTCGGTAGACCCTAATATTAATAAGTCATCCATTGTGTTGTTTAGTGAGGGGAGGGGAGGTGAAACAGCAAGGGCTGTATAATCCATGTGTCCGGGGTGATAGCGGATCACTGGCGGACCTTGCACCCGGAGATTTGTCAAGCTTTGCAGGTATCGTCGATACAGTGTTTTAGACCTCTCCAACTCGATCTTTGGACTCATTTGCGATAAAGTAACTCCGTGTTTTCCTTTTAAGAGATGAGAAGGGAAAAAAACGTGAACAGGAAAATCTCACGACCACTACTTACCATAAATCGGATAACAATGCAAGGTCATAGTTTTGGAAGTCATAAACAGGCACAGGCCTAATACTAAATTATATTACATGAAAAAAGGTAAATTTTAGCTCTAAAAATGTATACACACAATTGTACTCACAATTTGCAACCGCAGTTGGATGTAGGCCTATATCGTTTGGTGCAACACTGAACTAAAGAGTGACCAGAAATCACTAAAGCATAGTTCAATAAATTGTTCTTAAGACAATTGGTCATTATACATGTAAATGCATACATTTGAAAGGACTGTGGGTTTAAACAAATTAAAGGTTTGTTTGGACAAACAACATTGACAACTTCAACCAATGTTTGTACCAAGTGACTGTTATAACTTCACCTGTTTGATTCAATTTAATTTTGTAACAAATAGCAACAAACTATGGTCTACTAATGAAATCATTTATTTGAATTGGACATTTTTACTTGAAATGTCGAGAGTAAAAACAATGAAAACTAGACGTAATTGCATTTGTGCACAAATGCAGAGCTGTTTCGTTAATAAACCTTTTTTCAAATTTCTCAACTGAAATTGAAAACAATGAAAACGAGCTTAATCTATATGCCTTTTTAGATTTGGGTGTTGATGGTGAGAACGATCGAATCCAGTATATGCGTTTATTGCTTCATTCATGAGTACAACAGGTATTTTTGCAAACACATAACGCAAAAGACATATGAGATTCAGCAAAATTCAGATGGGGGGAAATGCATCCACTGGAGAAAGAAAGATCACTTAAGGAATAAAAAGGAGTAACAATCTTATGACAACAGCACAGTATATTTCCATCCCAAGGAGAAAAAAAAATGCGCATGAAAACACATCCATATGACGATCAGACATCCGAGAAGCTATTAATTTGAGAAATAACACCCGGTTACTTATTATCACGCGAATTTCGATTCCCTAGCAAAGGCTTTTAGAGCGTGCGCGGGGTTTCGGAAGAGCGAATCCAAGTGCATTAGTGTGGGGGCCCCTGCTGGCTCGACGAGTTTGCCGTGCGTATAGTCGACCCTGCATATTAGCGTATTTCCCATTCACAAGTAATGGCGGGAAGGTGTCATGTATCAGCGAGGTGGGTCAGGCACAACTTAGAGGTTGGCCCTTTCAACGGTTAGGTCAACACCATGGCGTATCAAGCCGGGCAAGGGTTACGGAAACAATATCTTCTATTTTCCATTTCTTTCCCATTCTCCCGTCTCTCCCCCTCTCTCACTCTACACGGTCCCTCCTCCACGGGTTTGGACGAGAAACCCTCCCCGCACTTGGAACAATTATACTCGGGATTAAGGTTTGGTTTAACACAGTGAAACATCATCGTTCTGGGGGTTTCTTGGTTTTAAGGCTCGGAAATTACATCCGAGCATGGCAGTATAGACTTCCCAGCCAGGCAGACTGAAATACAATAGATGTGTTTCTCTCTTCATTTTGCTTTCCTCTTTGGATGAGGCGGCGCACTTTGGCCGCGAGATGACGTGCACCAAAATGCCCTGTGATTGTGGCTCTTGAGTCAGTGATTGAGAACCCTCATAGGCCGTGGTCTATGACCATACACTCCCCGGCTTTTCCTTAGCCTCTGGGTTACCTTACTACCGTAGTAGTAGTACCCTGGCCCAGGCAATGAAAGATTGGTGTACGGCCCCAGGCAACGTTTAAGGAGCTCCCGTTTCTCCCATATAATTTGTTGGTGATTACATTCCCAAATATTAAATGTACACACAACGAGTGTTATTTGCAGTGATTGAAAGGAGAGACCCCCATTGATTTAGTAAAAAAAGAAGGAAAAAAACCCAAGGAAAACAAATTCAGCGGACTGTGTACCGTACGGTGACGTTACACTATGCAGACATCACATGATGTAAATTATGACTGGTGTATATGAAAATATGTCTTATCTGAAGTCAAATATATGCTGTATTTTAAATCAAATATTTATGTCTTCAAATCAAATATTGCCCCAATCCGTACGGCAATCTTTGTTCAGAATCAACATTTGGGTATTATGATACAGTGGTAAGAAAAAGGATCAGTGTACTGTTATGTTACATCTACCACCCAAAATAAAACAAACCATTGGTACAAATTACGCCCTTGCATTTATGATACATACTTACTTCTGAATTAGGTAAAATGGGCATTATTGGTACTTGGACGAGCTGAATATTTCACATACAAAAACATGTACATGTGTACATTGTAAATAATTATGTTCTCTAAAGTATCTATGAAATATAAATGACACTTCGTAGTTGGTTACACTACGCTACGGCTAACAATCTTCAATTTGTTTTGTTTACAAACGGAAAGTGTTCAGTATGGGTGTACAATATGTAAACCCCAAAACAGAAAGAAAACAATGGGGGGAAATGAATGTATTAAATTAATGGATGTCCTATAGTTATAATGAACTCAATATTTTATGGTAAGATCTAGGGACAGATTTAAATTTAACTTACACCGTTTGAAGATAATGATAGTCAGGAAGCGTATACCTTAAAATATTAGTTGCTAAGGTGCTGTAGTTTTTTGAGAAATGACTAAAACAATGTCACGAAATTACTATTTTCGTTTCATGATCACTAAGACGAAAATTATTTTCATGACATTGATTTACTCATTTCTCAAAAACTACGGCACCTCAACAACTAATATTTCCAGGGAAGCTTTCTACCATCATTATCTTCAAAGTGCACAAGTTTAATGTAAATCTGTGGATATTGTGTTTTATGTTAGACAAAATAGTACATAGACCCTTTAAATGTTACACCGACAATGCTCGAATTTTCTAACACTTGGTACTTCGTTCAGAGAAAGGCATCACAAGCTTGGAACTGAGAATTTGCAATAAGTTGTTTCTTTACTTCTTCTGAGGTCAAAGCAAACCACCAAAACAGAAAAGGCAGGCCGAGGTCCCTCGTGGACCGAAATGTGTTCCCGTATACACAACAAAGAAACAGCCATTTGATGGGTTTATTGGTCTTGTAACATAGAGCCACGTGAGGTACAGGGGGCAAAACATTTGTAGTGGTGTTATGGTCTGTACCCCTGTCAGTTCACCCTCAGACCTGGGCTTGTTTACCCGACTTTGTTCTCATCTTTTTCAGCGAGCAATTAGCGGCACACGGCCACAAAGGTACCGTGCTGGGCTTAACTGTAGATTACCCCCCAATAGAACAATACACGCCAAGTACTTAAGAAGTGTTGGTGATAGCCGTAATCTACCCCCCATAAGAGTAAACCGCGTCTTGGTTCGGCCCCCCTCATAAAAAAACTCAAAGGAACCTACCCGCAACATAGGTGTGAATTATACAAGGGTTTTTATATCCAGCTTTAAACTACTACACGGCAGGCGATTCGCTTTTAACTCCAAACTTGATGATAAGCTAAACAGTATACACTTGGGCAAAAAGGTCCCAATTAACGGATTCGCACCTACGGTTGCACCCCCAGTTTCTATTATACCTCGGGGCTGCTGCGACTACACTAGCGGGCAAAAAGGCAAGGCGTTCTCTTTTAACTTTACACGTCTCAAGGGAATTTTAGTGCAGTCGCCCGGACCAACATAAATTTTTCATGGTTTCTTGGGTTACGCACCCATTTTGCATGTGTATTGGCTGGACCAACGGTCGTGGTTTTTTTTCCTCTCTCTTATTTCTGTGTCCCCCCGTCTTGACTGGCATGACTGTTAGCTTCAGAAGGGGAGCGTGCACGCTATATCGACTGGGAAGGGAAGCGGACAAGGGGGACATCGGCCCGGCTTACACGTGCTCGCACTGATAGAAGGCATTTTGTGGATAACAATCTTCAAACCAGTGACAAACTCAGACTCTGTAATGGCCGCTTATAATTTTATATAACCCCCTTTTATCGACACGACAGCTTTTTTTCTCTCTTCTTGTTGAGGGGGAGGGCTTACTATACAAACACCGTCAGCGAACACTGTTCTCACGGAATGCCCCCAAGCAATGAGCTTTCAACCAATGTTCAGCAGTCGATCATTCACTGCAATTTACTTGCATTCATTCCAATTCATTTGTTTTCACTTTACAGCATTTTTTACTTGACTGTTTAATCACCAGTTACTGGCCAACACGAACATCTATACCAATACCTTGTCTTTGTAGATTTAAATACATCAAAGGTGTTTAAGTAAATCTTGTGTAACATATCCGAACGAAATTTTTTCTTTGTTTTCGAAAAAACACAATTTTGACATTGGCATCCATATTCATTGTTTAACCATCAATGAATCAAGTTAAGGTACGACATCAGTCATTGGCCAACATACTGACTGTGCATTGAATCCCTATGAAGTACAGCTTTGAGTAGTAATGACAACTGTTGCTTTTTACTTGTAGTTTACAATACTCTCTTTGAATCAAGATAATGTACAGTAGTGCCGCTATTAGAAACAAACTGTGTTACCCCCCGCCCCCCGTAGGCTTACACACTTTGAACCCCAGAAAGCACAGTCCAATCAACATGCTATAAAATCACGTACTCCTCTGACGGAGTTGCCAAACCTGAACATAGTTTAAAGACAGTGGACACTATTGGTAATTGTCAAAAACTAGCCTTCACAGTTGCTGTATCTGATCATATGCATAAAATAACAAACCTGTGAAAATTTGAGCTCAATCGGTCATCGAAGTTGCGAGATAATAATGAAAGAAAAATAACCATTGTCACACGAAGTTGTGTGCGTTTAGATGGTTGATTTCGAGACCTCAAGTTCTAAACCTGAGGTCTCGAAATCAAATTCGTGGAAAATTACTTCTTTCTCAAAAACTACGTCACTTCAGAGGGAGCTGTTTCCCACAAAGTTTTATACCATCAACCTCTCCCCATTACTCGTCACGAAGAAAGGTTTTATGCCAATAATTATTTTGAGTAATTACCAATAGTGTCCACTGCCTTTAAGAATCTCAAAAATTAAAGCATTTCAAATTCAAACAAGTCAATGGAAATTGTCATATTCAACCGGGAAGTTAGTTTCTCAAAAAGTGGCAAATGGAAGCAAATGCTGCAGCTTACACTATGTAGTAGTGTTAAATAACCATAATTAGTAACTCCCTGTTTTGAACATTACACATAGCGTATTTACAATAGCAGACCATGCCACAATAACAAACCGTGTTCGTGTATGTTAATAAGACCCGATTTAGAAAGTTCAGTTCAATTAAATCCGTGTGTCTAAAGTTAACAAATACACATCGATACACGAGGGAGAGAGAACCCGGGGCTGAGTGCAGAGTATCCACTTCGGCCAAAAATACTGGGGGAAATAGGAAGCAATGAATAACTCCATGTTAATCCAACGATTACATTAAAGCCATTGGACCCTTTCGGTACAGAAAAAAAAAAAAGTTCACAGATTTACAAATAATTTACAGGGTTTACAGAAGGTAATGGTGAAAGACTTCTCTTGAAATATTAGTCCATGAAAAGCTTTACTTTTTGAGAAAACGGTAAAACAATATAAATTCTCGTTAACGAGAATTACGGATTTGTTATAAACACATGTCACGACACGGCGAAACGCGCGAAAACAGGAGTGGGTTTTCCCGTTATTTTCTCCCGACTCCGATGTCCGATTGAGCCTAAATTTCCACAGGATTGTTATTTTATATATAAGTTGTGATACACGAAGTGTGGGACTTGGACAATACTGTTTACCGAAAGTGTATAATGGCTTTAACAGCATTGATTTGAATTGTAAACTAGTGTACACTTTTCATTGCAGGTTATCTTTTCCTATCTGAAGCGAAACATTAGTTTAGCTGTCGATACGAAATATGACAAAGTCGAAATCTGAATTGTTGAAGCCCCTTTCACACTTTAGCAAGGGTCCCTTGCGAAATTATAGCAAGGATGTAAAATTCGTAATAACGAACCCTGTTATTTTGTTGTTGTGTGAAAATGGCTTAAGAACAAGACGGACAAAATGCCTAGGCTAAACAATTTGCACCGTATTCAAGATGAAAAACCCCCAAAAACAAATCTCAAAATGAAAAACAACAACAAGTAAACACACGAAGATGCTTGCATATTCCACTCCTTTTCTAGTATGTTCATGTTAATGGCTCGCGTTTCAATTACTATTACAGTTCACGGCCTTTAACCAACTGAAAATTTTAACATGTTCCGTTGCCACAAATTTGCTGTTTAATAATCTGAACATCAACACCTACGTACATATCATTCATGCCCATTTGAATGATTTGATAGGAGTGGGAGTGGTGTTAGTATGACCTATGAACATTTCATTCGAAGAACACACAGCGAAACAAGGGATAGTTTCGCACGATGATAATATTCTATTGCTTGTGAACACTATAGACAGACCGCATCCCACATCCAGTCTCCGCCCACTCAGCTTTCACCAAATGCTGCTTGTTACCACGGGTTGGATACAGGGCCCAATTTCATGGCTCTGCTTACTGTAAGCACAGAATCAACGCTTATGAAAGCAGGGAATTCTGTGCTTAGCAAGCGTATTTCACGGGTTAGCGGCGAATTTTGGCTTCTGCGCGTACGTACTCCCTGCCACTAGGCATTCTGCGCTTACAAGGCTAGCGCAGAAATTCGATGGTATATAATGAGCCAGACAAATGAATATTCATTGAATTGCGACTGGTTTCATCAATACATCAACTTGTTTAAAATCAACGAGCTACTTATTAATCGTAGATAATTAATAATAACTCACTGGGGGTTAATGGGAAACTTTTTGGCATGTAAATGATTAAACTTCACAGACTGGGGGCGGGGCTGGGTGTGCTACATGAAGGGTGTATCGGGATCGGGACATAATTGTTCTGGATGATTGGGGTGAGATGGGATGAATAGACTGTAATAAAAATTGATAACCAACGGTCACTGCGTCCATATAATGTCATATACCCTGTATCCATAATAGCGTGGATAGTGTTAATAATTATTTCATAAACAGGGTACCCGACTATCTTTCTTCCAGCCTCAGTTTGGATATAAACTGAGGTGATTAAAGGGAAGGTACACGTTTGGTAATTACTCAAAACAAGTATTTACTTAAAAACTGACTTGGTAACGAGCTGTTGATAGAATAAAACATTGTGAGAAACGGCTCCCTCTGAAGTAACGCATAGATTTTGTGAAAGAGGTAATTTCTCATCAAAATAATAAAAGACTTCTAGCCAGAAGTCTTTTATTCCTATCTGAAAGCACACAAATTCGTCCAACAAGGGTGTTTTTTTTTCTCTCATCATTTTCTCGCAACTCCGATGACCAATTGAGCTCAAACTTTCACAGGCTTGTTATTTTATGCTGATGTTGGGATACACCAAGTGAGAAGACTGGTCTTTGACAATTACCAAAGGTGTACCTTCCCTTTAAGAGGAAAGTATAGAGAAAAGACATTTGGCAAAACATGAAGGGGGAACCACACAAATGCAAATTTGTTTAAAACATGAGAGTCGAGTTGTGAGGCAAGATATCCTGATTCCAATACGATTGAATACGACTTCCTCTATACATTGAAGAAAAACAAATTAAAATCACCACATTTGGTGGCGATAGTGACACTGGTTGGCACAAAATATTAAAATATTCATGAATTAATTCGGAGACTGAGGCGGAGGCGTGTGTAGGACTACACCCCCTTGGGATGAGCTGTTTTGACGGCCGAGGGCTGAGACCTGAACTACAGAGGAAGACACAAGAAATTGAGAGGTCTTCTGGGAACCGAGAAGACATATCCCTGAGACTGCCACTATGGTGTAAGGTGGAGAAAACATGGGAACTATATAAAGGGGGTAGGCATTGACCGTATTGACGAAAACAGTTTGCAGACAAAGATAACATTCAGATTTGGGGGAAAATGCAATGTTGATGTCGAACACGCGCAACAGGTTTGGGAGTGTCAAATGTATGGAAATGAATGCAAATGAGAATATGGCTAAGCATCATGATACAGCAAAGATTGACCTATGCATATTGTCTCAATTAAGCAAGTCAGTTCTAAACAAATTTTAGGAAAACTAGACAAATCAGACAGACTCCTGAAAACAGAACTATGGGACATTTTGTGCAGAAAACCCTAAATGGCAGACAAAGAGACAAACATGGGTAAAATGGCAGGCAGGCAGACGTCAAGGGTGTCTTGGGCGTTGGATCAGACCGAAAGACTGGTCGACATTCACAAGGGCTACGTTTCATAGAGCTGCTTAAGCAGAAAATCTTGCATAAAACATTTCCTGCTTAGCAGAAATGAGCAGGATACCAGTCACAAATTGTACCTACTGTGACATGGTGTTTTGGTTGGTTACCTTTATTCTGGTAAGCATAGTTTTCTTGTGCTTAGCTATTTTTTGTGTGTTTAAGCAGGTTTATGAAATTGTGCCCTGAGTGATACAGGAGGTTGGGAATAAACCCAGGGGAAGACATCGACCTAAAAACCATGTCCATGCAGTCCCATCAAAGAGGCAGACTGACATGAGCGACACACATATAGAACAGGACAGACTGCCGTACCCGCCAACAACTAAACTTTATATAAAACCGGTCAAAGCACCTCAGATGAATTGGATGAAGCTTTCGTATACAGCTAGACAGAGAGCCCACCCAATCCAAAGGAATAATGAAAGCAATAAAAAGGACCCTAAGAATGTTATCAAATTGCAAACTGGAGATTCAATATCAGCCCCGGAGGCAGAGTCAACTCCCCAAGCCTAAAGGCGGCAAGACACAACAAAATACCGACGGTGCCCCGGTGTGTGAAATCGAGAAAATATCTGCCTCTTTCTTCTCCCCAAGTGGCGGGGTTGTCTTGAGGTGTGGATGTCATCTTGGTGTTATGATCGTATAAGATCATAACAAGATGAATACACACTGGGCTAGTGAGGAGAAAAACACATAGGCATGCACTAAACAACCCACTCATCCACTACCTTTGTAATATAGACTCATCTCCAAATAATCATCTTTTAAAAACACCCGGAGAGGGGGGCTTTATTTTTGTGTGTGTGAGAGATCAATAAACACATTTTAGCATAAATATACCCAATTTGCTTGCAAACCATATTGGCACTAGTCACTTCTGAAGCATTGCTTTGCTAAGTCAACAGACAAACGGCTGAACTTCAAATAAAAATGTAATATATAACAAAGTGCTTGGTGTCATTTGCACTGGAGACTATGTTAAATATTGGACTGACTTTTTTGTTTGTAAATGCTCTGATATACGGTCTCAAAGTACAGCTATCGGAGCAAATTCAAGCAGAATCGAGTACCGAGTCGCTGCGATCGGACACACGGCCTGGACGACCACCAAATTGCCTCTCTGAAAAAAATGAAAATCAAAAAGACAAGACTTTATTCGACAGAAGAGACAAGGATGTGGGGTTTTATCTCTTGGCGAGAGCAACGGTTTCTTGCGGAAGGATGGGCCGGCTACGCGGCGGGGGTCATACCGCCGTGCCGTATGACATACACAGCGTTGGCGTGTGGTGACGACACTATATGAAATATACTGATAACTAGACGAAGGAATTGATATTTCTACATGATGTATTGGGAAACAAAACAACACAATAGGTGACGAATCTTTACAGGTAAGATTGAATATTATATCAAACAAAAAGAAAGAAGTAACTTTGGGCCAGCGACTGGTCCATGTGACCTTTACGTGTGGTTTGACTACGTTATTCAGCATGCAGTTTATGTATTGAGGTGCGTTTTTATGCGTGTGCAGGTGATGTACACGTTTTCCCAGCTGTCGTGCGAGACCTGTAGACAAAGGATAGGTCTCTGGTTTAAAACCATTGGCGGCGCCCCATCGTATTAGCAACGGGGGAAAGGTAGACCGACATATTGGCTGACATTCAAAGCAAAAATATACGAGTATCATGCGATGTTATGTTATTATACATTAAAAATTATGACATTATTATCGTTTTAAAGGCAGTGGACACTATTGGTAATTGTCAAAGACTAGCCTTCACAGTTGGTGTATCTCACCATATGCATAAAATAACAAACCTGTGAAAATTTGAGCTCAATCTGTCTTCGAACTTGCGAGATAAAAATGAAAGAAAAAAACACCCATGTCACAGTTGTGTGCGTTTAGATGGTTGATTTCGAGACCTAAAATTCTAAATCTGAGGTCTCGAAATCAAATTCATGGAAAATTACTTCTTTCTCGAAAACTATAGCACTTCAGAGGGAGCCGTTTCTCACAATGTTTTATACCATCAACCTCTCCCCATTACTCGTCACCAAGAAAGGTTTTATGCTAAAAATTATTTTGAGTAATTACCAATAGTGTCCACTGCCTTTAAGTACGTTGAAACTTTGTTTTTGACCATGAGTGTTTTTAGGCTTCAAAAACTATCACAGGGAAAGTATGAATGAAAAAATGATAAAATGGAGACAACTTATCGTTAAAATGCCTTAATAATAATAATAATGAACCTTTTTTGTAGAGCGCATATCACAATCACAGAGAAGTCCCTATGCGCTTTGAGATGAAAACTGTAAGATTTTCAGGAACAATAATGTGCTTTAATCATTAATCTATGCAATGATTTGTAATAATAAATAAGTATATAATTGATTCGGTAAAATTCTCTTAAACCTTATTTCATTAATGCTTTTTTTTCAAATATTCTTATTTTGCTAACCACACCATAATAAGCCACAAAACAGGAAAATAAGCAAAGTTTTAATTAGAGAGTGGTGAAAATAAGCAAAGTTTTAATTAGAGAGTGGTGTTATGCCAGTTTCACTCACAATTCTTTTTCCCGTTTAGTACAATTAACCTGATTGAAACCAGTCTAAATATTGTGCGTAAATAGCTTTGTGAAATACATTCGTTTTGGAGGAAGATTTCAAATCTCAGTAGTCCCATTCAAATAATTGTGCAAATCCATGTTCATTTAAATATTCTTCACTATAATTTCTTCTTATTTAAGTACTCCTGACCTAAATCTCCCTTTTTATACTAATTGGAACAGTGTGATTTATGCAAAATGTAAAATCATTGCATCTGCCAAACTCTGTGCTTTGGTTCAATTATTTGAGTCTCCTTCGCCAAAGCAGACTGAGACTCAATCATGCTTATACTGTTCTCAAACATCATTTTGTAAGGAGAACAAAAACCCTGTATCTGACAAATTGATCGAATAAATCTTCCTCCGAGAGATTGTTGGCCTACAAACGGGTTGTGTAGTAACGAGCCCGCGTGAAATGTTGTCTTCTGCAAAGGTCTCAATGGACCGACGCTAACATGACAGTTAGGGGCCTTTCGTGTTCAGATGGAAAGGGTTGGACACGAGAACAGGGCAAAGCTGTAACAACACTTAGTACATCTTATATGGTAACTAACAACAGATTTACAAGCTCTGAGTACGATGAAGTAGTACCGAGGCGGATGTACGACTATTTCAGACTCGACCTCATGGGTCTTAGTGGCGTTAGTTTGCAACGGGGAAACATGTGTAGCAACACACCTATGGAGTTTTGTTTCATAATACACGGAAATGAAATGTAGCTTGGGGTTGCAAGTATTAGTCTCGGAAGGGTTAAAATGGTTTTGGAACAAGTGTATAAGGAGCTCCAAGACTAATAACCCTAGCGATGTGGGAATCGCCACATACGCGGTTTAACGGTCTCATCCTGGTGCTATGACAGATTCAACTGAAATTACATCAGGACGTGTCAACAACACGTAGGCCGCCATCTTGGATTGATACGAAGTCGTAGCGCAGATGCTATTGGGCAGCAATAGGGTTTGCATTTGTTGAATTTAAGAGTCAGACATGCAATTATTCACCATACTTGTATCATAAATTGTTTTGCCTTGATAATTATTCACAAAGTTTCTTTCTTCTAATCTACCAACAAATCTACACTCGTACAGAAAAAACCCCTAAACAAACCCAGAAAACAAACAGGCAAACAAACAAGCAATCACAGAAACCAAACAAACATCCACCAACAAAGTGAACTAGAAATATCACTAAAAAGGACTGCGGTTTTAATTCCCATACTTCTATTGGAATATAAAGTGTAAACTCCAAAGTATTTTGCAAATTAACTTGAAAACCGTTTATAGAATTATATAGATGTTGAACAATTTTAAAAATGTTTGGGAGATCATGTACGTCGCTACGTTAAAACATCTCTGAGGAACTGCGATCATTTTGCATATAGTTGTTTAAAAAACTTTCTCAACAAATTTTCAGGGTATTTCCCCACAGTATTTCGGCCGATCAATATTTTAGTGTTTTTGTATGATAAGGGCGGATACTGCACGCCATAGGGAAATGACTCAAGCCACATTATGTACAATACCTTTCATCCGTTAGTGACTACGCGAGGTTGTAATCTCATTGCTGTTGTAGCCAGATTTAATATTAACCTTAGTTCATTATTTCCAAGTGGTTTATTTTTTTCTTCATTTCAGGGAAAGGTTATCATTTGTGGGTCATAAATATGGATTCTCGGTAGTGATGACGTCTTCAATGACGCTCTTATGGGAACAATTGTTTTATTTAGAGAAATTTGACAGATGACAGTCTTCTTATAAAATAAAATAAAACCCAGTTTGATATTATATTTTGTACAACTAAAAAGTTTAATAACATTTATGTATTCACATTTTGCTTTCAAAATCACTAGTGGAATAGTTTCAGAATATATAATGATACATATTACAATTATATTCCCCCATTAAATCCCAGATCAGTAAATCCTTCGCTACAATATTGTGTTTTTAAATATAATTTTGCAGTTGTTTGGTACGCATGAAAACGAAGTATCACAAACAGAAGGGCACCAGTGAATTTTCAGATAACAAACAAACCTTTTTGTAAGTTAAGGGGTGTTATGCATGACAAGAGATTTTAAATCATGGCTGTAAACAAGGTTTATGGAATATGACAGCATTCAAATTCACAAAAAGGCGTCAACAAGACTGTGGCCATTTTTGAACGGAACCATTTTCACTTTAGAGCTAACCAAGCTAATACCTTCGTGATGAGTTCTGACATGTTGTATAGACCCTATACGTGGCTCCACTCCAGTCCCACATTAAAGCAAGCTTTCCCTTCTTCCTTACCAATGTGGGAAAAACCTTAATACCGGAGACAAACAAGGCAAGGCTGGAGAAGGATTTGGGTCTCTCTGAGAGACAGTGGTAGCCGTCTGGTATGAGGTACCGGCTCGATTATTACTCACTCACGATTCAACAGGTTATTAGTGCTGGGGGAATTTAACTTTAGGATTAAAAACGAAGAAAGGAAAAAGTGACCCGCGGTTATCATGCAAACAATCAAGGGTTTTGATTGCTAGAATAGATGTCGTCCATTTTCTTTGGATTGATGCTGTAATGTGATTATTAAAAAATATATATATAAAAATATGGGTGGACATTGTCATTGATATCTTTTAATGTTGAAGGCATTTACTGAAGTTTTTTTAAACAGTTGTTCAAAGACAAAAACACCCTAAAACAAAACAAACAACGATTATGACGTCAACAACAACAACAACAACAACCACATCGACCACAACTATACAACACCAACATCAAAAATGCCAATATCAACAGCACGAACCACAGCAACCATACCAACCACAATAACAAGAACAACAAAAATAAGATGAAGAAAAAAAAAACAGAAAAAAAACCCCATAAACACACAAAACAAAACGACAACAAAAACCGAACTAGTATACGCACAACATTCTTGACTTGTTTTTACAACAATTAGTCAACCATATCCTTGTTTTAAAGAATATGACTTCTGTAATAGCGTAATCATATTTTGTGATTTTAAATTTCCCACTATCTTTATAATTAACACGAAGTTATCCTGGGAAATGCGGAAGTTGCGTTAGCAATTCACCTTTAGAACCTTATCTTCGAAAGCAAATAACATGGTTGGTAATCAACGATATTGTCAGGCCTTATTTTTTATTAGTTTCAATTTGAAAACTCAATGGTTTCAGCATTCATTACTAAAGCATCTTTCACGACATAATACGTGCGTCTAAAACGCTTTCAAGGTCCAGTAAATACTATTTGAAGACCATCAACATCAAATTTTGAATGCCACAATCAACCAAACATTATTCATTTTTCAAAATAAAATTTCAATTCAGAAAAGAATATTTCAAGAGAAGTTTCCCGACCATAAACCACCAGCATCTATGTTCATCAATCCATTGTGCACACCCTTTGCTCAAAGCAATAATCTTTCTCCATTCTTTTTTTTTTATCTGATGAGACAGAAACCCATCTCCTGACATAAAACTGTCCAGAGAGCAAAACTGTAGATTGCAGATGTACTGGTGCCCAGTTTCCGTTTTATCGAAACCATAAAAGGGTAGAATTCTGGGTTAATATTTAACCGAAAATGACCATACGGTGTACGGGCGTGAGTTTCATATTCCTAGTAGTCACAGGTGACTCATTATTGCAAGAGCCCGTATGACAAGCGAGTACAAATGGATTGGTTTCCATTTTGTTTTGAAATTATATTTTGCAATTGACTTTTTTCTCCTATCAAGGGACAACTTAGAAACGTGATAAAAACAAAATAATAAAAAATGAAATTGGTTAATTACAATAGAACCTCAACAGTCAATGGAATTCACATGAGGTGAGGATTCCATATGTTCTTGTTCTGTTTTTTGTAACGGACATTCCGGAAGTTCATTACCGCATTCTATCAAATTACAAATCGCTCAAAATATTTTAAGTCAAACTGAGCTTGCACAATTTCGTTTATTCTCAGAGTAAGACAAAAATGATGAATTGTACTTCAATGCTTTTCAAATTAAACAGGGACCACCAGCAAACCTCCAGAAACCCTCAGGCCAAAGACATGAATTATAGTGACTTGGAGCAATTTTATTGGCAAATCTAAAATTAAACTCATAACCACTTCTTCCACGAAGACATACAATGGTGCACGGTGCTTCGATACAGAAACACATGCCTGATAAAAGGCAAGGTTCACTTGTGAAAAAATATCTTCCAGAAAATTGATGTACAATTCTTTCTTAACTTGGATCAACGAATACTATGACATGGCTGTATGAACCCTAATATTCTATGAGTTATTTAATAAACAATATTCCAATGGTAATGTGAATAAACTAAAATGTTATGGAATGAAGGGAAATGAGACAATAGTTTATCTATATATAAGTGCCAAACACTTCCTACAAAACTTGCCACCGAAAATGCTTTATGAAAAGGTTTAAAATTTGTGTAAAAATGTTTTTTTTTTTTTTTTTTTGAATTAGCTCAACTATGTTCAGTGTATTAAGATGTATCTTATCGTATACAATAGCTAATAAGTTATTTTTTGAAATTTAGTTTTGAAGTTTGATCAACCTAAACCCAACGAAGATACAGTGGATGATTTTTGTTCTCCACAAAGATACATATTAGGGTTTCTTCATATACTATTTTTTCATGATAATGTTTTCACTCGGCAGCACTGCTGTGTATATTACAACATGTACACATTACAGGCCCACTATCAATTTTTGTTTTGCATTTCCAAGCGATCCCCTGGTCCAAAGTCCAGCGAAAAGCTCTATATGGACACAGCTATGTCACCATTGGTTAATTTCCTCCTACGAGGAATATACAGTTGGAGTCCATCCCTTGTATTTCATTAAAAACCAAAATACGCTTTTACAGGCTGGTTCAAATCGATTTTCTTTTTCTCTGGGAGTTTGATGGGTTCGAAATGCCTAATCAAACAAAGGACAAAATTACTTTATTTTCTGTTCTGTTCGATTGCTGCTGAGAGATGAGATATATTAAGTCATTTTGCAGAATGAAATAATTGAGCTTGTGGCAAATAAAATAGAGTGACATCCGTGACCACGGAAGCGATCTATACAGCAAATTAAGTCCAGACAATCGCAAATTTACCAAGTGAAAATGAGATGTTTGTTAAAATGGTAAATCTTTGTGTCAATAAATTATTGTATGTAAGGTATGAACTTAATGTGATAGTAGATTCCAAACCAAATTCTGCATTTATTTTCAGTTACAACATGAACAATATCTGAATACATTTCTTACACTGTGTTATTAAGTTTTTGATGTGGCTAGACTTCCCCCCAAACTTCTCCCTTTGGTTGGTAAGATGGTTTTATACAACTTTGAATTGTGTGGGTTGTTTGTGCATTTTTTACTGCGCATAAGTGTAGACACATATACTCCTTTGGAGGGATGTACGCATTGGAAGATAGATAGATATGATACAAAACATCCTTGTGTCATTTTAGTCCATAAGCTTACTGAATAATGTGCTTCATTCCTGAACAAATTTGCTGTGAAATATTTCCCTCCCATATTCGAGAAAACTGTATCTGGAAAACTAAAATAAGTTTATAAAATGTTGAAATTCTCGGATTAAGCCTCTCACTTTTACATGTATGTTATATGGTTATAATCACACAAAACATGAAAATTGTCTGACTATTTTGTCAGCTCTATTCTACATAATATTTTATAAATAACCCCAGGCCTAATGAAAAGCAGTATATGGCCGATGGGGGGTATACCCTCTTAAGATAAAGGTTAATCATTAACAAACCCGATTCCGTAAGTGATAGATTCATACAGGCTTGATTAATGAACGGTAATGATCGAAGACATAACTTTTCAGTATTTTAATCCGAAAGATAAAGTTTATACCAGCATGTCCGGAGAGAAATTTCCATGTGGAAAGATACACAATTTCAAAATAAAATGCCCAGTGTGCGAGTAAAAGTGCACACCAAATACTAGTTCCTTATTCGATCTGCCAAATTGAAATACAAACTATCGTCCATCAAAGCACAAAAACATCAACCTTTTGGGTGTGTTCTCGAAAACGCGACTCCCAGTTCCTAGTTCTATGTTCGAATTTCATATCGATTTGCCAAATCGAAGTACAGATAAAATGCATGTTGGTGTTTACTCAAAAAGTGCTATTATGTTCCATGTTACATCCATGTTAGATGTTCCTTGGAGTCGATTTGCCAAACACGAGCCACGGAAGCCGTACAAACATCAACCATGTTGGTGTGTTTTCTTGAAAACGCATCAATCTTCCCTTCGAAGCAATTTTCCTGAGACCATTCATCATAAATAATCACAATTTTAACAACCAATGATGTATCCGACTTACCGAAAATTGAAACTGAACTTGTACTCAAATATTGACAAAATCAAGAACCACACGCGTAACTGTCTGCTGTTCATATTTAAAAACCAACTCTTCTCGTGTTTTTTTTTCGTTTTTTCTTTTTTCTTCTGTGATTTATTGTATTTGTATGCTCTTTGCTGCTTAAATAAAAACCAACTCTCCTCGATTCCTCCTCATTTCTTTGCCACTCCTCCTTCACTGATGCAGCATTTTGAAGCACCCGTATTCAGAAGGAAAAGATAAAGATACAACTACATTGGTTCTAGCGCCGATTTGGTTGTTTTGTGATATTTCCCGTATAACAAGATAACGTCTCGCGAGTTTTATATGCGCGGGCACGTTATCTTGGTGCCCAATCAACACTATAACCCTACACATTTTCATAACTATGACGACAACGCGCCAATTACAGCAATGGATACGCAGATGGGAAAAGTAAGAAGAACAAAGAAGGGCGTCATTTTCTCGTAAAGAATTGAAATCCCCGTCTCACTTGGTACATCAGAGAATGAAGTTAAATTCTTGTTGGTGATGATCTGTCAGTAATTGTTGATCATAACTCACCATAGCCATCTTGGCATGGCTCCCTGTAGTCTCATTGATTATTGCAGTGGTTTCTATCATGTGCAGAGGGGCATAGACTATTTTCCATCCAACCTCATTATGAATGTCTGTATTTGCAAGTATGGGAATTAAGATGAGACCCGCTCATAGAGCTCTATGGACCCGCTTCGAAATTCTTTTGTTTTTTCAACAGAAAGTCTTTCAAACTGCCTCAAGCTTCCGGACAATCTCGATGCTAAGTTGGTAAAAATCTAGAATGGTAAAGATCATAGGTTTGAATCCCATCCGAGTAAAATACACGAGGATTCATTTGTACCGCCACCGGTACTGACGTACCGCAAAAAGGTGTAGATGTGACAATGCCGACTATTGGTGGCGCCCTTCAAAACAGAGAGCACTGGTTTGAAGAGTTTTATTTCTAACACACCCAGAGCAGAAACAGAAAAAAACACTCAGCAGCCCTCAATTAATTTGCTTTTTATTAATACTAGAAACCTTAAACGGCAGTAAATTAACTCCAGCATCAGAAGGAAATACAATTTTTGTGATGAAGAAAAGCGATAAAAGTTGACTATTTCCCCCTCCCTCGCTACTAGGAGTTGAGGATATCTGTCAGAGCGTTTTATCATGGGATGGAAATATTGTATACTGTATGGCACAGCAGACAATCAGTTTAATTAAACCCCAGTCAATCTATCAGGGTGCAGGCATCGGGGTTTGACGGGGACACAAAGGAGCGAGAACCCCGCTCAGCGGTAATAATCAAAACAGACCCCGGCACCGGCAGCCTGTCTCACTTTGCCAGGGCCTCGGCCGTCCGGGGTTTCGGGCTGCCGTGGTGGTGTGATGAGGAAATAAAAACAGACTCTGTCAATGATTAATCCAAAAAGCCCGCCATTTGGCGCGAAAAGGAAACTGGCTTGCTTTTCAGCAAGTGATGAATTTCCATGGTACGGTCATCACCTCAATCAAGAATTTAACATTGTAATGGTATAGTGGTTGATTTACAAGCGCTATTGCTTTCAACAAGTATTGACCTCGAGAGGGCTTGTGACAACAGAATTTCGACGGCCCCAGTTTCAGAAGAAGATTGCGACAACCAAAGATAAGGCATTGTCGTCGTCGACATTGACAATGGCAAAGTGAAAACATAAATGGCGAAACAGTCACACAACAGTGACAAATGACAACTATGACTTGTCACTGCATCACTGCCAAAGGAATGAGTAAAATAAACCACAACTTGTGGCAATGACACTAACGACACATTCAAAGAGAAACATCTGAAATAACACGTTAAACAAAACCAACATTAATCAAAACTGTACACGTTACACCATGCATTACACAGCGTAAAGGGGAAGACGAATGTCCCACTAAAAAAAAACAGTTCACTGCATCACACTTTTATCTCCTACTCGCTGAAGGCATCACATAGTGTTTGTGAAAGAGTATATAATAGCGTAAACGATACTTTGTAACCTACACCCACGTCTACACGTAAATCAAAACCTTAAAAGAGTCAACTGATGACTGTATGATTTGTAAGGGGAACCCATCGTGTCCGCCCAGCCGACAACAATTCCATATTTTTACTAGAATTTCCTTGCATATACACAGCCCGTGTAACTTTATTAATCACGCCCGCGGCTATACGATGTTACGAGTGCCCAAAATGGCATGTACAGTTTCAACGTGAAGGTACACTGGACACGTAAAGGGGAGTGTAGGACAGAGCATGGAGGTTCTACCTCCACGGACAGAGGGAGTAAAGAGAGAAACGGAAAAAGGAACTATGTGTGAGTTTGAGTCTCAATCCACTTAGGAAAGCAAAAAGAGAGGAAAACACACCAGCTTAGGTCGCAAAATATAGGTTGTGAAACTAATTTACAAAACCCTTTTGGCCCTTCATACCTTTACCATCATAAGACGAATAACACTTTCCATCAAATACTCTGGACACTGTTGGTAATTTTCAAAGACTGGTCTTCATAGTTTGTGTATCTCAACATCAAATAACAAACCTGAGAAAATTTGAGCTCAATCGGACATCGAAGTTGCGAGATAATAATGAAAGAAAAAACACCCTTGTCACACGAAGTTGTATGCTTTCAGATGCTTGATTTCGAGACCTCAAAATTCTAAATCTGAGGTCTCGAAATCAAATTCGTGTAAAATTACTTCTTTCGCGAACATTACTTCAGAGGGAGCCGTTTCTCACAATGTTTTATACTATCAACCTCTCCCATTACTCGTTATCAAGTAAGGTTTTATGCTAATAATTATTTTGAGTAATTACCAATAGTGTCCACTGCCTTTAATATTTGAATGTATATATATATTTTTTTTCAGAGCAATATTTGTTTATGTTGGCAGATGATGAGGCAAGAAACCACCACAGAGCACGAAGTCACTGATATTATTTCTTTCAGATGAAATTCACTGAAATGTTACCGAGATAAAAGATTCGAAATTCTCTGAGGTCCACGTGGCAAAATTAGTTAAATGTTACATTAAAAAAGCCGACGCACTTATAATCAATAATGACATCCACATCTGTTATCAACAGTTAAAAATAACATGCATTAATTTCACCCAACATTGTTTAAAACTTGGTTAACAAGAGATTTCTCATCAAAATTATCCATTGTGCAGACTGGGCAAAAAATTTCCTGTTTAAAAACAAATTGTATTTGGTTACAATGCAACAAATTTGCCCGATACGAAACGGAATAGCGAAAACGTCACTTAAACGGAATAGCATGCACATAAGTTATTACTATTTTCCAATAACAAATCTATAATACAAAATCAACCTTGGTCTAGCACCCTGTATACACTGCATCATGGCGGCCATCTTGCCATAGGAAAGACGCATACCAGACTAGTATTCATCCTGCCGTCGGTTGAGTATGATTGTTTTTTTATAAACGAACAATGTGGCTGTTTCTCTCTTATTTAAAACTTCCTTTGGTAGCTGGAAAAAACCCAATAATAATAATATTTTTAAATTTAAGATGTACAAATCTTTTCAACCGCATCGTTTGGTTCGAGGTTCCATGAAACGAAACTTTGTCCTTTGGATGCCGTTCGAATGTAGCATATGTAGCTACAGTTTCTAACCAAACCTGATGCTGGTCGATTGGACTTTAATGTACCATTTTTAGGGACGGGATTTGTTTTGATGATGAAAGCTCAAAAGAAGTTGACATTGCTTTGTTTGTTTGAGGTCTAAAGACAATGTGTTCTTCTTGGTCATGTCATGATAAATTGAAGATTATTGTCGTTAATGACGTTCCAAGTTTCTGAAAGGGCTTTACTAGTAGATATAAAGTATAATATAAGTATCTCGTTCTACACTAAAGTAAATTTTTTGAGAAATGACTTTTGATGTAGGGGTTACAAGCATTAGATGTATTTGAACATTATTGACAGTTTCACATCATGGTTTGAAGGTGGGGTATAACAACTGGTTATATTGTTTACAAGGTTGATATATCTGCATTGTTCTACTATCATCAAAGAACATTTAATTCCGGTGCGTCTTTGATCATTTTGGGATCACTTTGGTCACACATTGTCTTAAAGGCAGTGGACACTATTGGTAATTACTCAAAATATTTATTGGCATAAAACCTTTCTTGGTGACGAGTAATGGGGAGAGGTTGATAGTATAAAACATTGTTAGAAACAGCTCCCTCTGAAGTGACGTAGTTTTCGAGAAAGAAGTATTTTCCACGAATTTGATTTCGAAACCTCACATTTAGGATTTAAAGGTCTCGAAATCAAGCATCTGAAAGCACACAACTTCGTGGGACCAATGATGCGACAAGGGTGTTTTTTCTATCATTAATATCTCGCAACTTCGACGACCGATTGAGCTCAAATTTTCAAAGGTTTGTTGTTTTATGCTTATGTTGAGATACACCAACTGTGAAGACTAGTCTTTGACAATTACCAATAGTGTCCAATGTCTTTAATGCGTGAAGGAAACAAACAGTCTCTAAAACCGTTCAGTTGATGTGAATAGTCACCCGAGCTTGGTACACAAGATTTCAAAACAACAACAAGAAGACAGACAAATAAATCATCATAAAATGAAATATTTGAAAAAATCCACAAATCCTAAGCATATCATTGGCAGACCTGGACGCCATTTTGAATATGTGTGTTTGACGGTATCCTTTGAAAACTAAAAGAACCGGATTAATGTCATTTGTTAGTGTACAAAAATAGTGTCTAAAATCTTTTTGCATTTGGATTTTTTTATTTATT
Organism: Asterias amurensis; assembly: GCF_032118995.1. Lineage (NCBI taxonomy): Eukaryota > Metazoa > Echinodermata > Asteroidea > Forcipulatida > Asteriidae > Asterias > Asterias amurensis. The sequence goes on along the minus strand of NC_092648.1, from coordinate 11,905,976 downwards.
TTTTTATTTTATTTTCGTTTTGAGGAAAACAATGGAAAATTAATGTGCGATTTATTCCGATGAACGAGAAACCTATGGCAGGATGTTCTCTCTTGAAATTCAACAAAGTGTAATACGTTATGATTCCGCGCTCTTTTGTGTATTATGAAAGTTTGTATATTTGTTATTCTAGTTATATCATTATATCAAGGGAGAGTTCAGCACGGGTTTGGAGTGAACGACACAACGATATCTCCAAGGGAATAGTCTATTAATAGTACATTATTAATTATAAGGTGTTGTTATTTACTGCAGAAATTAGATAAAACCTGTTCATTGCGATACCGTTAATCAAATGAGAAGAATAAGAATAAAGCCTGGCTGTACCCCGGAGTGAAATGCAGTGAATAAAACAACCTCTTTGTCGTGAAATAAGATCCGAGGGGAAATCTCCGTATTTTCGGGCTATATATTGCTGGATATACACGTTTTATTTACCATAGTGTGCGATCCCAGTTGTACTAGTCTATAGAATAATGACAGAGACGTACATGCCTACATCATAAAGACATCTGTGGGTGGACAGACTCAACAAAAACACCCATTGCTGCAAACATATTTAGGTTTTTCTTGTTCACACAAATTTAACCAGAATAACATAATAAGCGGGGGTTACGATGATGATGTATAAGGGGAAAGCTAAAGCCATTATTAACGTGTTGGAAAACGGGCACATAAACACACATGCACAATAACTGCATGCAGTCGGGGACTGCCAGAGTGCGGGGAGCCTAGCTATAGCACACGGTAAAGCCACGTCACTCACGACACGGCCAGGACCCTTTCAAGCGGACGTTTGTCGGCAAGCCGTTGGGGAGTTGAACACGGTATCGGGGGGCCCCGCTTGACTCGTACGTCGCGTCCAAACAATCGCCCCCGATGAAGAGTAAACGAATATTAAGAAAAGGAGACCCATTTCGACTGTGAACACAAGGTAGAGGGCATCCATGGCCTGCAATGGTACAATGTGCTCCTGCTTTAGATTCTGGGGCCAGTTCTTTATAATGCACGGGCAAATTTTGTTAGGGGTGAGACAGGTTTTTTCGGGGTGGTTTGCGTACCCTGTCTGGACACGTTTATTTGGCTTGATTATTCAGACAATGGTGTGACATGTTGTGGCCCATGGTTTGAGTTGTCAAAAACAGAGGCGAATTCGAGACAAATCGTGAATCCCACAAAAGCAAAATTGTACGAGTAAGCAAGCTGCATGCAAGCAAATGGGCACGGCGTCGTCTAGCTATGCAAACACTCCCTCCCCATAGTCTGTGTGCTTAGCTACTTGGTACACAGTCCCCCCGTCCATTTGTCTGTATTTTCTGGCCAGCTCAAAAAATCGCAGCCATTTCTTCACGAATCGGCCCTGCATGCGGCTAGGTTTTGGCAAGATTATCGCCCGATTTTCTCTGATCACCCTTTTTGCCCAAAACGGTGAGTACATTATAATACGTTACAACATCCAACTAATAACGAGGGTGTAAGACCTTCCATTTGATATCACTCCAAAAATCCGCCTTGCACAATGGCGTGCGGTGTTTAGCATTGTACACGAGCAAGTGCAGAATCCGCATGCCCGTAGGCTGAGGGGAAAATGGTATAGTGGCAACAAAGGCGCACCCGTACCAATTGCACAAAACGCGATCGCTGATAAAATCTAGATTAGCATTCATGATTTAAAGATTGCCACGACTGAGATTATTACACACAGATTTTTTTCTCTCTCTTTTTAACGCAATATTGCCCAAGTGAGTGAGCATCGGGTAAGAAGAAACTGCAAGAGATAACATTCACGCGGTGGGTTTGGACGGGGACCTGTTACGGGGGACTCAGAGCCTTGCCCGAGCCCTCAGGCCATTATCCTCGCCGTTGCATTTGTCGAGACCCTTTTGCTTCAAAGCTCCAGGGGTAGGTTTCCGCGCCGCTGACTATCATCCATGTTTCCCTCCGGCTCGATGCAAGACGGCCTATTTGGCCGGACTCGTGTTACTTTATTTCCTTTTCTTATTTTTAACCTCTTGCCACACCTGTCATGTTTCTATGGTTAGTAAATAATGAAGATAGGAAATGAGATTAAGTCTCCAATAATGGAAAAAGGTGATTTTTTATTGACTTAAAGGGTTGTCGCATGTGTGAAGCCATCAGGTATCTTCTGACAGTTTCTCTTGATGATTTTTTTCTTGATGTTTTTTTTTATCATTATCTGTATAGCTATCGGCATTTGAAATGAAAAAAGCTATACTTAAATTGATCTTAAAGGCAGTAGACACTATTGGTAATAAAAAACCTTACTTGGTAACGAGTAATGGGGAGAAGTTGATAGTATAAAACATTGCGAGAAACGGCTCTCTCTGAAGTAATGTAGTATTCGAGAAAGAAGTAATTTTCCACGAATTTGATTTCGAGACCTCAAGTTTAGAATTTGAGGTTTAGGATTTGAAGGGTGTTTTCTTTCATAGTTATCTCGCAACTCCGACGCCCCATCGAGCTCACATTTTCACAGGTTTGTTATTTCATGTATATGTTGAGATACACCAAGTGAGAAGACTGGTCTTTGACAATTACCAATAGTGTCCACTGCCTTTAACATGTACTTCCACTCCTAGCACAAGGTACCATTCGAAGGACTAAATAATTATGGACAAATAATCTTGCTCAAGGACACAAGAAAGTGCCACAAACGGGACTAGAACCCACCCTCTTCCTATATCAGAAACGTCATCAGATTTAGTATGTTGCTCTTACAGGCTTGGCCATGACAAGCTACACAGATTACCAGAAGATCGTTTAGCATCAATAACTTTATTTTGATAAAACCACTATTATTAAGACTAAAACTCACGAATGCCTCGAAAGTGCCCAAATTGTGTCTTATATCACAAGACAGTTGACTTTATATTTTTGTTTGATTCATAACGACAGCAATGGGATTTGAGAGTATGTTTGCCTTGTTTTCCGACTACTTTTGCAATGACTCGAAACTGGCACAGATTAACAGAATGATCTAACAATCTGCTCTAAAATCTGCGACATACACATATACCGCATTCTTCCACCGTGAATGTTGTAATCAAACAGGAGCAATAATGAGCGAGGGTCGGTATAACACGATGCAGATACCGCATGATTTTACATGATTCAGACAAAAACAATATATGATTGGACATGTTGGGGTTGTATAATATATATTAAAATAATATTATGGTAGACGGAAGCCAGCAATAAAGTGAACTACTTGTTGATTCTCTTTTCGCTTTTGCCACAACCACTTTGTGAAATGTTATCATTATAAACTCTATTCAATGGACCTTAATCACGATGCGGCCATCTTGAATTTCTCAGTAAACTCAAGGTATTCAAACCGAGGCTTGATGGAAAAATAGTCTGGTTCTCTTTTTGTGCAATGAATATTAGCATCATATACTGCTACTGTGTACAGGGAATATGACCAGCGAAAAAATCCTGAAATTTCCCCTAATGAGATACCATGCAAATTACCCATTTAAAACACTAAATTATGACCCGCCAACTGTACACAAATGCATGTAAAACAGCCACCATTCTTACAGATAGAGTGTCTATACAGTAACAACGATATTTATAAACAGTTTTATAAATGGATATTATTATGCATTGTGTCTTTTCCCAAGGGATCAATGCATCAAAGCGCTGTAAAAAAAATGCTTAATGGGTGACTGAATTAAATTGACATTTTCGAATGCGTAATTATAGTGCGAGTTAACGGAGATTGCCATAATGTCACGTTGTTTTTGGCTCGCTTAAAGGAACACAATGAATGCCAATAAGTTGGTTATTTAAAGGGACAACACAGAGCTCTAATGGGTAACCATTGGTTTAATTCTTCTAAGGCTCAAGAAATGTATTATAAAAAGTTACGTGTGGATATTTCACATAAATTGTTGTATTAAACCAATCCGAGATACATGTATCTCCAAGGCCATGCAGTTATGTTGTGGTGATTGGTGTAGAAATGTTGCTATAAAATTTAAACGCAGATTGTACAATGTTTGACGGGGCTACATCAGTAGTTTATAAGAAGATTATTTATTCATATATCTTTTGATTTCAACGAACCACACAACCAACCTGTGAACATTACACTGTGCGAAATGCCTCGAGAAACATTCGGGTCTGTGAGCGCGTACATTTGTGCTTGTCGGTTTTGCAAACCGCAATAACACATTGAGGGTCGTGGACAATTTTCTTTTTACACCCTATAGCTTTTCAGAAGGAAATATACAAATAGGTAATTAAGATACAGAAAGGTTTGCGGTAACACCATGTAATGACTATCTCTAATGAGTTGGGGGTGGTTCTGAAAAGAAATCGTTGGTTTCAACTCGACGTTTCGATCAGTATGCTCTTATCGTCTTCAGGAGAAAGCTGGACTCTGATGCTGCATGCTGCTTAGGTAAAACTAAGGTTGGGTAGCACATGAACCGCTTCCGATTGTAACCAATCACAATTTACTCATTTGTGTTGAATAGAAGTTACATTTTTTTCTCCTGAAGACAGCCAGAGCATACTAATCGAAACGTCGAGTTGTTAAACTAAGAGTTTCACGTATACAAGTTGTGTCTGCAAACTTCACAAGACTGTTACCCCACAATGCAAACTTTTAAATCTTAGATAGTTGACCTCATCCTAATATTACCATCGATGCAGGTTATTTGGCTGGTACTAACTATACAGTTGGTACACAGGTACTTAGACATTATACACTATACCCGTATTTGATAGCAATTATACATCAACCAAATTGTAACCAACTCCATTTCAATAATAAGACGAATTGTGAAAAACCATTTCAACAGCAAATGTTTGTAGAGATAAGATAAGCATATAACAGCATTATCGCGGTACAGCAATGTAAGTTTGACCACAAAACTAGCCTACGTGTAATTTTGTTCTGTAACTTGTGTTCTACAGTTTTAAGAAAAAAAAATCAACACAATTCTGTTTTCCTGTAAGATAATCTATAATTAGTTATCTCTTTGCAAAACACAAAAATAGCCCGCATTTTGTATTTAATTTGGCCAACTTTTCAAAAAGCATTTAATGTTTCTCCTTGTTCCTAAGCTATGATACCTTCACTCTGAAATATTTCCACCTTTAGCACATTTGATATTTATGAAATGTCTAAAGGAAGATCGTGTTAACCTCAATCGGGGTCATATAGAATTGAAGCCGAAGCCCCTTTTTATTTCGTTCAGCTAAACTGATTTTTTTCCCCTTCCAAACATAAAGCCCGTTTAATAATTTATACGCATGGTTTAAAACGCCATCAGTGTTGGTGCCTTATACAAAAAAATTATTTTAAAATATTGTGTCATTAGGAGAGAGGGATTATTATAACAGACACGTGAGGAACTATCCATGAAAGAAGAGGAAAAGAGAAAAACCGGGAAAGAAAAAAACCAGGAAAAGATATTATTCCTATACTTTTGTACACAGAAAGTGAAGAAACAAAAGAGGAAAAGATAATATTCCTATCCTTTTGTACACAGAAAGTGAAGAAAAAAAAAAGAGGAAAATCAAAACCATAAAGAGGAAATCAGCTGAAAAGAGAAAGTCTCACATGTCTGTTATAAGAGCAACAACTAGGCCTTTGGTCAAGTAGAAAATGCTAGGTTTGAACTACCAAATGGATTTGTAGGTTTTGGGGTTTATGTTGAGCTGTAGAATGTGATGTACCCAGTGATTTAGACTCAATCTGGCAGCGGGTAATTAATTATTCTTTAGGCCGAGTCTATTTTACATACGATCATGAGATTTGCCAGATATCTTACAGCCACATAATGGCAATTCAAAGTCATTCCAACCGGAATTCTAATGATTCTTTGACTCGGGGACGGGCTTGCGAGCGAGCTCAGAGTGCCTTCTAATCGCCTCTTAGTCCTACCCATTTGGGACGGCATCTTGAGGTGCGTGTTGTTGCTTTACCACTGGCCCATCACGGAAACCTCCACTGCTGACGATACAGCACTAATGCAAGTCTGGAGTGGACGGGCATAGCGGACCGCGCCGGCCCCGGGCATCACCGCGGTTCACTGCCGTACGGCTTGGGGGAAAAAACGACTCAGGGCCCCCTTGTGCATCCGCTGCTAGCGTGCTCATCGAACGATTGGTTCCGTTCTGCGTGCAGTTGGAGGGCCCTATAGCATGTACCACGTAGATGACAGAACAAATGAAAAGGTTTTAAAACAAGATGTTGAAGAGCCCCAAGGAAGACTTGAAAGGGCGAGGGGTTTTATTGTCAAACTAAAAACAAACAAGCTGCCTCGATAAGCCATGATCATTCTGTGGTAGTTCAAACCTGGCAGTTCTACTTGACCCCAGGCCTAGTTGTTGCTTTTAGATCTCTTCCCTAATGACACAATATTTTGGTACACTGTAACCTTTCGTCGTACACCAAGACGTCATTAAATTCCAAGTTTCACAAAAATAAAATAAATTATAATAGGATTTATTGAGCGCTCACGCTGGCGCCCAAAGCCGAGGCACTTTACAGCACTAACAAATCACTACTTACGATTTCCTAGAATTAAATCTATGAATATATGTGGGAATAATATTGAATAATAATCTCTTAAGAAAATTGAACAATACATGTCATTATTTTGACCATTTTAGTTGAACGCTGAATATATAGTTTTGAAGCAGTACATAGTTCTTGACAGATTCATTACAGAAGGAGTTGAGATGAGATAATCAACCTATTTAGGCGTCAATTTGTAGTTTGACAATTCATTGGCTGCTATCACTTCGTATGTCACATCATCAAGACCCATACATCCCACGTACTGATGATGTAGAGTGATGAGTAGGGTCAGATCTTGATCCAGGCGGAAGATAAGCCGTGATGCATTGCTGTAATTACTATAGACTATAGCATGGCCATGATGACGTCAACAGTTTTAGTCTTTTCGTCATGGGACATACTTGTGACAAGGGCACAGTTTCATAGAACTGTTAAGCAGAAAATATTGCTTTAAATATATATTTGCTAAACAAATATTGAGTGGGGCACCAGTCATCCAATGCATATTTAATGTAATTTTGTCTGGCTTGGTAAACTGATTCCGCTTAGCGAGACTTTTATGTGATGGGCAAGGTTTTTGTGTATAAGCTTTGTAAAGATTGGGACCAGCAAGCATGTGGGAGGGGAGGAGAGAACCCGAAGAGGAAGTAGAATGGAAAACAAATTAGTGTGTTTTTTTAATAGAGAGAGAGATGGCTTAATACCATCAAACCCACGTTGGTTTTTGCAAGTGTTGTTTACGAGTCAAACTTAAACAGGTTTCCCGCAAAGCCTTTTTTCGTGTAGCGCAACACGTGTGCTAGACTAGACTGGTGCCTTTATGAGTGATTTGCGAACGCCAGACCAACCCGATTAAGGTGCCAGACGTTTGTAATGGCACCATTTTGTCGATTCTTTTTTTTTGTGCAAAAGTGACCCATTGGTTAACTATCAAACATGTTATGTATGATGACATGAACTGTATGTCACTAATTAAAGAGGAGGCGAGCATGCGTCTGCTTTTGGTCTTTTTAACTTTTTAGTCTGAGACAAAATACATAGCAGCTAAACTTCTGAAACCCTTTCCTATCTATAGCGTTTGCGGATTGGTCAAACGTTTTTATTTTGTCTCATTTTTACTAATACATATTCTTTTTTTGTGTGTGGGTGTTTTATATTCCAATTTCGTTTGGAGTAAAAACTACTTGTTCATGCTTCTTAGCTTAAAATGGTATGTGTGCACACAGTTTTACGAGATGTTCGTTCATATAATAATTATGTAGAAAATGTTTTATATAGATGTAAAAAAGAAAGAAAAAAAAACAATTCGTCAGACGCAAACTGTGTTTACACCACACAATTGGCATAATGATTGACAGCAATGTTTTCTACTATTTAAGGGATAACACTTCAAATGTACACCCCGAAATGGAGGTACTTCAAACGATAGCTTGTTTACTCATTATGTTTGTGCCAGGTACAAGGTACGATGTAGGAAGAAACACGTTCTCCTGAATTTTTCTCTGATTTTCCAAACGATTTGGAGATGGAAGTTCAAATTCAAATCAAGAAGTTCACCCCCCAAAAAACCGCAATTGATGTGAGAGTACCACACAAAAACAAGTATTTAAAATTCATTTTGGTCTTTTTAAAAGTTGTGAGTCGCAACGTATAAGCAATGCATGCCGAGAGTTGACCAAACAAGGTGTTTCTGATCAGCAGAATGTGGGTTCGAGTCCTGGTCTTGACACCTTTGTCCTTAGTCTAGTGCTTTTTTTAAATTAATGTGCAATGTTTTTCTATGTAAATTTGTAATATTTTTATCTTAAGTTCACTTCTGTAGTTTGTTATTAGCTGGGATCCATGGGAGATCAGTGAGTTTTTCTTACTGAATGGATTTCCCAGGATAAACAAGAAATAAATAAATAAATAGCAATACACTTATTGATATCAAAATATGGTGATATACATATTAAGCGGTCTCATAGTTAAACAAACCTGGATGCAATGTTTGTGTTTGTTCTAAATAATTATCTACAGATACGTGTGCTATAAACAACTTAAGTATTGTTATTATTTTTAATTTATTAATTTTTAGGTATATTATCATTACGATTTTAACAACGCACAATAATTTGTTTTACCATAACGGCCTTTAAGAAGTGATATGTTGTTCGACACGTAGGGAAATACTGATTTGATTGTGCCAGTTTGTTATGATATGAGTGTACATGACACGAACACTGGTTCTTATCTTCTATGGCTCTTGACCAATATCGGAGAAAGTTGCTATCGTTTTATAATTAGGCTGGTTTTAGAGTTTGTATAAACGGTCGAAAGGTCGGTTCCTGAGACAGGATCTGTATAGTCCTACATGTATATGTGTGATCAATGTGTTTGTTTGTTACAAGCAAACATCATTTCCATAGACTGCGTATTATGACAGTTTTTAATAACACCAAGCTGGAGAGCAAGGCAGTTGCTTGCAAGGGGGCCCTGCCGTGCTACGGAGCGTTATCACGGCCTCGGCGTTCTTGCATTCTTCTCAGGTCCAACAAAATATTGACGTTGGTTATTAACTGCTTGAACCAATCCACTCGCGGGTCGATTTCGTTCTTGTTGTTGATCAAACTTAAACCCCGCGTTCTCTCCAGTTAAATCGGCCAGCTCCAGGGGAGAAGAAAGCGCAATTTCCGTAGAATTGAATTAGGACAGAGTTAAGATATTCCTGCGGGCCTCATGCTCGCTGGGAAAACTTGACGGGCAGGCCATTCAGGGAGAAGGAGGAGGGGGCGGTTGTTTTTTAATGAAGTTGTTGCCAGTGCGACGTCCCCTTGCTTTATAATTGCGCTTTACTCAATCTCCACAACAACTTCGGTAGGTTGGGATCGGAGGGGTATTAAAGACAGCGGTGTCTTTCATTTCGCGTGTTTCCTCTGTTGCCCCAAATACTCATTGCTTTTTAAAGGGACTTGGGGTTCTGAAAACTAAACTTAATAAAGCCTTAAGCCTCAGAACTTTATTCCAACACTTGTGGAAGAGTTGCACATAGGTTGTCTAGTAGGTAAGACAGTTTAAGCATGGTCGATTTTGAGGTTTTGTTTCTGCTTAATGTTTCGTTAACAAGGTCCCTTTAGTTTAGGCCAACCGTGGATACCGTAATAAACCGACCAAATGATTGTAAAAAGGTGCTGTAAAAAGCTAGCCTAAGTGTTAAGACAACATCGAGTCGCAACGTACTCACATGGTTAACATGTTTTAGTGTGGTCAGTTTCCTCATAGGCCTATGAGGGGAAGATTGGGAGGGTGAACTGGTAAAATGGGAAAACCTTGAGGCCCGAATGGTACCGACATACCATAAACAGAGTCATGTGAATCGTATCCACAACATCCAGTCTGAGTATTATCTTTGATTGGGTTAAACTTCGTTGTTGGCTTATTAAGTATTCTGTGCATCATGCTGCGGATAAAGAGCGCATTAGAGAAAAAGGGGGTGCCCGTGGAAGGAGAAAACAGTTTAGTGGCTATACGAGGGGAACTTAACCCTACGGTGTGATCTGGTCCCATTGATATTCTACCTCATGCATGGATATACGAAGTAGGTCCCCCCTTTTTTAGTGGAGCTAGGATTGTCTCGTTAAGGCTTGGAATCCCTTGATCAGATGGCGATTTAGCTTTTTGTGCTGATCAATCAATGGCAAGACGTGCCGTGGTCGCACCGGGGAATTGCCCGCTCGCCAGTCACTCTCATATTTACTTTTAATAAAGAAATATTGGGGGGCTGTTTCATATTCGATGGTGTTGGAGGCCCTGGTCATCACCACTGAAAGCTGGGGCCCCAGTTTGTCGATCAGACCCCGCGCCATGGGCCGCGGTACCATGTGGAAATAAGTCACGTTCACGCGGAGGTACTCTAAAAAAAGAAGAAGGAGGGAGGGAGGGGGAAAAAGAGAGGAGAATCTCGCGCGACATTGAGGGAATGCGTTTAATATCGGCTCGTCATTGTAGAGACGGCGGTCTCACTCGGGATTAAGTGCCTACCCGGCATGGTCCCGGGCAGGTGTCAGGTTTCAGCCACGCACGAGTTTCTGACATATTGAAATTCAAATAAAAAAGAAGAAGAAGAAAAAAAGGGGATAAAGAGGAAGAAAAGCCCACGACCCAGTTTTGATCGTGCGCCTTTAGCTCCGTTAGAACACCGCTGATGGAGCCGGACTAACCCTGCTATGACCCGACCGTGGCCAAGGCAACCATTGCCCCATCATGCTGGCTCGCTCTCTCCCCTTCTCTCGTTCTGACACCGTGCGTCAAAATATGCAAATGTCAATATTGAAGGGGTGTTTGTAAAGATGGATGAGATATGCCCTGTGGCTGCATTTAGCCTTGAACCAAGCTGGGTCGAGGTCGACATCCATTTGCGCGCCCAAAGTCAATAACAACCAAATTGGAGCTTCGATTTAAGGCGGGAAATCTTTCAAAATAGAGTAATTATCTAATTCTTTTAAGTAGAGCGTTCCTCATAATGTGTTTTAAATAAATTGCGTGATTCATTGTTATAAGGTATTCGTAGCTGTACTCCCTGAGGCTAAGGTTATACTGACATTTCCTTCAGCGTATAATGGATGGTTCTTGCGTCACATCCAACGCAATGTGATATCAGATGGTGTTGTTTGAATATGATGCCCATACAACCTTATCAAAGGTTTAAAATATTGTGATACCCCAGTATGCGGTACACCATGTTCTTATACAATATCAGTCAACATCGAACGATATCATTGAGTTTTACTTTTTCTTGTTCTTAAGCCAACAGCCGATACATTTTTTTGCAAGGCATCCCTAACTCATCACTGCCCATTGTAGTCTGGAACAGAACCGTTTCACCTAAGCTCATTTATTAAAAAAGAAAACAAAATCTTTGCGACACCACCGTAAAAATACTCTGATTTAACATCCATGTAAACTTAATGGTTTCAGAATTTGTAAATGAAAATATTTTTAGATCAGTAAATCTAATGTAAATCGCAGGTTGGCAAAATTTCGACCAAAAACAATATTTCCTTTTTTTTTTGGTTTAACCGAGAAGAAATCAACGAATAAATGTTGAAGAATTTTGATTGTAAGTGAAAGTTCTACGTAATCAACCTCTTTCGTTGTAAAGGTGTGACAATGGCCGGTGAAAACCGGGTTGTTGACGGCATTCAAGCTTCGATCAACGGGTTTGGTACTGCCGACTATTGGCGGTGAACACACCCGCGGACTTAACGAATTGTTTTCCACATTATGGGAATCATGTAAAACACTAATTCCTCTAATCGTCCTGGGCCCAATTTCATGGCTCTGCTTACCGTAAGCACAGAATCGGCGCTGACGGAACCAAGCTACAATTTAGCAAGGGGTCCTTGCTAAATTGCTCTCGTGTGAAAGGGGCTTTCTCACATTGTAAGTCATCGACTTATTTGAGTGTCTTTCCCTTTTATTAGGGCAAAGCGGGGAAGTCTACCTGTTTTAAATTGCGAGGTTATAAGCTTGACTCAATGAATACAGTCGACGTTTCGTTCTAACTAACCACGGAACTTGTGAAATTGTCTTATTTGTCCCAAAGCCGGGTATCCTGCTTCTAATGAGCGCCCCTGTGAGATAATACACCTCCCACGGCTCTCAATAACGCAATGCATGCATCAATATTCGTTCAACAACAAATTCACCTCAAATATGTTTACCTAAGACGCTAATTGCTCGTGTACCCCATACACGTGTACCCCACTACACACCGTGTGTTCACATACCTTTTCCATAGTCAACTCAGAATCATAGTATACTAAACATGTATATACAAGCTACCTTCCATTGTATATTTATTCTTACAAGTTATTCATCTGCCATATTCAGGCAAACTGATGACGGGACAAATATGGCGCCATTTCTATTTCCCAATAGTAATACTGTATTCAAAGAATTCCTTTGATTTGATTTAGCATGTTTTAGATATGACGAGCTGACTCGTCCTCCCTTGGGTGTTGGAGTTCTGATTGAACAAGGGACAGTTCTTGTCAAAATAGCCCCAATTTAGTTTCAACCGTATGGAGATAAAGCCAATGGAATATTAACATGTGATTGTTAAGAGCCCTCGCCATGCATTTTAATTTTTCTTTACAAAGGAATGTACAATTGCAACTATGCATTATCAAATGCAAATGCATTACGAAGTGCATTATGAAATAGTGACACTAATTGTTGAGTGACGTCACGCGTCTTATTAATAAACATCAAAGTTCCTTTTAGTATAAAAGTGGTGTAAACAAAGTTAAACAAAGTATACAGAAGGATTACCAACTTTAAACTAATCGCTAACGATTCTGTACTGGAAAGGTCAACATTTGTCATAGTCACAAAACAAAACAACTTGTTTCGTTGCATAAAGATTCCCGAAATACACAAAAGAAACTTGTACTAATTTGAGTAGAATTCTTATTGTCGACTAGATATGAACATGTTACCACGTGACTATACCTTGGTCCCGTGTCACAATACCAGATAAACACTTTTATGGCAACTAAACTTTCAGCAAAGTCCTACAAAAAATGGCCAATTGTTCCTATAATCGTTTCTGTATGAGAACTTCTCTACGAAGATAAATTGAGTATTACGTTTTAGTAAACAAGGAACCTTTAAGTGAAGTCAGCGAAAAATGAGCATGACCGGTCGAAAACTATGGCTGTATAACGGAATCCTCTACTCACAGACAACCTTGGACAAAAATTAAAGAACACACCGTGAATGACATTATGACACTTTTGAGTTTGTATGACGTATGCATGTAAGTCAAGCTAAGTAAAACAAAACCTTCGGCTTCTAGAAAATGCATGGATTGTAAAGTGGGCGTGGTCTATCTTAGAATTACGTCACTACGCCATTTATAAGAAGCGATGAAAGTACTTCTAGTGGAATCATTTTAGGTTGGAAGTACCACTTCTTTTAACAATTGCTTGATTCGATAATCCGGTAACTACTAATGGCACGTACTGGATGTAAAAATCTAGCCTGAAATTTCTGACTTTCTATACAAAGTTTATGCAATTTGCTTTTTTTCTCGTCGCTGGTTAATCTACAGAAAGCGCGGGGCGCCTGAGACTTTTTTTCGCCAACATCCAAACACCATCCTGAAGATAGGGCCATTTCCAACCGAGCTTTTCTCCCGCCTGCTGATTGGCCGAGAACAAGCCAACTCGTCCCCCGCCAAAGTTTAACAGCATTTACATTTCCCGTGGGAGAAACACGAGCCCGCAGTAGCGGGAGCAATTTACCCTTAAGGTAGATAGTATTACGCAATTTCTGGCCAACCTACACTGGTGTAATTGGATATGGTGGAAATCCAATTTTGGTAAAAATCCACTTTTTGCAGTTCCTGAGCATTTTGTCTGTTTCTGTAGTGTTCATTGAGGCACTGATTGCCTGTGTACTTTAGGGCGTGTATAACCGCAGGCTGCTTTTTTTTTTTTAAACTGAGGGATGCGTTCCGTTGCGAGACCGAGGATGGCTAAAGCTAGATAACTCACGCGGTTTATGATATACTATTGTTAGGAATTGGTGTACAAAATAAATGGGCATGAGCAGCATAATACATATTTGGACTGAAGACCCAAATAAATAGATTATAGTCTGTACATTAAAGTCAGTGGACACTATTGGTAATTACTCAAAATAATTGTTAGCATAAAACCTTACTTGATTACGAGTAATGGGGAGAGGTTGATGGTGTAAAACATTGTGAAAAACGGCTAGTAATGTAGTTTTCAAGAAAGAAGTAATTTTCCACGAGAACACAGATTTAGAGTTTGAGGTCTCGAAATCAAGCATCTGAAAGCGCACAACTTCGCGTGACAAGGGAGTTTTTTTTCTTCCATTATTATCTCGCAACTTCGATGACCGATTGAGCTCATATTTTCACAGGTTAGTTATTTTATGTACACGTTGAGATACACCAACTGTGAAGAGTGGTCTTTGACAATTACCAATGGTGTCCAGTTTCTTTAAGCACGCATACGCAAGCAAGGTAGCTGAGAGGACAATCATGCAGGATAGATAAAGTCAGACCAAAAGCAAGCAATGCAAGTAAGGAAACCATTTATCCTGAGAAATATATTTCCTTAAAAGATGCTATTGGGTTTAATCTCCTTTCTACTTTCTAAGCTGTTATAAAGGAATGTCAGGTTTAATCTGATTTCGACTTTGCTAACCAGACATACAATCTGTAACCTTGGGCCAGAGTTAACCCAGTGGAACCTGACCCGTTTCCGAGTCAGGCTGATCCGGTAAGTGGCTACAAATCGGACTTAAAATTGGTTAATGCGTCAGTTTGACCCTTCCGGGTCATTTGACACATACATTGGGTCAGCCTGGCCAAAAAAGGAGTTAGGCCCCCCCCCATGCGAATTTTGTATTTTTATGTGAATTGCCAAATAAATAACAATAATAATAATAATAATTTAGTGTTTACTGTATTACTTGAGGAAAAATTACCGCTACCATACACTTCCTTTACAACCCTATCTGGGAACTCATTGCTTGTGTTATTTAAAGTTGATTGATTTTAACGCAGGGTCGGGTGTTCCAGTATAGAAGGCCAGTCCTTCTCTGGATGGCACCTCCATTCATACTGTGTAGTCTTTTAATGTATTCATTATTTATCTGTATGTATGATTGTATAAATGGAAATAAAACAAACATTTTCACAGGTTGATGTTTGGTGCAAAGAATTGAGAAGAATGTATATTTCTGAAAACTAAACGTGTATAATCAGCAAATAATAAGAGGGCTTGTGTGCACATTATGTATGCTGCCAACCATTTAGACGACATGGTAAACAAGACGGGAAAGAGACAAGTAAACATACAAGTGAAGCAATGTGGCAAGTATACTGGTGGGCAAAGCAGTAGACAACCAACCAACCAACCAAGCTATATGTAAGAAATGTGGTACAAATAATCAAGCAGGAAACTATGAATGAAAAGGCCGTAGGTACAAACAAGGGAAGTTTTCAATAATAACACAGAATATGGTTCACCGCTGTGTAAAGTTAGCCTTATCATCAAACGTCATAAAACATTTATTTCATTGCTGTCCCTTTATTTCAATGCAAAGTTTGTCAATGCGTTAGATCATCATAAGTATAGTATACATACGTAACACATACCCTTGGAACCGCTTATTGTTTGAAAAACAAATTCCTATAAGGAACACCGGGTCAATAGTGTACGGTGTCGTTCGTACGGTCTGGCTGCATTTAGACAGCTACCCAAGTATTGTTCGGGTTGCTGTCTAAATGCTTAACGATATTCAATTGGGGTTAAAGGCAGTGGACACTATTGGTAATTACTCAAAATAATTATTGGCATAAAAACTTTCTTGGTGACGAGTAATGGGGAGAGGTTGATGGTATAAAACATTGTGAGAAACGGCTCCCTCTGAAGTGCCATAGTTTTCGAGAAAGAAGTATTTTTCCACGATTTTGATTTCGAGACCTCAAGTTTAGAACTTGAGGTCACGAAATCAACCATCTAAACGCACAGAACTTCGTGTGACATGGGTGTTTTTTTCTTTCATTATTATCTCACAAGTTCGATGACCGATTGACCTCAAATTTTCACAGGTTTGTTATTTTGTGCTTATGTTGAGATACACCAACTGTGAAGGCTTGTCTTTGACAATTACCAATAGTGTCCACTGCCTTTAAGTTAAGGCCAAGACATCTTGAACTTCAATTACAAGCAACACCCATCTACCAATACCAACCCATTATCCCTATATCGACAGCATGCCGTGCACCTTTATTCACCCTTCCAGGCACAATATTGCAATCTCCTCCTCGTTGCAGTTGCCATTCCAATTTTACCTAGGACACAACCTATAACATCATTCCAAAGAAACTACAACTACCAAACCAGACGCACCGTTTCCACCAATAATCAAACCGCTGTTTCTCTTTATTTTCTCCCTGCCCTGAAATTTAAAACCTCCCGGCCAGATGATGGCAAAGTGGGTACGATAAAACCGAACACTTGTAACGGGGAACGGTTAGCTGTTGTTATGAGCCCCCTCTCGTTGTACCCGTTGTATAGCTCCCCCATACGGTACAACATAAAGCTCTCTCTTCCTCCATGTATAATACAACCATACGGGATCCAAGCTTCTCTTATTAGGTTAACCGATTTTGGGGGACTGGCTATAAGGTTTCAGTATCACGAGAAGGGGGAGGGTCCGAGTTGCGATAAGGGGGAATCGCGTCATATGAGCTGTGAGACGCCCTCGCCCGTTTGAAGGATGGCTTGTAAATACGAAGGGAATGGATGATAGGGTTATGTCATATTACCTTTATAGATATTGGTCAATGTCATAATATCTTTACAGAGATGAAACAGAAGATTCGAGAGGTCGCCACAAAATCGCTGTTCACAGTGAATAAGACGCACTTACTCGTTATTGTTGTAGAAATATGTGAACTTTTAGAAGTAATACCTGTCTCCATTGGAACGTTATCGAGGGAGAAGGAGCAAGCAAAACAACCTCTGAAAAGTAAAACCCGTATACAAGATTAGAGAACGGCATATGGTAGCATAGGAAAACTGAACCTTTCCCCACTGTCTTCTCTCCATTAGGGTTATTGGCTAGTACAGTGATTAAGTTCGCTCTTCTGGGAGTTATTTTCTTTACAACCAGAATCAGTGAAATTAGATGAAATGGGTAAATGCAAAAAAGGCTATCCGTGACATAGAATTTTGTACCCTTATTAGAGACGTTTTAGAAGCGACCATTAACATCCTGTACACTAAAAACACATTTAAAAGCCAAGAAGTCGGAATCACAAAAGGGTCTACATTATCCACATCCTGCTCATCACCACAAATTCCACTTATCTCTGACAACTGCAGCCATACCGGTAACTCGGCAAAAGTTAGGCGGGAGATTTGATGCATGGTCATACGGCATGTATAGTGGCTTCACAAAGAACAGGGTCATAACACCCGACTCAAACACATTAATTTACCTTTGTACACATGGGAAATATGATTTCTATAAAGTTTGTGTTTGTTGTTTCTGATCTGACCAACCATCGAATGTGTTCCCTATGATTGATTGATTGGTTGTGATAATAATAAGTCGCCTCTTCCATATTTTTGTTGTTGTCCCCAACCACCAAACGCAGAAGCGTTCTCCCATTCTTCCTCGGGGTTTAATTGGTTCAGATGCCCGGGGAATTTCTCCTTTTCCCTCAGCTTTAGTTTCCTGTCACATAAAAGCTTGTTTTCCCCCTTTTTTTAAACAAGCTATCAGGCGCCCGCATTGGAGCACGTAAACCGGAGCCATGTCAAAACAGCGTTTGTATGATGAATACACACTGGCTGTCCCTGTGGTTGCAAGACCCCGGCGAAACAACGAATTCGGGCCCGCTGGACATTTCACTGCACACATTGGTTTTTGTTCCTTGGGTGTGGGTTGTTTTAAGCATCGGAAACCGAGTTGATGCTAGTGTAGGGTCACCTGTGGTTTAAACAGACGGCAGGCATAGGATTTGGTAAAGCTACGTTGAGAGTAATACGTTAACCAACCAATGAGGGAATCGTGGTATTAGGGCGAGATTGCGTACAAAAGGAAGTTCCAGCGCTGTTTGCAAAGTCTGAGTTTACACATAAAGTTTACACCTAAAGTTACCGGCAAACACTTGAAGATCAATACTTGTCAATAATCAAAACATTAGGCCTATATATTTGTGCACGACTGTAAGCTATATTATCACTGTTTTCAGTTTATATTGTCTCAAAAACCTAAAAGTTTGACAGTTTCAGCTTCTGTTTGTCAGCGCACTTCCATTCAGTTTCTGTGTGGCTTCGTGGACACCGCGATGCAATATTATGCAAACCTGTCTGCCCACACATCTTGATCTGCCTGCCAATATGCCCCTTCTTGCCTGCTAACCTTGATCTTTCTGCCAACAACCATTGAGAAGCCTGTCGACAAACATTGACCTGTCAGTCGACAATCCTTTTTTGACCTGCCGGCCATGCGCATCTTGACCTTATGTATGTCTGTCGACAACTTAGTATGTCTGTCGACAACTGCTGGCATAATTGTCCACACGCCTTGACCCACATGTCTGCTTGCCCTGTTTTCATCCATACCTTGACTTGTCTGTCGACACACTTTAAAACTACCATGACCTTCGTGACTACACTGTCATGGCTTGGATGCCTTTACATGCCATGACCTGTCCTCCCACATGGGTGCCTAAATGTCAAAACCTCCGTGCCCATGTATTAACCTGCGTTTCCAAGAGTCATGACTCGCATGCCACCATGTCATAAACCTGCTGCCTGCCCACATGGCATGACCTGTAGACATGACCTGCCTGCCAGCATATACTGACCTTCATGACTACTGTACTACAAAGACTCGACTATCTTTTAAGGTTTTTGACCAGCCTGCAAACAAACCGACATTTTCAGCTTTCCATCGTGTACCAAAAACCGTTTAACGCACATGGTCAGTATTAATGCAGTGACGTCATGACATCCGTCCACTGAAAAAGCAGGCATCTTAACCGCCTTATTGCATATCTATTTTCAGTGAACCAAAATACTTTTATTTTCTTCAAAATGTCCATTACCTTATAATTTCCGTTCACAGACACATGTTATGCCTTGATAAATCTAATTAATGGAGACAAAAATAGGCCAAGAATATATCTTATGATTTGAATATTAAATTGACCTAGATAGTGGGCGATTCTATCATCGTATCAGGAGAGAGAGACACTGGCCGAGTCTTTTGCCTCGTGTGATGTATTACATCAGGGTCCAGGCAGATCTGCAATGGCTCCTGTGCACATATTGACTCATTTAGATGCGGCCAAATACAACTAATTACCTTGAGTGAAAAGAGACGTGCCCTGAATCTACCGTCTCCTAACAAACCAAAATGCTATCTATTGCATATTTTCTCCTTTGCGTCCCTCACGATCTGTCTTCTCTTAATTTGACTGCAACCAATGACATACAAAAAAGTGTCCAGTGGACTCAACTGTGTGTGTGTTTCCCCCTTCATTGCTATGCGTGAGGTGCTCTCAATTAATTCTCCCATCAGACCTAAGGTTTCTTATAATGCAGAAAAAGTGGTTTTAATTTGACATTGGACGCCTTCTATTTCTTTCTTTCTTTCACATGTCCGTTTTTGTTCCTATGTCTGTGTGCATCATCGGGGCCACCGGAGAATAAAGAGGTCTAGGGCGTGGCGCCAGCTAGCCTCCTAGACCGTTCCGTATCCTTAACCATGCCGGGGTAACCCAATCTCTTTCAGATGCCAGTGGGCCTATTTACACCGGGTTTACCCTGCTCTTCATCCTTGTCTGTATGATGAGAAAGAGCAGGGGGGGGGGGCAACTTCCAAGATCTTCTAAACGATTGAGGAGACAGCTAGGGACTGGCCAAGATGATTGGTTGGTCGGGGTTTAATCAATAAGACGCGATCTAACACATAGATTGGATGTGGGAGTGGAGTCCCGTTGAGGATGCTGGTTGTCAACTCAACTCAGGAGGGACATTTGTCAAGAATGTCATCTGATAACTGATGTATTTGACTTTCAAATGATGATTCAACGGGTCTCGCCGTGGTCGATTTTTACCTATACTAAAACACCTTTTTGGTATTAAGGATTTTGTTTAAGTTTTTGGAGTACAATCCTAAAAGTTTTTCCCAAAGTAACGTTACTTTCGAGAAATCTTTGAGCTAGTTAGAGTTTTCATCTTTAATAACAAGAACGTATGCAAAATATACGTTACCACCAAATTCATCTTGTAATGTACGTTAAAAAAGGTGCCAATCTGAAACTTTAATATCATAAAACTGGAACTGCAAATACTTCTGCCAAAAACTGAATCAATATCTTCTGAAATGTAATGTTTGCAACTTGGCCTTCTTTACGAACTTCTCTTTGCGTCTTGGCAAACTCAAAATTCAATGCATTGCATACTATTGTAGCTTCTACATTTTTGAGCTGCGATCATGCCTGATGTGTTCTGCTGGATGGCACGCAGCGGTCTCGAGTGCCTGACTATTCGACCCTTCAATCAATTACACACCATTTGCAGTGAGTGATGTCCCTGACAATGAAGACCGGTTTCCGGACCAACCCAAGCATGCCATGCCAGAGGGGATAGATTGCGTTTCTCTCCCCCTCGCACAACCCCCCTTACTCACGCTCGCTGATGCTGGAACCAATGATGCATTGGAATAGATTGATGACAAAATGCAGGCATTTTCGAATCTAGTAAACGGCAGTACATTGAATAACTCCATTTTAAATAGCCACCTTTCCCTTCTGGAAACGGCTCCGAGATCATGTGTTGCATTTTGAACCACTTAGAAGCAGTCCATTTAAAATTGAACAAGAAAATCATCGAGTGAAAGAACAGGTGTTGAAAAGGAGGGAAGACAGTCCATTTACGGAATGAATTCCATTACAGAAAATGGACAAAACGTACATTACAATGCTTTAGGTTTCATTCTTTAATATCGGCCGGAGGTCAAGTTCATCACTTGTGAACATTATAATGTGCATAGTAATCCACCAGTCAAATAAAACCATAAAAGACCACAAACTCTTCTTGGCGTAAGAGGTTCCAAGATACAACTTCGGTGAAAAAGATCAACCAATCGATATGTACTACAAATATTTCTCTACAATTTGTTACGAACATCGGATAATACCTACATGATAAGCCAACAAACGCCTTTAGGTCAGAAAGAAAGGGAACCTCGTTGAATGGGGTAACGTTTCAAAATACTAGTTCATCGACGTGACAGTCTCAAAGAAAGATTTTGTTTACAGTGTTTTAGAAGAAGCGTATCAGCGAAAACGAGCTTATTTGATACCATAACATCTCAAGCAGTACCAGAATGATGCTGTTTAGATGACTTAAATTCAATTACAAAATACAACAGCAGGTCCCTGAACATTGTGCAACTCGTTCTTAAAAAGAAGAGGACAATCTCGACCCAAAGTGAAGAAACCAAATGAAAGGCAACACTAGTTCTATGGTGAATGTGCTCATAACAAGATACGAAGATGATGTATAAGATATGTGTAAAACAAAACCAGGACTGATGTAGTTTACGAATGTGGTGGTATACTGCGTAACACACAGCTAAAAAGAAACATCCAAGACAAATCGAGTGTCCTGTTCTTGAACCTCTTTAAGATTCGTAGCTGACAATCTCCCCATCCGTTGTCATCACCGGGTACCCTCTTACCATCTCCCCTCCATCAGGGGCCCCGGCAAGTCATCTCCATCTACGGTACTCCTGATTTATAGCTCCTCGTCACGGCAAATCGACTCATTCACGTCGGAAACAGGAAAAGGTAATTCCCGCATCATGCTAAACGACCACCATGGGATGGAGCGAGAGGGGGAGAGATAAGTAAGGGGGGGGCTAGATGTAGGCAGGTTTAGACCAGCTCGTGTCTTAGTAAACTGATGAGCCAACAAACAACACACTCGACCGTAACTTCGGATGACAGAAAAACCAGGACGGAAGATAATGGAGAGAGAGAGAGAACCCAAGATGAATGAACAACTTTCGTTCTCGTTTTTTTTTCTTTGATGGGTTTTATAAGGAGAAAGTCAGTGAATTTACAGGCACTAAAATCTCACCTCGATCTCGATTGGTGTGTCGATCGCACATTGCTAGCGTTGCACAGGTGAGGAGGTTTATGCAGACTCACGGGTGCTGCGTGAGTGAGATGTACAACCCGCTCGCCGATAAATGCGGACACCAACGAATTTCAACTGAATAATGTATTTGTTGGGAATCTTAAACGCCAAATCGAATGTCCCACAAGTCCAAGATTGCTGGGAGTGATTCGTTTCGTTGTATTATGAGAAGACACGATGTAGTTGTGATGAGGTTTCTTTTGATGGTCAGTTTAGTGTTGAAACGGTTCACTTACAGGTATAGCGACCCACGACATAACATCACATTTAAAAATAGCTGTGTCAAAGGTTAAAAAACACAAAGTGGTCTCTCAACGAACATTTTTAATATATTTCTTCAAAAAGCACGCAGTTCACTCGCTGCAAATCAGACAATGTTTGGCTATTTACAAAGACTAAATAAAAACCAAAAATATATGACAAAAGAAGACATAGAAGAAGCCACAAGCCGTCCATTGAGATAAAATGTCCCATTACACACAGTCGTGTATCTACGGTCGTCTACATAAATGAACATACTGGTTTCCATGATGTAAATATACTGTCTAAGCTTGGTTTTGAATGTTTACCCATTGGTCTGAGTTAAAGGCCCTACCACAAGTAAACTCTAAATATACTTGTACCCTGTACATTTAACATTGGTAATGGTATTGCTACGATCGAGGGAGTAGGAACTTATTTTAACCAAGAACGATTCTTTGGATATGATCGAAAAGAACTATTTCGTTGAAAAATTCCTTTTGTATACACTTGTTATGTAGATTTGGCAAATTAAACTTAACGGCACAATCCTAACAAATGGATTGACTGTTCTTTGAAGATTGTTTTGTTTTCTTAGAAAATGCCATCACCCTTTTTGATTAAAATGTCATATTTTTTTTATATTTTTTTTTATGACTTCAAGGGAAGGTTTGCTTCGAAAAAACAACAACAATGATTTAAATACAAAACTTTGATTTATGATAAGCAATGGGAAAGTTATACAAAGAGGCACTCTTAAAAACTTCCCTCGAAATGCCAAAAGCGTTGGTTTCCAACCATCGATTTAAACAAGAAAAAAGTCCGCTTCTTACAACACTATATTGATCGAAACACATGTATATATCGTACTTCAATATAATGTACAAACAAGCAAACAAACTTGGGAGTTGTGACACAATATCTAGAAAGTAATTAATACAACTGTTTTCCTAACATGTAATTACATAGCTCTTTGCTTTACAATGTGCATACTCAAAATGCGTTCGTTCAATATTGAGGTCCCGAGTATTGAGTTTAATAATATCAGGCAGTTTCGACTTTCAATTAAGTATGTATCGGTTGCAGTAATAAGCACTGTCAACATAAGGAGTACTGCAATATCTATACAATGAGTGAGATAGGAAGAAAAACAACCTAATAATGACAAAGCCCCAGGGCAGTTTTTATGCCACTATGCCTGGTTCCTAACGTTATTGAAACAAATTATATCGAATATTATAGAAGCCGTGTATGCAATGCTGTAGGAGTACAAACAGTCGCCGTGGTCCCCTTGTCGATACGGTACGCAAAACGTGCAGGAAGTTCGGTCGCTTATTTCATGTGAACTTCAGATTTGCGATATTACATACCGAATCTTTGCATAACTGTTGGAAGATTCTTCTCTAATAAAGAAAACCAAAGAGGGCGTTGTTTTGAATGTTGGCAAGTCGGTTGAGCTTTAAGTGTGGTTGGAACCTCCCATCTCTAAAATCATGTCTTGTAATGTTACCACTATCGTCTGTACATGTCAACTTCTTGTGAGTATTCATTACTTATATTTTTGGATTTTGACTATGTTTGTGGCTCTGTGACTTTGATATCTTAAAACTATTTGCGGGGAACCTTCGCGAACGTTTAGTTGAGAGTATTATACAAATATTGGATGAATTAAAAGAAAAAAACTTCTAAAGAATGTGGACGACTGCACGTAGAAGGCAACCTTGTCCTCTGTGACACGACCTTGTCTGGCTTGTACAAACGGGCAGGGAACGATTATTTCGGACACAACACTACGAAGCGTCCAATAATTATCCATAGTGGACTCCAATAGTATGTTTAGAGCGTGTTCCGCCAAAAGACAAGGATTTTAATGTTTGGTACCATAAACTTTTACATTGGTAGAGTGGATAAACACTCTTTAGGCAAGAAATGTCTGTGACAACGCGTATGCGACTAAATATCGCAGTAAATAAATTCAGGATATTGAGGCCGAAAACTTTTCAGAATAAATTCCCCAAATGAACCAAATGTTTCGAGTTCTTCGTGAAATATTTTACAATTTGACTCGGATGAAAGTTTAAATGACAGGCTGGATATATCTTCATGAATTAAATCTCTGATTCATCCGTCCACTATGTAAGATGTAATAAAGAACTATAAGAAAAGTAACTTTAATATTATTTATTAATATTAGCTATTATTATTATAATCACAGTGAAACATTTTTAGAATAATTACGAGATCGACATATCATTTTGGTCATTGGATAATTCGCTTTAAAATAAAGCTACTTCCGGGAAACATTGCAATCGGTCACTCAGTCGACCCAAACACAAAATTAATAACGTTCAAGTATAAAAGATTATCTCGTGGTTGTTTTCCAAGAACTCTGTTCTCATTCAGCAAACAAGATAACTTGACTTGGGTACAATGTACAGTTACAACCACACGCATACGATGTGGTAATTGTATTCTGCTATGATAGAAAGATAAAGGACTCGGAGAAAAAGAGAAGGGTTGATGAGAATGATTAATCCAGTAAGACATAAACAAGAGGAGCATCGGTCGTTAACCCGTGTGTAACACTTCTTCTGACCCTCGTTGTTATAATACAGTCCAACTCGTGTCTATCTCTCCACTTCACTCATCCAACAGACACTCTTTAAGAAATATTTAACCCAAACCTCTACGTTAGAAAGTAAAAAAAAAAAAAAAAACGGTTGGACTTCGGGACGAGATTTTCCCTCTCAATCTCCCCTTCATGGCTCTTAGAGACTGGGTTAATATTAATTTCTGTTTCGTGACTACGGGATCGAGCAGCGTGAAGGTAGTGAAATGCGATGGGGGCGATATCATGCTATTGCCGGCGTGCCGGTTGGCATGTTGTGGCACTCCGTGAAGCCGATAGCGGAGAATGATCTCTCTCATTGGCGATGACGGTGTTGAGATGATTGAGGAGTTTGGAGACGAGATAGAGAATACTACAAACTCAGATCTTCATAGTTTAACACCTTCTAGAAATGATCGAGATCTTCAAGGGAGGCTTCTGAATCGTCTACTTTTCCTTGTTTCAATTCATATCAAGAATGTTTTAAAACAACTAAATTATTACAGTTGCAAAAAGCAAAAATGAAAATTTAAAGACAATAAAGGCAATATATCTAAGTACCAAATACGATACCAGACTTATAAGGCTCAAGAAATGTGGTTCAGTTTCCGTTGTTCGAACTCAAATACCAATATGACTTAGTTAAAATTCAAATGTTTGAAATGCCAATTATAAACCACAAGGGAAACTGAGTAGATTTCCAAATACGGTGAACAATCTTCGACACACAAGGAGCTTGAACTATCGGCTCATGGTCTGTCTTGTCACCTCACAGCCGATCATGAAATGATATCTTACAATCAGATCATCTCTGACCTAAACTTTTGCAGTATCTGTAGGTTATGTTGAGTTGACTCAACGTAAAACAAAGTCCATGAGTCCCCATGCCCCAACATTAAGGTTTCACACTCATCATATTCTGAGACACGTACATAGTTAAGTACATTATCTCGTGCTGTCGTCACTCTCTTCATCAACATCTAAAACTTCATCAAAAAGACACGATAAACCGTAGCCTTCAAGTAAGTCGTCCCTAACATCTTTCACTATCCCATGACTACGTCACGCATGCTTTACCCTTCACGTCAATCACAATAGCACGCCATTTCCCTTTTCCACCTTGAAAAAAAAGAAGAAAAAAAGCCTAAAACAAATACTCCAGTCTTCACTTTCGTGACAGCCCAAAGTTAAGTACGGGTTAATGATCAACCATTCAGTGGTTGACACGACAGGGTCTACCGTATGGTAGACACGATTCACCCGAGTAGTTCACGCTCTAGTTGGTGGCACTATTCGCATCCCTCCATCGTATTCAACTCAACAAAAATCCACTGCCAGATGAACATTTCTACATTCACATTTGACATCGTTTACTCACAAAAAAACATAAAAGAGTGTCACATAAAAATACTTTGCTGGTATTTTTGCTCACTGTTGAACAAAACACACACTCCACAGCTTTAAAACAAAATGGCAATTGCACAAGTCTCGCGTGGAGTCGAACATTTGGACCCGTTAAAGTGCGCAAGTTTGTTTCATTGGCGCGTTAAAGTAATGTACATCGGACCAACGTGGTCCAACAAAGTTTAGATACGCGCGCGAGTGGAGTTGGTTGCAGTTGGCACAACATTAAGTTTAAAATCTGTATCCATTATAAGGAGACCACGATACTCATTGAATATGATATGGCAGAAACAATGCGCTTTGTTTTAACTTGACTTGGGCGGCAAGAACACCTTTACTTTAAGTGACCCGTTGCTGCTGGTATTTCATAAGGTTATACCATACTTTTAACTTCGAAAAAGTTTTCAAAGAAAACCACTTAGGTATTTAAGCAGGCAGAATTTGTTCGAACTGTATTTTGTCAATGTTGAATTGATGTTTGAGAATACCTAATTCATAATATCCATAGTAAATGCATAGTTGGAGGATATAAGTAAATCACATAGGAAAGTCCTTTGTTTTGTTAAATTGGTCTTAAGATATCAACAAGTTTGTAAGAAGAATAATTAAAATGCAGCTGGCGGAATCCCCCAGACTACTATATACGCCAGCTGATGTACCGACAAGGCGAGGCCCTTGTCGAAGCTCGTTCAGGAGAGCTTTAGGCTTCTCCCGGGCACTTCGAGTCGAGGGGACTGCTAAAGGGTCACTCCACGGGCAAAATTGTCCTTTCATGCGGCCCCATGAAGTGTCCAGCAAACCGAACAGGCAGTTCTAGGGCCCGTGAGCAAACTACGTCTCTCCCGCAACTAGCTCTGCCAAATTACACTTGAGAGTCCCCACCGCAACGCTTGATTGGGTCCGTTACCCCGTGTCAACACGGCCCACCAGAGGCACCCTATCAGAGGCATTGCTCCCCGACAAAATGCGCTGCAAACACACAACCTGATTTTCCCCCGGTCCAACCATTCCCAGTAGATAGAGAAAAAAATCTCCGTAAAAGAAGAATAAGGGGAACTGTCGGGGGGTTTCCTCAAGCGAAACGCTGGGTTATCTGCATCAATATTTTTAGAAAGTTCCGCATAAACACGTAGTGTAAACTTTGTTTTGTACTGGACGCGTGCAAGCTTTCCCTTAGATTTTACATGCCTTGAGATAATAAAGGAGGATTAAAAATAAGAGGCTTTTGTGCGTAAATGTTTGAGCTTTACTGTCTTACCACTTGATGGGAATTCGACTCGTGAAGTCAAGTATCCCAACATGCAGAATATAGAGTAGAAATAACACGAGACGAGGACATTACAGGAAACTCTGACGAGATGCTTTCCTAGTCAGCCTTTTAAAGAAGTAGTTGGTCATTTTGGAAGGAGTTGGTCATTTGAAAGACATAACTGTTTTGTAATAGGGCCATACTAAATATAGCGAGGGTTCACTTTATAGAAGCAGTTTTTGTTTTTTAACAGTGTGAACTAACTTAATATAGACTCATCCAGTAGTTTGAGTCATATTAATTTGTGTTTAATTACTTGACTGGGGAAATACCCGGTGGATAGCAGGGGCTGTTGACACCAAATTTTGTAGCGTTTCGTGTATTTTTTCCCCGAGAGCTCTCCATGGGATCTACGGAATAATGCAACAAAAACAAGCACACTAGAATTCCCTCAAGTTTACCCGGCGACGGAATCCTTGTGAATAAATTATACTTGTAAATGCAGGACAGAGCAACGCTCCATCGGTTTAGGACAAGGTAACTCGTTAATCACCCCTTGCTCTTTGAAAGGATTAAAATTGGATTTAATCCCATAGATTTGTTGCCATAAAGTCCCTGTCCGTATTGGTTTCCAGCACCTACTCAAACGGTTTTTCTAGTATTCCCATTTGCACATAGGAAAATAAGGAAATCTGGCGTCGACTATACGGCAGAGTGGATGACCGCCGAAACAGAAAAAAAAAATATATCTTCAAATCCACCTGATACTCTAGACTTGTCTCTCACCAATAAAGTCAACATTGGTGTAAAGAATTCAGTCGCTAATTAGCAGATTGTGACTAAAAGAAATGATATTTCGATCCAGTAATGCGAGCGATTCGTTAGTAGGGACGTGGGGCGAGTTAGTGTGAAGGCGAGGGGTTGCCCGTCTTCAAGACGCACCGAAAAATGAGCCGTCTTGCGGGTGGTTTTAAAGCACGGACACGGTACATTAGCGTGTGTGTGTTTCGTTACTCAGCTTAGCTGGCTGCATTTGGGTGTTGGTGTCTTATTTCGTCTTCGCTTCGCCGCGTATCATTCCCAGATTTATTCTTTTTGGAAATGATCTCAGACATAATGAGAAAGAAACTCACACTGATGACTGTGTTATCATTTCATTGTTAACAGTTTAAATTGAATCGCTTGGGTGGTTTTAATAGTGTGCGCGCTGATATGATGTTTTAAGGTCCAAGTTCCATGGGAGTAGTAGAAAAACCAGCGATGCACCGATTTCATTTTGTTTCATGGTTTCTTATCTCTGTGGACCCAGCCAGGTCAGTGACCGGGGGAAAGTCGTTGGGACGATGACCCCAAATCTTTCTCTTGTTCTCCCTTCTATTTATGCGTTTAGATGAGGAGGTGAGTGACATGAAACTTTGGTCTCGAGGTTGTCCATATCCGCTGGTGACGAATGCGGACTAAACTCTTTATTTATAACCGAAATATGACTGGAAAACAATGGCTGGTATAACGAGGAATTCATGATTACAACGACGGTTCGTTTAACTAAACATTGTGGACTGCGACTTCCAGTCTTTACACCGCATTAATCGCTTTTCATTACTGCGACGATCGAAACGGACTTGGTGTATAAAAGCTTAAGTTTCTTTAACAGTGCAAATTGAAAATTTAAAAAGCACCACGCAGAACCAGAATGAAAAGCTTGCTAATTTAAGTATTTGACAAAGTGGTATGCATATTTTGTTAGTTTTAGTACCGTCGTGTGTCAAACCGTATACCAGACTGGGTTCAAATAGCCGGACATTGACAGACTCGTGTTAGCTGTCACTGGTACCCTACTCTAACTCATCCAAAGTCGAAACCGAGAAAATCTAAAAAGGCTTTGAGAAGGTCTTCTTTCATTTCCCTGTGTTTCTGTTGATTATTCGGGGTTGTTGGGCGGGCAAGGCTTGTGTATTTAAGAGAAGATTCGTGTCATTAATTCACCATATCGTTTCCTTTTTTAAGCGGTAGAGTAGCTGGTTGAGGACATTTCGTAGAATAAAAACAGGTAGAAGTTTACCTGTGGTTTATGTTAGTGTGGGCATTTGGGTTTGTTTTGGTTGATGAGGTGGCAAAAACTAGAATGGTCACTCTGCAAAGTTTTGTCACGGTTACAAGCGGGATATTTCTCGTCGTCAAGCAACAAACTAAAGAAACTGTTGGTTTTTTTTGGGGGGGGGGGCGGGGGGTCGTAACAAAATTTTTGCCGCGAAGCCTTTTGTTTTTGACTTTGGAAGTAAGAATCAATGTTTGATTAAACTGGAATCTTGGACGAGGCAAAATATTTTTTAACATCGAATGTTTATAGGTGTCCCTGTTATTCCTGCACCAACCCTGCCGGATAATTCGACTGGGTGCCAACTGCCTGCATCCGGGATTCTTATTTGTTTGTTTTTAAAAATTGTCTTGGAAAGTAACTGTTTTGATTAGTGAGTTTCTTTAACTTTATCAGTGTGTTCCTTTAATTCAGCGATATTACATAAGCGGAATGGAGACTAATAAATCTTCAGTTACAATACATAACAGAAGCAACGGAATCAGTAACACAGTGGAAAGTAACTAACTTCTTCATGGTCTTTGGTCCAGGTTGTTGTTCACTACACGCCAATAATGTGCTTGTTTTTGCTCATTTATAGACTTCTCGTTTATGTCAGCCAGATTACGGTTCATCCTGGTTTTAACATTGTATTCTGTACATGCGGTCACACGATTCGGTATGTCAGGGGAAATCATGGTTCATATGTATACATCAAGTGGTAGGGGCGGCACAACCATAATGATCGAAAGAGGGGCCGCGTTACGTTTCAAAGAAGTTCA
Organism: Asterias amurensis; assembly: GCF_032118995.1. Classification (NCBI taxonomy): domain Eukaryota; kingdom Metazoa; phylum Echinodermata; class Asteroidea; order Forcipulatida; family Asteriidae; genus Asterias; species Asterias amurensis. The sequence continues at coordinate 11,875,275 of NC_092648.1, read as the reverse complement.
CTGCATGCGACTCGACATCTGAAAGAAATACAAACAGATTGCAGCGGTTTATAAATAAAGGAATTCGGCTTGTAGCCTACAGCATCAAAACTCGGTTTTACAAAATAGTGTAACTCTATTTTATATATCCAATTTGCATCATGGAGAACATCATTTTGAGAACAAAACCTCATGTTAAAAATGGTTTATGTCAAGTGTTGATTTTTTAAATACTTTTTTATATATAATCCGTATAATAATCTTTAAATAAGCCATACAAGAGAAACATCCATTACCATAACAGTTGAAACAGCACAATGAAATCGCGACTGTGTATTAAGTGTACGGCATTGCCTGCTCATGTCAATCCGTAACATGAAATGCCGGTATATGTCACCACATTTTGCCAAATAGCCGTGATCATACATGCATTAAACATGTGAAGCAATTAGACAAATTGATCAACACCATTAAAGCCAAGGGATGTCGATCCCAAGCTATGTGCATGTGCCGAGGCATCAACTCAGCGGATTGTTCCGTTTAAGAAAACATTTGGCCTATCCGCTGGCACTCTTGTATGACTTTGGGATTTGAACAACACCCGTACCACGGGAACAGTCCACAAGAGCAAACCACCGTGCCCGGCTGATGTACGCTATACCGTGAGAATTGGCGATCCAACCGGGGCATGCTGTCAGCAATGAAGGGGACAAAAGTCAAAACAAGTACAAATTTGGACGGGCAATTAACAAGCTCATGAACCAACAGAATTGATAAAGCACAAAAACAAACCCCAGACGCATACCGTGTTCGGTATGCCGTGTATACATACAGTGACTTTGGACTCCCGAATGCTAGGGTACACCGAGAGACACCGTAGAAAATACAGACGGAAGAAAAACACACTACAGCTTGGGTTGTAACGCTAAAGGTATATACTAAACCTGCGTCCAATTTACTATTCATATAAACAATCAGATTTCTGATTATGACAAGTATCCGGACAGTTGGGGGAATACCTTATTATAAAGTAGTATATCTGTTCAGGAGATTGTTTGGAAGAGGGGCTACCTTTTCTGTATGTAGATGTATTGTCGGCATCACACATGATTACAAATTGTTTACAACATGTTATAGTTGTATCTTGCCCTACAACGACTGGTAATTGGTGTATATTTAAACATATAAATATTTGTGTGTACTCATTTATTTTAAAAGTACTGGTTTAAGAGTGAGCGGGTATGGTTCGAAAATATCAATGATGGTTCTTTGGGGGGTCCCAAACCTTTCATGTTTTTGTTTGTTTAAAAAAGCCGAGCATGAACTCTTAGAACCTACAAGGTAGGCATAGGACTGTATTTCAATGGATACTTCACCAAACTGTGAAGTTCTATCTAAAAATCTCGATTTTCTTTTTTTCTCGTGTAAGTCTTTAAAACAATAGTGTGAAAATATCAAAAAGATTGCATGAGATGAGGCATCATCTACCAATAGTCCCCATCATCATATCAGTCCTCCGCGTTTTATATCTTTTGTCCAAAGCTCAGACCAATCGGTGTTAAACCCAAATCAAGGTTGGAAGACGTCAGATTTCATCTACTCGCAAATGGCGGTTTAATTTATAATATCTGGACACCCCGCCTTTCAGACCTTTGGCGCCAATTAAATCCAAAGGTATAAATCCAAAGTGTGTTGACTAAAACATTTTGACCACCAAGGGTAGCACGTATGTCATTTGTTCAACATTTTGTCCGTGAAAACCGATTGGATTCGTGTGACTCAAGGCTGACCGAGATTACAATTAAAGGCGGCCGGTATGAAAGCACGTTCCCCCATGTTTTTTCTTTCTTTCAGGTGACACTTTTTAGGCGTTGCAAACAAGTTGTGAGTTTGTGGGGTCAAAATTTGTTGACATTTATATACTGAGAGGCAAGTACGCCAACAAGTAATATAATTAAAGTATCAAGTGTTTTTCAAAATATTTTGCCCCGAAAATTAAATTTAAAAGCACAATTGGGAAAGAAATGTAAAAAAAAACCAAAAAAAAACAATGCAAAAACAAAACCAGATCATTTTGCTCAAACAACCACGCCACAAAAATTGTCCTTACGCATACTAGTTAAAGCAATGTTTATACATAATGTTTTATTGAACATCAAAGGGCAAGAGAGCATATACTTATAGACACCACCCCCCCCCCCCCCCCCAGTTAGAAAAAAACCCACACCATTTCACAACATGTTACTTTTTTTATCAAAACTGGTGGTCCCGTTTTAGGCGGGTTGAGTCGACCGGTTATGTTTTGCCAGGGATTGTGTGCACGTTGACTGTCAAGTTAGTGTGCGGACTGGAAATACTTCTTTGGAATATTCGTACTGATATCAACTTTATGATAAGTGCGCTTTCAGATAGAAAATTATGCATTAAAGTTTTGATCATTAAAAGTCCTCCAGGAAACAGGTTTTCCACTTTGTCGACATGGTATCGTATTGCGAAAATTCAATTGGACCTGTAGTCGTAGTAAAGATATTCAATCAACTCAATTGGTCCAAATCTATATCCTATATACAAATATCCCTAAATTTAAGAATAAAACAAGCTCTGAAGTGAGCTCAATCATTGGTGAGCTAAGGAACATTTGAAGGGGGAATTTGACACTTCAACAATTCGAGACAAAACGCGACGAGTCAGCCGTCAAAAGAGGGCGCTTACTTGGCTGGTTTGCCATAATTCTTTGAACTAGATTAAAGCGAAAACGTATCCAATGTATTTTGTAAACTGCTGATAGAAATACAAAAACTCAGCAGACTTAACTACTCCCAAACAGTCATTAGGCAAACAATATTCGATTAGTTCAGACAGATGTGAGTATATAGCTTCACATCGCCTCTTGTGAAGCACTTGAAGAAAAAAAACTTAACAACAGAAACACGGTCATAAAGAATGGTTTACTTGCAGTTCTAAAACAATCTTCGTTACTTCGTTCAAGTTACTTTCAACTTTCTTCGTTACTTCCTGTCACAAATTGATTTGTCTTTGAATATATCTTCGTGTGAAAAACCAGCTTTTGCCGAAACTTTTGTTTGAATCACAGAAGCGAACGGCAGGGAAAGAGACAACTGGGTCAACCCGATTTAATGCCTATTCCCCGTCTCTTGATAAGAACAAATCAAAAACAGACAGATAGGGTACGAGAGAGCCAATAAATCACTGGAAACTCGTCTCTATTATGCTCATTCGTGGTCCTTGCTCTGGGGTCCAATGGGGATCTTGTACATTGCCCCTTTGTGTTATCTTCGTCATGGGATGAGGCTAGGTCACTAGATAAATTTGGGGACGTTTATCATCCTATTTGTTACCCGGCAGATAACAAAACTAATACGACCTCGATCCCTCAGTTAGGTCAAAGGTCATGAACGAAGTTGTGCTGGTGGTTTGCTCAACACTCGCCTTCATGTAAACTGTGATCAGAAAATGTGTTCACATTCTGTTTGTCTTGTGATTTTATTTGCAGAGGCAAACAGTCATACTATACAAAATATATACACAAATAAGTATGAATACAAATTCCAATACAAAAACTGCTCAACAAGAAAACTAACTAAAAATCATAGGAAAATGTCCATATAAACGTATGTAATACGGCAGTTCCATGTTAGTAACAATCAGTTCGAATATTGGAAGCACGTTGATGACATCGATTATAACATTTTGCATTTTTGTTAAAAGCTCAGTATGTCATATAATTTAATGATATTTGTTGAAGTTTTGTGAAAACCATCGTACAAATTAATTTGAATTTTGTTTTATGTATGAACAGAACAAGGAACAAATTGAAAGTATACATTTCGTATTATTTCAAACATTTTTTTTCTGCTTTGAATTTTCTTTTAAGGGAAACCGTCAAAACATCAGCAAGGATATACTAGACCTATAATATGTGTCATGTTTGCACTTTTAATTGGCTTGGCGTATGAAATAATGGCGAGCAGGTGGGGGAATTATAGCATTATATTGGCGGGGAAATCACATCACGCTGGTTTAGTGAAGTCTCTCATAATAAATGAACACTCGTCGTGCTGTATCACTGCACATTGTCCGCCACACATAAGGCATCTATACCATCCACCGATTATACATGAATGGGTTAAATTTGGTGAAAAGACCGCGCGTGTTAATGCGCGCTTGCGGTGCCTTTGAATTGAGTGGACTGGAACATGAACATTTTAAAATTACGAGACCCCATTTTTTCATTTTTTGCTCCTGCCCCCGAGGTCTGTTTTAAACGGAGCAGAAAATCTTGGCAATCATTTACGGCCCTTTAGCCTTATGCCGACTTTCTTACACAATAAACTGTGTAGAAATATTTGTCCTTTTTGAGAAAGATGGGGTTGGCTGACTGAAGAAGAAGGCTGTGTTGAAAGATGGAATCAGCAATTTAATAGGACATCTGGCAACCTGTTAGTTGGTAATCATATCATAAATTGAATAGTCTTCATATTTTGTTTATTTGTTCAGGGTGTGAATTTGAGTGCATCACCAACGCGGGCTGGAGTGCTGGGGCGGTGTCGGCTGGCATCATTAAGTTCACGACAAGAGTTAGAAAGCCTTAACACCGAAGCACGAAGAGTTGAGCTACAGCGGCGCTTCACTCACTCAGCCGCCGAAGAAATGTCTGTTGGACTCGGCGGGTCTTCACTGCCGGTCACGCTACTATCTCGTGACATAAAGCCCAACAGGTCAGCATAAACATAAACCCACCCCGGTAGCAATGATACATGTCTAATTGCGTGTGTCAGTTTATATTGTTTTCTCATGTTGGACTATTCTGTAAATATAAAACACCTATCGTGTGTGCTATGTCACGCTTTTGTTTGAACTCTATAAAGTTTGTGTAACAACTTGCTTTCTCAAGTGTGTGTATGCGCCTAAACCCCCTTCATATATCATAATGGGGGGAAACCAAACAAGTGTATACAGAGTACACGGAAATCTATGTACATTTAATGATTACATTTGTAGACAGTATAAGTTGACTTCCAAATGATGTCACGCATGAAATTGACAAATGTATGCCCTGCCAAAACATTCAGCATTTGTTTAGAACTCCACGGGAGCGCGCACTGGTCGCGGCCGGCGTGAAAGGTCTATATGCCCACTGCCAACTGGTGTGCACTGAGGGTTATATATGATCTTGGCGGAGAACAAATTTAGAGATGAGTTTAAATAACGTGAATGGGTAAACTTTGGGAACGGTAGCTGTCTGAGGCAGCGTGGATCACTCAGGGAGACGGGTGCCCTCGCTGCAAGCAGACGGCCAATTATGAGGAACTGTGACGTCTATATACGCAGATACCAACCATTGACACTCAGTCTCTATCCATAACTCTTTACTCTCACCATACATTGGGAAAGTTAAGACTTACGGTGAATTAAAAACATCAGACATGAAAAGGCAATTAGACCTAGCTCTTTTCCTTTTAATCTGCCCGAGCAAACTTTTTTTGAGGAGCATTTTAGCCATACTCGAGTCGGCCAACGGGTATTAACCAAAACACACCAACGGCTTCGGTGCACTTGATTGTGTAGTTATATTTCATATTATCCACCCGCTGCGTTGCACAATGAACTGGTAATCAAATCAAAGGGGTTACTTGAAAACAATGATTTGATTAAAGCGGGAAAGGAGGATGAGTCGCAGTCAAGATCGTTATTTACTTTGACTATTTGGTGGCTCTTATGGACCTTAATGTTTTTGGCTTTCTCTTTTAGCTTTTCTTGTAGCGGGTAAATTGTGTCAGTGTTTAGATAAACCATCAAGCATTATGACCCCGGGCGAAATCTTGCTCTAGTTTCGATTCTCTTAAGTTGAATTAATCTTTAAAAGGACAAAAAAGGGGAAATTACAAAGGATATTTCAAAGGACTTTAGCACTTGAAGCAGTTTAATTTGCACTATTTCTCGAATGGCAAACGTAACATTTGATTTGCAGCTCAGCCAGAAAACGCTGGATATCTTTCTAATGAATCTATCAATTTTTAAATGAAGAACATTAGTCTTGCGGGGACGAGACAAAATCAATCTTTTTGTTCCCACGGATCGTCCTTTGGAACATTTTAAAGGCAGTGGACACTATTGGCAACTACTCAAAATAATTATTATCATAAAACCTTACTTGTTAACGAGTAATGGGGAGAGGTTGATAGTATAAAACATTGTGAGAAACAGCTCCCTCTGAAGTGACGTAATTTTCCACGAATTTGGTTTCGAGACCTCTGATTTAGAATTTGAGGTATCGAAATCAAGCATCTGAAAGCACACAACTTCGTGTGACCAATGATGCGACAAGGGTGTTTTTTTTCTCTCATTAATATCTCGCACCTTCGTCGACCGATTGAGCTCAAATTTTGACAGGTTTGTTGTTTTATGCATATGTTGAGATACACCAAGTGAGAAGACTAGTCTTTGACAATTACCAATAGTGTCCAGCGTTTTTAAGACATAAACACTGGACAAATTGAGCGAACGAAACAAATGCTAATTATTTTGCAACACCAATAAAACGCTTATATCGAATCTATACATAACACAAAAAGGGCCTATAAAAACTCAGTTTGGGAATCCACTTTAAAACCCCTTTGCATTTATAGGAGATACAAGATGAGAATGACATAATTGAACGCCCTAAATGCCCCTCTTTTTTTTGCCCAAACCCCGAACCAACATAATACAGGAGCCTAGCGTTAAAAACTTGTAGCATTTTAATATGATGAATTGTCGTATTTTAAATGTGTCGCAAAGTACTTCGTTTACGGCATAACCGGATTTACAAAACATGCAAACTGGATTCTTATTTGATTGGTTAAGACCGCTTTATTGCCTCCGGGCAAACCCACGCTGCGCACAGCATGATACCCTCCACAACGAACGTCATAATGACGTGTAAAATCTTCAGGCAATAAGCTTTAATTCCTTGCGTTTCTGAGTTTTCGCCTGGTTTGGCAACAAGTATGACTTGATAGATCAGCCCGTCATTCACGTCCCGAACCCCCCGCAGCTTGCCGTGGCCGCAAAGGTTAACGCGTCTTACCACGCCTTAACCCGAATTCCTTGCAAAAGGGTCGAATGTGCGTGTTGATTTGAAAGTAGAGGTTCGTTAATTTTTGGAAAGTTTACCACACGCTCACATCCAAACAACAAAATGAAAAAACAAACAAACAAACAAACAAACAAACAAACAAATATCTGATCGCGCTCTCACATCGTTTTCAAAGGGTCCTCGCTCATTATAAAGCTCACATCAGTACAAATCCTCCACAGAAATAATTCCGTCTAAAAAATACTGTAGAATCAAGAACACAACATAAAATGAAAACTGTTGCCTACTGTTAATCAAGACCGTGTATGTAGGCTAAGCCCGGACTAAACCGAAACACATGTTTCGTTGCTTTTACAATTTAGGTGAAAAGTTGACAGATATTTGTTTTTTAGGACCAGAGGATGAAAAATAATTTATTCTTCCAAAAGACAATGAGGTACTTTCTTTTCCATAACTCAGTTTAGGTTTTTGACACTATTTATCACAATGCAGCTATCTTAGTGTCTCTATTTCAAGCCTGCCATCACTTTCCTCTGGAATTGTGGCCTTGATATCGCATAAAGGAACACGGCTAAGATGGTTAGCTGAAGGTCCATGGGCCTCAAGATGTCTTTGGTTTCTTTGATTGGTCCCTCTGTTGACAATACCCTCCTGTCTGTACATGGCCTTGTCTATATATACACAGAGACAACTGCCAATATTGCCAAGACCCCCACAGTAATGGAAATCCGTAATTGGAATTGCTTAGTACTGATGCATGTGATGTTGTAGTTGAGGGGAAATATTGGTGCCGTGGTCTTACTGTGGAGAATTTATTGCAAAGAGAAAGTAGTAATTGGCGATTCATTTTCTTAATTTAACAATTGTAATGGAAGACCTAACCCATATCCCCAGCCCAAACTAGGCTGCGCCGTTGACAGTTGTGTACGAATGTTATTCAAGAAAAATTGGTATACGGAGCACACACTCCAATTAAAGGTGGGAAAGGGCTATTCCAAACCAGAACACATATATATACAATCTATAGAATTCTACTCCTTTTAAGGCCGCAGTAGACCTTGAAAAAATGCACAGGTATGACCATGACCGTCAATTGCACTGACAGTTATTCGTCAGTCTTTCCATATACAATAAAACATAGCCTGGAACTGCCAATATTGTTTTTGGTGCGCCTTTGAATACTGCCAGTGGGGAACCACATTCGAAATGCTTTCAATATGGATTCTCCTTCAAGAAAACTATAAGGGGTGGTAATTAATGAGTAACTCACTCAACAAGATAAGTTAAAATGTGTCTATCAACTAATCTGCTGGCTTTTTACTTGCATTCGTGACCATTGGAGTTACAAACTGATGCGACGTCTGATTTCCTTAGCCTTTCACATGCCACTCTACCCCACAGCCAAAAACCGTAAAATGTTCAGCAATATTGTCAAACTTGTGCAGATTTGTGGAAAAAAACATCGAGGGAGAAAATACCGTTGAAAATTCATTTTTGTTTCTCAACAGCTTCCTGCACAAAGTCCCAATTGGAGCATTTTGAAGACCAATCTGGGTACAAACTACCCAACTTCACCGCCGTTTGGGGAACGTACAACTCCAGCAGATTAGTCAAAAGAATTTAGTTTCGGTGTGCATGATTATCCAAGCCTGATGATGTAAAGCTTGTGTCTCAAAGGTAATGTTCCAGGAGATATACTGACATTTTTATGATTAAACTTAATGTAAGTAATTCGATTTACTTTTTACTGACATTAATTAAAAAGTAGTTTCGGAATTTTAAGCAATAAGATTAATAATTCGGAAAGTCAGTAAAACCCACAAAATTGTATTTTGCGTTAGTACAAAAACGATTTTAGCCACCCTGAATTTGAATGGACTACAAAAACAGCAGTGAGAGCAAAGCCTATTCCCCACACACAATTTAATTTGATTATTAGTGATTAAATAATTGTTCTTGTAAATGGAAAATTTACGGTTGTGATTTAAACTCTCTGTAATTTTCAAGACAGCTTTGCTTTATTTATCTGCGTGCAGCCCGTATTTATTTATTTTTGTCTTCTACTTATCTTGTTCTTATATTGTTTTGTTTGACGATGAACCGATTTCCACAAGTCAATAAAGGATTCAGATGACTTGTTTTTTACTTCTGCATGTACCTGCATAATGTGTAACAAAGCAACCATTGTGTGTATTTGTCAAACAAAGTTAACTAAATAAAATAAAACTCAAGAAAGCTGATATCATGGAAGTGTGTATTATTTCTTTGGGTGTACTGCATGCGTGGAGATGTCAGATTAAAAAGCACCGTATAAATGATGACCGATAATTATGTTGAATACATTGCTTGGATACAAATTCATTTAAAATCCGCATTTCAATATCAATACTACCTCCTCTCCATTGATTGGGGGAATGGTGCATAAAACGCACAATATTGATAATTACAGACCTAAAAACTTTGTGATATACCAGCAAGAAATGAATCATAGAAATAAAACAATCTGAAACTGTGTCGACTTTTACAGAAAATATGATCGGAAAATGTACGTTAACAATACCGGAAAATATCGCAGAAAATTACCCTTGTGAAGGAAACTATAACCTTTATTTATGTCATTCACTAAGTCATTGAAACTCTTGCAAAAATACATCACTATACAATTCAACGTGGAGAAAAATGGCATAACTTGCTATTTACTGGTTGCACCTGTACTTTACTGACGGAGAGAATGTTAGGCACAGAGGAACGCGAGATGCATGGGTTTTGGGGAGAAGTTGAACCATCGGGCAAAACGAATTGTTTCCCTCGGACAATCGCTGGAAATAATCAGAGGGGAACAAAACTACCGGAGAAGATACAATTACGAATCGTAATTTGAGAGAATGGGTAAAAATAAGAATGTTAGAAGTGCGGGAGAAGTGTCACCGGGCACTGAGAAAAGAAGGACTGTGCTCTCGCTACACATATGCTCTCCCCAGTCCAATCGACATTTCAAGACATGGCCGTTTAATGTTCATTCACATTATACAAAACCCAAGCGCGAGTAATGTGTTGGACAATGAAAAACTAGGCCACATGAAAAAGAGAAGAAAAAAGTAGACACTAAAGATAAAAACTCAATTTAATGAAAAAAGAGTGACAGAGAGGCAACATTCCAAAAGGAATAATGGAAAATGAGGATGGCCTAAAAGATGATAGTGAGTGACAACTGACACGTATTATCTTTCTGTATGCAAAGGTTTCATTTTCAGAAATTAACGCAGTTTGAAAAACACCCCAGAGGCCATTGGATACCGCGGGGATTGGACCGCAGGTGTCTGTGACAGTTTTGGGTCAAACATGGACCTGGAAACTGTTGACATTGATACCCTAGAATCAAGGTCAAGTCATGTGACGTAACATCCGGGACTGATGCAACCTGGTTTGACCCCTTTATTTGGGATTCAAATTAAATATAAACATGGCCACTGCAAACAACTATGATCAAAATACCAAAATAAATTCCTATATTGGGCAAAACACTTGAGCTGAACCACGAGCCTAGCTGAATTACAAATCTAGCCTCAACCTCTGCAGTGTCTAAGTCCGCTCCCTTAATCCCCCACACCCAACGCATCACCAACTGCTGCAGAAACACCCCGGACTCAAAACTTCTAAAACCACGCCAGTCGAACGAGTGTTTTTCTCATCCCAATCATTTCTTGTTTCCTTTCTATATGTTTTCTGGTTTTTTTGTACACCGTTCATTTTGGTGCACGATCTACGCCCCAGCGATCGATATGGTGTGCAAAACCCTGCCAGGGCCCTCTGTTTACACAGGATCGTGTTTCCATGGTACATCTAAGCCACGACCTGTAAAACACGACAATCATCAAACCCCTTCTCTCCCTCTCTCTCTCTCTCTCTCTCTCTCTCTCTCTCTCTCTGACCATCTTCGCGGGAGCAAAATGGGGTCCAAATCATCATTATCTTCCTCCTACGTCTGGAGTATAACGGGACAGACGACTGGGTGTGCACTGACAGCCAAAAAACCCTCCATCTGTGGCCCCTTAATACACAACTCTAGAATTCCCGACGGCTTTTGCTTGTCGCGATATCTTGCATACAGAGAATAGAGAAGTCGATCTATTAAATCTGTCAATCTCGATGTTCAGCATCCCTTATTATTATCACACCCTTCAGACGGTAGGGATAAAAACTATTGTTTATGGAAACATAAAATAGTCGTCAGAACAACATAAAGCCTCTTTATGGTTATCTCGTGATTTTACGGTTCTTATGACGAAGCTCCATCCGAGCAGACGCTGCTGCAGCACATTTTCAACATTTTGCAAAAAGTCGCCAATTCCTTCTCAAAATATACACTAATGGAAATAAACATTTTAAGAGCGTATGTTTTGTGGACAAGCCTTTATTTTAGTCCAGTTCAAAACGGAAAGCAAGTTTGTCCAACCATTGACTATGATTGATAAAGCAACAACCTATAGTTTTTGATGATGCAGCATCATAACTCGGTCAACGAGTACGATCTAGCGGGAAATTGTTTCCCCCTAAAAACAATTTAGATTTTAAGAACCGGTAACACAATAAGCCTAATGATAACATTTTAGTGATGCTGTCATAAGGTTCTCTTCAAGTGATTATCTCGAACATGTACTGAAAACAAAAACCAAAACTACTCTCTTGTCAGACTAGACAAGTCACTATTTTTGTCCACACAGAACATTGAGAATGAAATGAGTTCACAAAACTAAGTGACTGTTAACAGGTTCCCCAAACAACTTTCCAATGTCATTGAACAAGATTTTGAATCAATCATCATAAATTAAGAAAGGAGTATTTTTTTTAACCATAATTAAGTTCCTTCAACAACACAATTGATAATTAATAAGAAACTCTACCCCACTTCCTATTTTGGTTAACCACCAAAGTCGCACGAAGCTTTCTTCTCGGTGAATATTGTCAACCATTTACATGATTGTGCAAAACATTTCAATTCTCATTATCCAAAACAGACAATGCATGTCATGTCGACACAAACCGCTCTGTTAACAAACCTACATTTTGACAAGAGAATATGACCCGACTATTGTCTCATTTTGGAGGGAAAACGCTCTCAACTTGACCTTAGCTGAAACAAGCCTCGTCAGTGTCTTTTACACCAGACGTATGTTGATATCAAGAGGGAAAACTGAATAATAGGGGAATACTTTCTCTTAGTGCATTTGCAGTGTAAAATGCATTGAGATCGCACCCCACCTGCTGTTTTGAGTGCAATGCCACTGGCGAAGGTCTGTGGGTAAAAAAACCTATACAGCAAAAATTAGGTTATTCAGCAAAAAAATGGAAAACAACAAAATAAACTGCAGAACAATATTTGTATAAAAACAATTCGCGAATTAATTTTGCGTGTATTACAATTTCAATGAAGGTCAGCCAGATGGAGTAAAACTGTATTCAGAGTTCACGAGAATTGTCAACAGTCTTGTTTGTTGGAATATTTGCGTTTCCGATAGATGATCAGCTGTGGTGATGGTCGTCTTATTTTTACTGGTGATAACTACAATGTTTGTTTATTTTTTATTTTTGTCAATGTGTCTTAGTATATTCTGGGGAAAAATCCAGAATGTACCAAAAGCGCAGAGGGAATAATTATTTCGGTTGCTTCTGTTTTGGCCTGACTGCCTTGAAATGCACAGTAGATATTGTTCCTGCACTCGTTTTAGTGTTCATATAATGTGTCAAACGGAAATTGTTCGAAAAACCATTGGTAGTTATGATCTATGTGTTTCAACCAATAGCTGTCATTCAGTCATGTTCCTGATAGCAACCCTGAATACCAACTTCTTATCATACACAAAAGGGACAGACTATTTCCCTTCCTGCCTCGATATGGGTATTCTTAGATCTTAAAGGAAGACACAAGGTGGACATACCCCACATATATAGCAGAAGCACTAGGCTTCTTCTAACAATTTGAGTCGATTCGACTATCAGTGAATTCCTTTAAACAAAACGGAGTAAATTGAAATGCTCTGCATTTTCGTACAAAGGAAAAAGTCCCCTTTTTGAACACTCTTTGGTGCACAAAAAACAACGAAGTTCCCCTCATTTTATCAAGCAAAATAATTGTCTTCTGAACGCCCGAACCCGGGAGCACTCGGGAAAGGACGGGTAAGAAATATACGGCCCGCTCTCTCTCCAGCCGTGCGCCGTAGTCGCGACCACCAAGCCCCGTCCGTGCCTGTTGGCTACTCACTCAAGAGAAACAACCTTATTTTGGGTAAAAGCTTTGCCAGTCAGAATTGTTCGCCTCATTAGTCTCTGCACAAACAAAAATCTTTATGAAAAGATATTGCACAATGGCTTTCGCTGGTTTCATATCCGATTTGGCATGAAAGGGAACTGCCTTAAGCCTTGTAAAGGAAAACACACATCACCAGGGCAAGCGATTCCCCTCTCGCTCTGTGTGTGCTATGTTAAACATTTTTATACATAACAGTCTCAAACAGTCGATTCATCAGCTACAAATGGTGAATTGTTCCAAAGAATAAATGCCTTCTATAGTTTGTATTTTTATGAGGGATTGTTTTTGAACTCCAGGTTGGCGATCACCGTATGAGTACTGGTGGAATATTAACCGAAAGCGCGCTGGAACCTTATTACTGTACCGCTATTACGATGGAGCCGTGCAATGCTGAAAGGCCGATACCATCCAGATGGACCACGGGAGTACGAAACATGCAGGATGGACAGGCGAAGAAATTCAACAATGAACAATGAGCCAATGCAATGCATCGTGATATGTTCTCTATTAATAACAGGAAAACAACAGTCAATACCCATACAAAACAACACACTGATGCCAGGCTAAATGTCTGCAATGGTACAAAGGAATTGTTCATAACTCATTTAGAAAACTCGAAGTCAGCTTTACCAGGCGAACATGTTTACGTTTATCGTTAACGATCACAAAAGTTTCTTAATCCCAAACCTCTCTGGCTTCGAGATGGCCAGATGGAGGTCAGTTTTCCCTCTCATTAAAATTGTACATAAACTTACTTTCGGGTGGACAATTCTTTGCAAAAAAAGAAGAAGATCTGTATAGTGGTTTTAATGCGTAAAACCGAAACACATTCAGATTTATTTGCCTAGCTCATTAAAACCCCATCTCCAGTCAGAAATGAGTAAAATTTCATGCACTGCTAAACTGCTATGGTGTTGGTTCATCCAAGCGTCTTTGCTCTTCTCTTTTTGTTGGGCAACATCAAATTTTGGCATTGTAGTATCCTATGCATGATTAGCCAGTGAGTGACGTATGGGGCTAAATGTGGTAGACCCCAATTGGTACAGGTTGGGGGGGGGGGGGGGGGGGTATGCTATACGTTTTCAGGCACTACGCCTGTAGGTCATGGTCAACCCCGATTACCCTCCATCAACTCTGTCACAAAACTTGACGATGATTGACACATGTCAACAGTCTGAAACACAGACGGAAATGAGCGATTTACGCCGGCGTTTTCCCATAGAAATTGGTGGAATAAAAGGACTGGGTTGTTAGGGCGATATCTGACTCCGCACCTTCGCCTGGGTCCACGGGCCTGGCCGGCGTCGCAGCATACGTGCCCCGGACAAAGACGAGATCTTCCAGTACCCCAAGCCTCCGTGAACGACACGTGTAACGGACCCGCGTTGTCAATGCGTCTACCCACCATAGAAAGAAAAAAAACTTGCAAGGAAATGGGGGGGGGGGGTGTAAATCCTATATTCCTTTCTCAAGCAAACTATTTTATTTCATCTTGGTTAAAAATGGAAGAGGTAAGGGAGGGGAAAACAAGAGAATATTATTTTCTAAGAGATGGCGTGATGGCCGTCCGTTGATAGGCGACTGGGAGAGCGGGGTATAAGGATGCAAGCAATCCCTACATCCTGTTCGTGGTGAATGGTGACCAAACGGCATTTAATGGTCGCGCCCAGCGGCTGAGGAAAACATAGCCGTGAAGAGGAAAATAGGGAAGGCAGGCACGAGAGAGTGAAAGAGCAAGAGGGGGATAGACCCCCGTCAAACGCGGCTCTACGACACCTGAATAACATTTCGTTTTCCCCCGTCAGTCGGTCGCCCCGAGATATGTACCGACATCTGTTGAGGACCGGTGAGCATACAAGACTTAGCACACAGATTTGGTGAGCCTCGTAAACAAGACACTATGGACAGATTGACCAAGGGTGTCTTACAAGATCTACACACTTATAATACAGACATTGTAAACATATGCATACTTATCTTACAGAGTTAAAGTCAACTAATTATTGAGTACGAATCGCTCTCAAATCGCGTCTCTATTGCAGAATTCTACATTAAAGACGGTTACCGGGGACCCATACTGTCCACAAACCAGTTCTAAAATCATCATGCACACAAATCTCACAGTTGAAATCGTCAGACTTATCAGACAGAAAATGTTATAGATCTTCGAGAAATGGCTTTACTTAAAAACAAACACAAAGGCACATGACCCCATAAAATGGCCACTAACATGCAAAAACACTCAATGTAGAGCATTGCCGATAAAAGACACTCTGATACTCGTTGAACAAGAGGGTTCATGGAATATATAACCTACCACCACAGCTGATATAACGATTTCATCAGACCAAACACGAACAAAACTGGTTGCAGGTCTAGAAGAAAGCAGTACAGCTATAGAAACAACAACCCAAAACAAACTACAACATTAATGACAAGGGAAGGCTGTAACATCGACCAATACAAAATGAGGCACCAACATTTTTTACCCACCTATGGCGAGGGTGTCACCCTTTTTACAATTGACAATTAGTAGTGTTTGCATACATGTACATCTAAAAAATCATATATGCATAATAATAAAACTAATGGTAAATAGTACCCCTGCCTAAACAAAGATTTATCAGACTTATTTGGCACTATTTATAGTAGACTGAATATGTGTATGCCTCCGTCGTGTGAACTTGTATGGGAACAAGAAATAAGGATTCCTGCGGCTTGTTTCATATGTGCAAGGACGGACTGGCTTCAGGCTTTTAGGTTTCTTACCTGAAATAGTTAGGAGTCTCTAAACACTCTAAAAACTCTCGAGTCATAATTGACCCGGATCCCGGGGCCCTGATCCATCTCTGGGTCAAGTTGACCCGGAAACCATAGTAAAAAAAAAAAAAAAGGAAACTTAGATCGGATGCGTCAATGTGACCCTGATGGGTAATTTTGACACTTATTACAGGTCAAACTGCCACAGATGGGCCAGGCACCCTTGTACACAAAACCAGGTCAATTGACCATAACGTTTTTAGAGGTATAGATGAAGCTGCGTGCCCTTTGAGACCAGAAGGGTACCAGACTTAGTTTCTATGCAGGCCCCTACATGCCAAAGTGGAGAAGACTGATCGATCCCAATCGTCTTCAGGTACAAGCTATCAACCGTGAATGCAGCCCCGGGCATGTTTGCTTCATACTTGAAGACATCCACGGGGGATCGACTCAAGATTTGCCTTCCTGTCATAAGGAAAGAGTCAAAACCAGTGGGCCATCCTGCCTTGGGCTTTAGACAATCGTAATAATAATTGAGTTTCGAACTTGATCAAAGGTATTTATTTTATTGTGAGTCAAATTATAAAGAGGTCACGTACGGGTATCCAGATGCAGAAGGAACCCCCCAAGTTGGCTTCATTTCTATGTGAACTGTAGCTATCGGCTAGTGTATAAAACCGGTCTGAATGGTTTTTCAAATGAGGCGTTTCATCTTTCGTTGCTCACAGTTAACTTTTATTTTACTCTTAACCTTTCCAGTACAAATTTAACGAACACTGTCAGTATTTTTTCAGCAAAATATCCTCGACGATCAAATAAGTGCTCACATACAGCAGACGGACAAAAATACCCCTGGCAAATATTTTCTGTTTTACTGTTTACATTTTTATAAAGGTTACCCCAAAACAAGGATAAAAAGCCACTTACGTTGGGTGCCACGAAAAAAAGACTACCTCATAAATATTCAATATCGAAACAAGAAAAGAAAGGGAAGCTTAGGAATCTTTGTTCCAAATCGGCACTTAAAGCGTTTGAGCACCTCGCCGTTAGTCTAAGTGGTGAAGGGCGTCAAGAGGCGACGACGTAAGGGCAGAGTGAAGGTCGTAGCCGGGGATGGATAGAGGCTGAGAGAGAGAGAGAGGGAGGTAGTGTGAATACGGAATGCGACGTTGAGCCTGACCATAATGTAGCTGCTTTGTGTAGGCACTCAGCACCACTCCGTATCGATCCCGCCTACTCATAGCTAGCAGCTAGCTACGGTACAACCCTCTATCCAGTCAACGTGGCTAAAGCTCGTTCCTGATGGCCATATGTGCTTCCTACACCCACGCCATCCTCCCCAACTCACATCCCCGTCGCACTCTCCCCTCCTCCCCATCACATCATCATCTCCCTGTTTTTGATCATCACTCGCTCTCTACTATATAGAGCCAGCGTTGGGAAATCCAAAACCTAATATCGACGCCTGGATCTGATAAAGATCGACGGGCAACCTTCTCTATAAGGAAAGAGAGGCCACCCTGGCTTCATTATCTCCTCACCTCATGCAAAATGATATTTTTTGGAGTATTATTTTTCCGATGAAAAAGGAAATCCGGTTTGGAAATCTATACAGGAGCGGCGATTTGTCCGATTTGAAGCCGTAAAGTGATGTAAGTGGCCCTATTATAACGCGAACGGATGGTGCTTTTTCCCTCTTATTTTTCTTCTCCTTGCATTTACGGCCCGGGTGTTATATGCTTCTTCTTTTTATAGAGGGAGCTTTTGGATCGAAACATGGCGTGAAATTAAAGCATTAAAATGGAAAGTGCAGGGCGAGCATGCTCTTTGGGCTTTCTCAAACGAACTGTGCATTGTTGCTCTATGTGCATGCGATTTCAGTCCGTCTGTTTCCCTGTATATGTTTAAAAACGTGGATGAATGTTGTCAGTAATGGCCCTGTATCCATAAGCAATACTAAAATGTAGCAGAGAAAGTCTGACATGCAGAATGACACACATCTCCAACAAATCAAAAGAATGGAACACTCTTCCTAACCACATCAAGGATGCTAACACTATTCACATTTTCAAGAAACTCCTCAAATGTTTTCTATATTCCAACAAGTGTATCAAAATTAATTTCATCCAACTGTCTTGAGCGCCTTTGAACAACCTTGGTTGATTTTGGCGCTATATAAATTCCCTCTGATTGATTGATTGATTGATTGATTGATTGATTGATTGAAATAAAGGAGGAAACTGGTTTCAACCGAACAAGAGAAACATTAAGGATATAATAAGCAATCAAGGGAAATCACAGATTATCAAGACAATACACGGGCTACTTTTACGTTGTATGACAACACTTAAAATGCAAAGACATATTTTAACTGAAATCGCCGGTTCCCTTTTATAACCACCAAAGCCATCTGAGCATTCGATCTAAATTTTGCTCAAAACAGAACACATCAGTGAGTAGTACTCTTGAAGTTTTAGGGGGCATATTAAGACGATGAGCTATACATGTATATCGTTTGATTAATGATATTAACTAAAATAAGAGTCATCTCTATCACAATTTATTGTCGCACTTCGACGAGTCAAATTGTCATAGTGCTGACAATCTTTGTCGAAATCAAAATACGCAAAATGGGCACTCCTTCAACGAGGATAGCATAGACTATGCTAGCCTCTACTGAAATTCTACTGTTTTAAAAATACATGGATATTAAAGAGAGATGAGCCGGCCGATAAGACAAGACACTTGGTTTGTAGCGTGATAACATTTCATTTATTCTAGTTGTGAAGATATTCGACTCACAGAAAAGCTCGAGCAAAGAGACAGGTTCTGCCTGTTCCCAAAAGTATGGACAATAACTTAGCAAAAGTCGTCAGTAGTGCCCAAAATCGGCCACGTGGATTCTAACTACATCTCAATTGGCAAAATATTACAGCCGATTACACCGTTATAACATCTCAGTCGATATAATTATTAATAAGAATTGGGGACACTCTGTATCACATCGAGTTGTATAATTAATCTCAAATTATACAGTATATCTTTAACGTAAAACTTCTGGCGATTGTAAATCTCTGATTCTGCGAGGGACATTATAACCACGGCGAGAAATTCCTAATGGAGACACAACAGCGGTTATGAGGGTAAAATTTCCTGTATCAAGTTTGCCAACCATCTTGACATTGCCATGTTGTCTTAAAAGAACACATCACCCATCAGTAGCATCTTCGCTTTCACCGCCTCTGGACTATGTTGGGGGAAGGGGGGGGGGGCACGGTTTTGGATTAAACAAAACAATGCCCCGAAATCACCTGACAGATTGTACCGCTAAAATAAGAGAGGTTCGAATTCTTCTCATTTTTAAGTGAGGATCTTCGTTGGGCACCAATTTGGCTGAGCCCCCTAGCCTTCCATCTTCTTGGTACATTAGGGTGGCCACATCGTGTCTTAGGGGCACCTTTTTAGGAGGTATATACTCTAGGTAAACCATAAATTCCCCAAAAGACCCTAAAACCCGTTCGGGGCAGAAAACACTCGAGAAGGAAAAGCAGCGTCACTGATACAGAACAGCAGACTAGATAAAACAAAAATGGTGAAAATAAAAGAGTAGAACTGTTTGGTTATTGATTTCAAAGTTGTACGAGTGACTGCACCAGGGGAAATAAGAGAAGCATGCCTAGTGGGTTGTAGAGTGGAGAGGAGGAACGGTCCATCAGGCCGGTCCCACCGGGACGTTTGATTAGCTTCCGCCCCTTGGTGCCAAGCCATCTCTTCCCTCGGCCCCACTTTGCCGTCCAAGACAACACAGACGGGAAGAGAAGGGAGAAAAAGACATAATTTGTCTCCTCTTTGGCAAGAGGCGACATTGCTGTTCACTTCTTTACCTTACATGCCGTTCCCCCATTTCTACAGACAGATTGCGACTGCCTGGAATAATTCAATTTCCCCAGCTAATCTCTGCGAATCGTGCGCGCTAATTGCTCATGATGGCTACCGTTGTTTTGAAGTAATGGCGCATTTGGCATTGGCCATGAATATAGCAATTGCGGTACAGAGTATGTTTACTTTACGCTTCATTTGTACAATTACGGCTGCTTAAGAAACCGCTTTAAGGTCTATACATTAGCTTGGCAGTTTTTATTGTTTGTTTTGCTTAAATGATTATTTTGTTTTATATTAGCTATAACGAGGCACTGCGCCATTATAACGTCAAAATCATAAGAGCTTGCAACAACGCAACGCGTCAACCCATAAGAGCACAACTGTGCTCAGTTTTTGAAGGCTATTAATTTGGTTTAATCCAATTTAAAGACAACAATTTAAAAAGATAGTCATAATACTGACAACATATCCCGTCCAGAACTTGAAGAACTTTTTCTTCTGTAACTGAGGGACACGCCTACAAATTTCGATGGCTCCTCCATGAGATGGAACTAAAATGAAAGCCATTGGTTTATATACAATCACAGGCGATACTTTGTGGTAAAATCACATCGGTGTTCAGACATTGATGATGCATTAGATATAAATCAATGCAAACTAGATACTTGTTTTCACCCCCATTCAACAAAACATACCGCTTCATCAATGCTTGATTGGTCAAATATTTCGTAAAAACCATCTATCTTGGTAAAAAACAGATTTTTTAATTAGACCCAGTGGTGTACAACAAAATTATACTCCATAACAAGATAACATTGTCACAAAAATGATAACTTATCAATAATATGTTATGAACACTATATACTATAGTTTCTACGCCAGTGATTTACACACTTCACAATACTGTATATAAGCAAATATCACCTTACATATTCGTATTGACAGAAAGCACCCCCAATGTTGAAAAGAGACTGAAATTATGCACAGTCATTAAGACATCACATGTACAATTGACAACAGAAGTGTTTTTATTCACTGGCGAGGGCTAACCTTCAAGCGACCCCAGCCTGTTCCATCTATAGATTTTTTTGTGCCAGGGTAAACCGAAATGCCAAATTTGCACAGGGCTGCGTTACGTCCTAATTCAGAGAGGTCCACGATCGCAGAGATATTTCGATCAAATATGCTTTTTGGAAATTACAAGACTGCAAACAAAATGGAGTACCGTCGAAAATTAGACAATAGGGCGCTCGCGTTTTTAGTTTTTTACCTGTCGCGCAGTGCGGCCAAACTTAATTTAGCGAGACTTCGCCGCCGCATGCTGCTGCCAACCAAACGGTGGCATGGGTTGTAGAAAGTCAAGAAAAACATATATGGATGTGTTTTTCTACGAATGCATTTGGAATGCTGACTGATTGATGCGTGTGTGTGTTGAGATTGTCAATATTGAGATCGTTTCAGACATGACAGCGTTATCATTAACAGGGAAACAAGCACGAAGAAATATAAAATAATAAAATTAACAAATGTCACAGGTGGAAATTATTACGATTTGTAATTAAATGATGAAGTTTCATTTATTCGATTTCAAATTTAGAATGTAAAAAAAGTGGGTTTCTAAAATGAGCGACTGTAAATTAAATTTCACATGTGTTCCTTTGCAACAAGCCTTTACTGGTCACAGAGGCAGGCTTCAACATAACATAACAATGTATTGTGACGAACTAGAAACAGAATCATACATTAATTTCTCTATTTTAAATTTTCTAATTCACCATAGTTAAATAAATACAATAATGATTGAACACCAACCATCAGAAAAACAAAAACACAGAATAAAACATTTTCAGCCAGCAATATGTTTTCGAATGGGAATTTACATGTACATCATTCACATGTGCTCCATAATGACAGGAGATACTTCTCATTTAATAACATTAAATAGATGAATAAATAAAATTTCACACCTGTACACCAAAAAGCAAAGTAATTATTTTAACAAAATTATAATAAGTAGATTGAATCAAAATGGAATGTGATCAGATACATTTTGGACGAATTCGGATGGGGGGAGAAAATACCCCCAAATGGGTCATAACAAACTGTATAGAAAAATACTAAAAGCTCTCTCTCTAGTACTACAAGGCACATGAAATACCAATATATACATCAAAATAGAACATGAACCATAAATGAATTGCAAAAATATGTCCATGGGCCACAGGCAGGGAAATTGATGGCATTCAAAAATCGGACGGATGGGGGGTGGGGGGGGGGCAGTGAAAAACTCTCCATCTTCTCAAAATACAAAAGAGCTAAATTTGTCACTTTTGAATACAATTCGAAGGTCTGAAGGGAAAACATACCTAATATTCACATAGTGTTTTTATTTATTAGTCAGACCCCTTGCAGTTACCTAGAGAGATGTTTAAACTGTTTCGCTGGTTTTCTCACTACGATACAAAGCTCAAAATCCTAGTTGTTAAATCGCAGTTACACTGTCCACACAACCATGCAGAATACAGTGTAGAATACAAGTGAATACGAATGAAATCCTCAACACCGAAACGGTTTCCATGCATACAGCTGAGCCATCAGCCATCAATGACCATTTCCAAATAAAGACTATGCTGAATTGCCGCAGAATCGTTTTCATTTTAATTACAAACCGGTCCACTTTGGTTTCAAGCGGATCCCATACTAGCCTCCACTTGTCTGGCTTCGTTAACCAGGTCAAACTGACATTCCATCAAGTGATGCAATTGTCTTTGCTCAAACATTGGATTGTGTTCATTATGTATCCAAGCCAACATGCTACTCGCAACCAAGCCAACCTCTATTTGGCAAACAGAGCACTACAGCAACCATGTTGACACCTTGCATGGGAATCAGACAAAAACAGTCTCCACAACATCCGAAACTATTTCTTTCCTTATTCACAGGCTTTTGTTTTCACAAACACAAACTTCCAAGTGCTGTTTGTTTTCATTTGCCAATCCGTAGTAGATACAATTTTCTGAATAAATGCTTGCAAACATGGATGATGTCCTCCCACAAGAGAGATTCTAATTTGTACAAACGAAATGGTTGTAAAGACAAGGATAGTCTCTCTACGGTGGAATGCACACAGTAAAGTGAAGACCTCCAGTAAAATAGGACATGAAAAACAAAACTCCAAAAACCAAACGGCACTATGTATTACTTCATTTTCTTCATTAGTTTGTATTTGGCTAGCTTGTTAAGCCAACACAAACAGTAGATAGTGGTTTGGGTGGGGAGTGAGCCTATCAGTTCACTATTTTCACAGTCCCCTCAGCAACCTTCTTTCTCAAGACAGATATCAATCTGTCTTGCCTGAAACAAAACAGAAACAAGAAAATAGTAGATTACATTCATTCAAAGGTTTTCTATATAACTATAAGTTTAGTTTAAAGGCAGTGGACACTATTGGTAAATATTTAAAATAGTTATTAGCATAAAACCTTACTTGGTAACAAGTAATGGGGAGAGGTTGATGGTACAAAACATTGTGAGAAACTGCTCCCTCTGGAGTGACATAGTTTTTGAGAAAGAAGTAATTTTCCTTGAATTTGATTTTGAGACCTTAGATTTAGAACTCGAGGTCTCGAAATCAACCATCTAAACACACACAACATCGTGTGACCAGGGTTTTTCTTCTTTCATTATTATCTCGCAACTTCGACGACCAATTGAGCTCAAATTTTCACAGGTTTGTTATTTTATGCATATGTTGAGATTGACCAAGTGAGAACACTGGTCTTTGACAATTACCAATAGTGTCCAGTGTCTTTCAGCATTATGTGTTGTATAATTGATTGGTCAAGTTAAGTTGAACAAACAGATAACAATATATATTCCAGATGAACAGTTTCCTTGTACAGGATAACGAGATATTTGAATAGGATATTACAGATGGTTTGGTTGGTTTGCATTATGGACAGGGTGTAGGCAAAATTCGAAATAAATGTGAAACAAGGAAGGTAGTAGTACTGCATGAGATTAAATATCAACAACTAATTCATCAGATGCACATAAATGTGGTAAAGAAGTAAGTTGAAACGGGTATGAGTGGCTTGTAAAAAAAAAAAAAAAAATCTAGAAAATCACAGAAGCTACCTACTCTTTCAATTTGGTTTGGCTGTTCTGCTGAGCGAGTAGAGCCTGTTGCAGCTGCGCTGCCATGGCATTGCGCTCATTCTGCTGCTGTTTGAGCTGAGCATTAAGCTGCCCATTGGTCTTCTGCATCTGACCCAGGGCATGAGAGCGTACCTGGGCCTCTTCCTCAAAGCTCCCAATGGTGTTGTTAAACTGATCACGAAGATCAGCTTCTTGGGACAAGGACTTGTGGAGACTGGGGAGAGAGAAAGAGAGAGAGAGAGAGAAACATGGTTAATGTTTCAATATTTTCTTTGGTACCTCACAAACTTTTGACAAGTTGCCGAAAACAGATAAATTTTGCAAAGACTTATGGTGATGAAAGTGTTTCACAAACTATTTGGTTAATTTACATACCTCCACATCTGGACAAATGAGTTTGGGGTCGAACAAAGCAAAATTACTAGAGTGGGATTTGAACCCGCTACTTCTGAACTAATGGTCTGGTGCTCTACCAACTGAGCAATCCAGCCCTAATGTTATTGGTCCTTGATCGAGGGTGCCAGTCAGAAGCCATTCAACCTGTGAATGGCTTCTGATTGGCAAGAAGCCATTCAACCTGTGAACGGCTTCTGACTGGCACCCCTGGTTGAATGGCTGCCGATTGGCACCCCCAAATGAATGGCTTCTGACTGGCACCCCTGAACATAGGATAGGCCATGCCAAATTGGCTGCTACAGCTTAGGCTTTGACATCCTGAGCAACAGCCAGAACAAGTCATAGCCATAGCCACTGATTTAGTTTGAACCAGATTGACAAATTAGTGAAATGCCAACATTAGGGCTAGATGCTGGGTATTAGTAGAGCGCCCTTGTGGTGTTTTACTTGATATCTAGACAAATGAATAAAACTTAAAACATTTCAATAAGTAGACAAATGAGATAAGTTCACAAATCAGCAATGGCCAAAAAAGTTTACGAGACAGAAATACGAGACAGGAATATGTAACTAGCGAAATGACTTTGTAGTTGAAGACATATTTTTGGCCTAGATATTAGATTGTTATGTCATACCTGTAGAATACTTTCACTTCATCCAAGTCCTCTTGTAATTTCCGAACCTTAGAGACAGCTATGTCCCTCTCCTGTCTAGTTGCTTCTAACTGGCTCTGAAGAAGAAAATAACGATGACAAAAATGTTTAATACAGATTATATAAAAAAAATATTAAAACCATACTGGCCTGTTCTGGCCCATTGGATAAAAGCAACAGACCCCAGCTCTGGTGTTTCTGTTCAGCATAGTGTGGGTTTGAGTCCTGATTGTAACACTTGCAAGATATTTAACCCTTAGGCCTACTGATGCGTCCTTCCGATGAAACATAAAGTCGTTGGTCTTGTGTGTTGTGTAATATACGTAATAGAACCCAGTGCACTTATCGAAAAGTGAAGGGGTTTGCCCTGGTGTTCCTTATTTGCATTGGCTGCATATTGTTAACCATTACGGTGCTACATGTATGTAAAGGAATTGGCCTCATACTTCAAAACATACCACAATACCTTGTGCCTTGACGTCACTGAGTGACGGATTTGAGCACTATATAAGAAGCCACTAATTTTATCATTTTTATTACTTATATAGTGTGTAACTCTGTGATGCCCTACATACTGTGATAAGTTTAACGATACAATTTTTAAAAATTACGTCTTAACAAGTGTTTCAAGTTGGTCTAATACGCTGTTTCAGAACTTCTGGTAAATTGTTCCATTACTGAACAGCAGCAAATTTAACAGTTTAATAATAACAGGGGAGTCAAAAGGGATTTATTTTGTCTAATAATGCAGATTTCGAGATCACATGTAGAAACCAGCTACTGTACACTGCTATTTTAAACAGCCTTATAAGCAAACATGCCAAAATCTACGGATTGTGGATCTACATGAATGACCAAACCAATCACAAATGCTCAGATCACAACATTTTTAGATTGGTGTGAAAAGAGAAAAGTCACAGAAAAAACAGTCACAACACTACTTCATATACCTTTTGAAACAGGTTTCCTGCTGAGCAGGAATTTGTTATGCACAATTGTCTGCTTAGAAGCAGACCTAGAAATTGTGCCCTGGATTTTTAGGAAAAACCATTTCTAATTCTGAAGATGTACAAGTACATGTACATGTTTCACATGTTTCTCACAATTCTGTTAAATCATGGAAGGATCCATAACATTCATAAAATGTCATGGCACAATGAGCAGACAAATTGACAAAGAATGTTTCTCAATCCACACGGATTACATTTTACGTTGGCCTTTGATAACAAAACTGCGCTATCTTTATAATGAGACAATAGCCCCAATAAAATCCCGAGTCCCAGCTTTCCGGCCAATCCTGGTCAAGCTGTCTCCATACAGTATTTCTGGCATTCGCCGATCCAACCCAGCGTCAGCAAAATAATTTCTGATTGATAGCAAAGAGCGGGCAGGTATTGTAAGGTTGGACCAGAGAACCTGGCATAGTTTGTTGAGGCTTACTGAGCAAACAGAGTCAATGGTGGTAGGCAGAGGCTAAGCAAACTTTTGTTACGTAACCCCACAATCTCAGCCTCCATTTTATTAGTTTAAGTAAGGCCTAACTAAAATTTGGAGTTGTGGTAAGATGGCGTGGGATTTATTAAGCAATCTAAAGAGATGGAGCTCAACACATTCTGACATTTCTACACCAAGGTTGTTTTTTGTCTATTTCTGGTGCTGAGGTTGCCAATCAATTTTTAAGGATGTCTGTGATTTGATCCTTTGTGAGGCCAAATAGGCAAGTCATGAGTTTTTTTTTTGAATGCACAGACTTTCATGCAATGGTCAGTGGTTTCAATATCAACAAATCATTGTGGAATCCTGTTCCAATGTTCCATTGAGTTCATGTGTTATATTACATGTATGACTTTGTCAGGCCATAACATGTTGTACATGTATATGCAGACGAATCATACTTCCTGCGAACTTTGACGTCACAGCCCTGTTTGCGCAGGGAAAGTTTTCGCAAGAAGTTGAGCAGAATTTGTACATGTAGTTGCAGAATTTGGGAGGTCAAAATTTCTATCGCATTCACATTTGCAGGAAGTACGATCAGGCCTTACTCTTACTTTGTGTTGGGGGTAGTTGTCATCTATCGTAAAGCTGTATTGGCTAAACAGGGGTGCTTTTGACAATTGGGGGTAGGGTTTGAGGAGTTTAATGGGTTGGTAAAAATATGATTTTAACAAACACCTAAAAACAGTCCGTTGATTCAAGTTGTTAAATTTGTTTTAGGAAAAGAAAAGGGGATATCATTCTAAAATTGAGATAAAACGGGTACTCTATACACTACTGGTATACAATTCAAGCCATGTGGCAAGAACTTGGCCATATGTGGTTAGTTTGGTTCAATGACTCAAGTACGTGACAGGAAAATTCTAAAGTTGTGGAATTTAATTGCCCGTCGAACTCTGTTTAACTCAAATCCCTCTGAGAGCAACTGTACTTGAACGACTTGCTAAACAACCAACTCGCTGATGGTTCTTTATGCATTGGTGCTCTATGATGCCACTAAAAGATGATTTAATAATCCAACGTTACCACGCATGGAGAACCAGAGATTTTCAAAAGCTGGGTGTGGTTTCTGCGTAGATAAGTTAACCAATTAAACACAACTTGTCAGGCTTTTCCCAGTTAATCAAGCCAATCTATGAACCTGTAATGGACCCCCCTTGAGGTGGACATTATCAAATGGGCAGATTTCCACTGCCTTGCAATCACAGCCAAATAATGTCAATACTACATGTCCATGTCCTTGTGCAATCTCCAACCATAGACATTCGGCCATATGTCACTTTGGGTAAACACAGATGATCATTTTCACAAGTTGCACAAATATCGGACTCCTTGACTTTGATTAAGTTGTGCTTCATTTGCATATAATTAGCGCAGAACAAAAGGAAGCAGGGGACAATGGTGATTAGACATGAATGCCTTTTCGCCTTAAAAATTATCCAATGTGTGAAAAGGAAGGCGGGGACGTCACCGTAGATGCATAACAAAACCACAAAGCTAAACCAGACTTTGCGGTAAATCAAGCGTAAGATCAATGCATGATACCACATGAGTATTCAGGCAATTTTTGCGTCACCCACTTGTGCACTTAAGGATTGCTCCACATTAAGTGGCTTCATTCCGAGTGGTTGAACACCCACAACAGGCCAGGCAACAAAGCTTAAGAATGATCATGGCTTCTGGCAAGTGCAACACTTGGAAAGAAGAAGGGGGGGGGGGGGGGAGTTGCGCACCGCCATCATATAGTCGGCTGGCCGTTATGTTTTGACAAGGCACCACGTAGCCATCATTATCCAACGCAGATCTACTTTTGTAGGGTAATCATTTGGAAGTAATGCACAAAGCAAACCATCGTAATGGAACAAATTGGTGTGATTTGATTATCAAAAGGGAAGGCAGGAGAGAGAAGCATCTCAACTGGAGCAGTGAGTCGCCTAGCTCTAGACCACTGACTACCAACAACAACCCCCCTACTCCCAATGTCTGTTTACTACATGTACCATTAGACTTGACCTTGGTGAGAACTTTTTATTTCTAATAAATTTGATTATAGGTCCCTGCTATTTATCCTAAAAAAGTTTGCATCAATCCAAACACCAAGCGATAAAAGTGCTCATTTGATACGCCTGAGGTATTAAACACTCTGCACAAACAGTTTGATTAACATGGTCTTTTGAATGAGGATTGTTCACATTAAGCTAACAGCAATGGATACTTCATGAGATGGATAAAAAGCCTTAAAGAGCAGGTACACACATACATTCATGGTACTTCGGAGGATTTGATTCAATCCTTTATAGAAGTTAACAAATAATAAACCACAAGGGAAACTGACTGGGTACATTTTTAAATGATTTAGGATTGAACAAAGAAAAATTGACTAGAGCGGGATTTGAACCAACGACCTCCGGTTTAATGTGCCGGCGCTCTACCAACTGAGCTATCTAGCCCTATGTTGGTGGTCTCCCAATTTTGTCAATATCTTTGTTCGGGGGGTGCCTGTCAGAAGCCATTAAACCGCAAACTGCCGTGTAGCCAGGGATCACACCCGGGTAACGATACAACCTGGGAAGCAGCAGACAGGGGATCACCTTAAGGGGATGCGACTTTTTATATCAGATATCAAATAATAAACCACAAGGGAAACTGACTGGGTACATTTTTAAATGATTTAGGATTGAACAAAGAAAAATTGACTAGAGCGGGATTTGAAAAGTCCGTCCCTTTATAGAAGTTATTAAACTATGAGGAACCTTTGATTAAATTCTTTATAGAAGTTATAAAACTGAAGAAAAAGAGATATAATTTTCCGTTTAATGGTACTACTATATATACAACAACTGAACTGACAGGTCACATTGTAAGATTAGTTAGCACAAAATGTGATTGCATAACTTTTAGGGCAACAAGATAAGGTACATGCCCCCCTCACAACAGGGATTAATCTGAAGTGGTTTTTTTTTCTCTTCAAAAGCTTGTGGCCACATGAAGTGTTTGATCAGAAAAGTACGCAACAGGTTTGAATATTTGGTGCAAAAACAAGTCTTAAGGAATGTGTTTTAACAAGTAAAAGGGTGCAAGTAAAAGGGTGTATGCAAATAAATTTTCCAGCTTAATGTGTTACCTTTTAATCACCTCACAGTGCACCTAGTTTCGAATAGAATTTGAGTGGTTGCCCAAAAACATATTTCCCATAATAGAGCATTTTGTTCTTAAATCTTTTGAAATCAGTGATCTTACCACAGTTTTAGTATGTGCATGATCCCCATGCAATAACCCCTAAGTGTCTACACAACAAGAGCTTTCAGTCACTAACTACAGCTGAGCATAACAATCAACAGTATTAGATAATCCATTTGGTGATGCAGACCCTATATTTGAGTAAAATGTGTAATTACAGCAAACATTCAATATTAAATATCTAATTTACTTGGGAATGAACAGTCAATATGTTCATGAGCTAAACAGTGGGCTGATTACGCTGATCCCCTTTATATATGTACAATGATTAATACACAGAAGTATTTATTTATCTCTCAGTGTATTGTTTAAAATAGTCTTTACGGATCTGTTGACGATGAGTGTTTGAAGTAAGAGGACAGAGTCATCAAGTTTAGTGTCGGAGTAAATTTGCTGATGATAAGCAGAGAGTAGGAAGACCAAATATTTATGTCTACTGAGCGGTGTATTTTACTTCCAGAATAAACCACTTTAAGTTTGGCTCTTCTGATCTGGGCCTAACGTGATAGAGCCGGTCAAGCAGCAACTATTGCTTTACGATTGGCTGCTTAGCAAAAATGAGCAGGATACCAGTCATAGACGCTAGATGTGACAAGGTATGTATGTTGGCTGATATTCTTATTCTTGTAAGCCTAACTTTGTTTTTAAGTGCTTAGTTTTTTGCTGAAGCAGAAACAAAAACCCACCAAACAAACGAACCAAACAGCCAAATTAATGTCAAAAATTCGCTGTAAATGGTTTCCAGATAAGTCATGCTCTAAACTACAAAATGTGCTAAGCAATGGCTTCTTAAAAGTTTCTTGTGAAACTGGGCCCAGGGATTTGACAACTTTCACTCTTAATAATATAGACCTTAATGCACATGACGTCATTTCAGTAGGGTGCCCTCACCTAGAGGTCAAAAGGAGGTTGTTCATTGGCCAATCCTGTGCCCCGCACGTACAAATCTGTGCGTTTCGATTGTTTCGTCACCGTTTTTCCACTAAGATGGCCGCTGGATGACGTCAATGCATAAGGTCTATTGTCATAAAACAACATGGTATCATTCACAATATCCATGAATGACATCAAAGGATTGTATTTCATTTATTCTGGCTGTGAAGCCAAGAACTCTTTACGAAAAGCAAACTCAATCACTGTTCTAGCCAAGAACTACATGAAGAGAAGACAATGAAGGAAGTTTCAATTTTAGATGTGGGAGGAAAACCCCAGAGAATTATTCCAGGGAAAACCCATGTAGTCAGGTAGGGACTGAAAACATAATCCATATAGTGCCATAGTAGGATTCGAACCAGGGCCCTAGACACTAGAAGGTGGAAGGCGAGGAAAGACACCACTATGCAAACCTGACCACCCAACCTAGATCATTACCCTGTAGAGAAATTAACCTTTAGCTAAACCTATAGCTAAAGTTTTGTATCAAACTAGACAAATTCAAATGAAACATGCACCGAATTCTCCTTTTTGAAACTTTATCAGAACAATTCGTCGCGTTTTTCTCATAGTGATGAATCGGCAATTTTGAGCAAATTGGGGTTTTTGCAGTTTTGGGGTTAGTTTGTCTTCTGAATTCATTTCTGAAATTTTTGAACCGAAATAACTTCTCCTTTTTAAGATATAGAGTCTTAAAGTTGGCGAATATTTTTGAGGCTAATAAACGTTTCTTGACATACTGACGAATAAGCTATTCGCCTCTCCGTCAACACATAAGTATACAGTTTTGTTTTTTACATAGTGACGAATAGGCAAATGTGCTGGTAACCACTCCATTTATGAGTGACGTATGAATGGTATGCCAGGTACCATCGGTTTCTCTGAAGTTAGGTCAGTTGTTACAGTTTCATAATGCCGGTCACTCGAAGCTAAAACATAATTTTAGATAAAAGGAACATAGTGTTGAGGTAAGCATAGCTCTCAAAGACAGATTATTTCAAACTGACTTAATAAATTAGTTTGTATTATTCAGTCCGTTCAATCTTCAAGCTAATCTTAGTAACTCAGGTACCTATCGTGCCGAAAAAAGTTGATTGTGGGCATTATATCTGTTAAATTGTCAAGTCTAAAAGATTTTGCTCATGCTTGGTATTTTTTGTCAATATTTGCTCTTACTTGAAGAATGAATAATGCTTATTCTGTTTTCCAATAATGTGGCAACATGAGTGAAGCCTCGAGTCTGGATGGAATACATTCAACAGTAATATGATTTTATAAATCAGTGGTTTTACCAATAATTGTTTTGGAGCATATATTATAATTCTTATCGTATACCAGAATTTCCTGTTATAGCCTAAACAATCTTTGATTGTTAAATGAAATCTTTCAAAAGTAGTACAAACAATATAAAATGATTATTCCAAGAAGGAATAACTTGGACAAATTACATACCTCCCAATTACTGTGATATCTGGAGGTTAACAAGACCAAAATGAAATGGAAAATCTCATGTGTACTCCCTTTTAATGTATGGAACTTTTGTCTGTGTTTTTTTGTTTTTATCCGGTCTGAATATACGTTCAACCTCACCCCCCACCCAATCCACACTGTGCAAATGACACCCATCCCATCCGACCCCATTAACCCCACCCTCTCCTCTCCACCCCCCAAAAGAAGGAATTATGGACCAGTGATTCACTCAGGATTTAACAGTTAGTGTTCAATTTAACACAAATGAAAAACAAGGACACATTAAACTACATGCATTAATGTTAATATTACTGACGAATAAGCCCAAGCGCGTAGATTTATTTTTTTTACATACCGACAAATCAGGCACAAAAAGTGACGAATAGGCGCGTAAACGAGAACAATGTTTTTTACATACTGACGAATAGGTTTAAAAGGCTCAAAATGTTTATTTTAGGTCGTTTCATTTTAAATAAAATAAACAAATACCTTCTATACATTCCGAATAACATACCTTCCATTTTGCAAGTAATAATGTAAGGTAGAAAGATATGAAAGCAACGGATGAATATACGTCAAAACTTCAAAGTGGATTTACTCGGAATGCACTTTTTCCCGATTCGTCACTATGATAAAAACGCGACGAATTATGGGGCAGGAATCTAACACTTAAGTAGAAACTTCTTTAACAAGAGAAATATTTTATTGAAAAGGAAAGAAAAGTTAACTTTAAAACAAAGAAATTGTACATGGAGAGTATCCCAATAAAGTCACTGGCTGAAACAACAAAAAGATGAAGAGCTAAATGTCATCTAGGTTTACACTTGTGTTCAGTGATAAATGTTGTTGGCTTTAAAGTACGCAATTGTTGATCCTAGTTACTAATCAGTTGACGTAGCCAGTTAAATAGCTCTGGACTACTTCTCGCCAAGTGTTTGCAGAAATTTAAGTCAATTTGTGTAACAAACTTCCCATAATACTAAGGGGGCAATGCAGATATTCCTATTTGTTGGTTATTAAACACAGGGCAAACAGTCATGAAATGTGTATGCATACATACAGAGTGCAAGCTTGGGGGACAGATACTCTGTTTGGTGTGTTAATATTGGAATATTGTCTGACAAGTAGCTAGCATTATCTTTAGCAAACACCGGAAGATCATTAGGGTAGATTAGGGGCAACAAGAATGACTGTTTTGTGCACTTTTATATGTGACAGTAACATATACTACAACATGAATGTATACACACTACTGTGGTGTCGTATTGTAACGAAATACACTCTAGTGTCATTAACAACCTAAAAAAAATGCTTTCCAATCCCCTTAATTACCATGTTTTTCCAATCCCCTTAATTACCATGATCATAACATGACACAATTATGAAACTAATCAGTCAAAATTTTGTTGATTATGGAACTATAAAATATGTTGTAGCTGCTAACATTTACAATAGAATGGAGCAAGGTCATTGGGTGCTTTACTATGGTTTCAAAAAATGTTGTATTCCTCTCATCATGTGGTCAGGAACAAGGAACACATTCAAACTCAAGTAATTAATATCTTCAAGACTGCATTTGGAACGGTAATATTTGTCAGGGGTCAACCACAATACTTAGCCTTTTTGAAATATGGTTGACATATATAGGGGGGGGGGGGGGCACTGTTTGGTTTGGCTATATACAGAAAACAAACCTAATACTCAACAAACCTAATAGTGTCATAGTATTGTGTTCAACATAATGGTCTATGCAAGCTAACTTTTGTGTACTACTGGTATACAAAATGAAAAGCACTACACCAAGTCTTATACCAAATCGCAGATGTGATTGTTTTTTTCATTGAGCAAATTAATTTCTGTCCTCCATTTATCAATTCAAACCATCCAATCAAATTTTATCAGAAATGGTGACTATGTTTTCAAGAAAAAAACCAAGAGTAACTGTGTATGAAGAACATTAGTGCTCATCCATCCCAAAGGGAAACTGAATCTTAGGTATGTTTCAAAAAAGTTTTGTTTAATCAGTTGTATTTCAGATGGACATTTACTTGGTTTTTCGGAACCAAGTTTATAATACAAAGTACCTCTTCACGAAAGACAGAGAAGATAATTCCTAAGTTTTATTATCATGATTAATCATACCCTAGCTAGGGGTGAATGGGTTATGATTATCATTGTTGCTTCATACAAAGACCCAAGACTTTAGGGTACTGTGATCCCATTAATGTTTAACTTAACATTGAATCTTGCTGGTATTTTAGAAGGAGTAAGCGCTTTATACTATCAGTGACTGATAGGGGTTATCTTCAACCATCGTCTGCTTTGTGGGAAAAGTACAATAATTGAATGAACAATTCTCTACTCAAGTTTTTAAAAGTAGATAGGGCTTGAAATAACTACTGGACTGTGGGACCAAGTAAAGTAGATGTAATTCCAATGATCCAGTAACCTCACAACCCAACAGTGGTTTTGGTGTATTTTCTATTAGAGCTCTTCAAGTCCCAACAAACCACTTAAACAAAAAAGGAATTTAACCAAAAAAGTCAAGGAAATAGGTCTTGCTGAAATGTTTTCAAGTTTTTGGTCTTAAAATGTAGATAATAAAACTAAACATATTTTGTTTAGTTGTGGTCCAGTTAGTGATGTTTTATTACTTTTTTTTTCTTGAGGGAGTGGGGTGTATAAATTTAAAATAAAAATGGATTGTTCAAACAAGAAACTGACAATATTTATTTAACGACTAGTTCAATGTTTTTTGTTTAAATTTACAGCAAGATTTGTTCAGATGAGCAAGTATTTTATATGCCACTCCAAAACTTAGCACGAATGCAGCGGCAATTTGAAGTGGATTTAGAAAAAGATCAGATGGCAATATCAAATTCTATGGTTATTTTCAAAGTAATGTCTATCTGCCCCAATCACCACGGGTTTGCTTTACTGTAAGATTATCAACAAACATTACACAACTCTAGGGAGATCTAACCATATAAGTCACTTAGGACGCCATATAAACTTCACAGGCATAATACACAAATTTTTCTTTGCCTTTCTTGCAAAAAAAAAAAAAAAAAAGCGTTCAGTTCTTGGAGCAAGAAAACAAAAAGACAGAGTTATCCCCTTGTGCTGCTACTAGCCTGTTTAAGAATCAGCCATGATCCTCGGTGGGAATAGTGAAAAATGACTCCACTATATATCCAGGGACACTTCTCTTTGTGAAAGTTTGTTTGTCAGCCAAACTATGTTTGTTCTGTCCTCTACTAGCCAAATTTATTCAGCCTCACAAATCAACATACCATTAATGACATCTTAAAGGGTGGACAAAAGTGACCTGTTTTTTTTTTTTTGTCTCCTACGTTTTTTTTATGATGGTCAGCATCGCCACTATATGAAATCTCCAGACAATGATGGACACCAAAGTTATAGATTGTATGAAATTCAATCCCTCGCCATGCTTTAATTATTCATCTTATATCAATATGAAACCTGTTTCTCCTGCCGATATTTTCCTTTCTCTCTTGTAATCCTGGCAGACACAGTGTCTTGAGAACCAACAGCAAGGTAAACTTCATTCATTCCATGCACACAAAACAAAAATATCCTTTCTGTACCAGCAACTAAACACCCGTTTGCCTCCAAGAGTTATCCCACGACCCCGCAGAAATCAAATTGCTCCAAGCTCCATCAAAATATCCTCAAGAAAAATATGGTTGACAACTGCTTGCTGTGAAATCAGAGTATGACTGGAATGAAGTGGCAAATTAGAGAAATGATACAGGAAAAAAAAAGAGACTGACATTTCTTCACAATGGCGGCCAAACGGACCACTGTAAAATGTATAAGGAAACCATGGCCTATGAGTGGGGTTGTGTTGGGGACAAAAGCCGCTGGCTTCAAGCCATTTGTTCCCCTTTCACGAGTGATTTGTCAATTATGACTAGGGACAAAAGAGACCCAGCAAGTAACATTTGGTGAGACAACAGCCTATGGGGAAAAACTGCTGGGGCAATCTTTTCAATAAGGTCTCCACCACACTATCCCTGCTCCTTGCTATTATTTTCTTTCCATGAGGGGTCTAAAGAAGGAATATACGTAGGAAAGAGCGAGTGACTTGACGTTTTGAAAGCGGACATGACCTGTGGCAACCTGACTAGAATTGCCCTTGGTTCAACAAACATTCCATCTTTACATTCATATCTCACACTAATCGTTTTGGAAATAAACTTACTTGTATTGTGGATGGGGATGCTTAACCAACAAGTTGAAATCTACACAAAAGTTTCTTGATGAATAGTGAACTAGTAAACAAACAGTACATGAGTATAAGTATGTATTATATACAGTCTATAAAAATGACAAACTCATGCCACCTAATGCTCTGTGTACCACGGCAAAACTCAAAATAAAAAAATAAAAAATGTAAACTTGGCATTACTTTTCACATAAAAGAATGCAATGAATTTCCTACAAAGAATATCTGTCAAAACATTTGGGTTTATTAAAAAAGCTTTGAAAAGTAATTTAATGAAAAAAACTATCTGTGCATACAAATTCTTTGGAGTAAAAAATGTACAGTAAACTTTCAAAATTTTGAGCCATCTTCCAATTTGTTGGTCCTAACTAATATTTATTTTGTATATTCTTTTGAAAGGGAGGGGGAGGGCATTTATTTTAAGTTGCCATCACACATTGTACAGCTGCAGAGGCGGAGACTTTCCACAGGAAATTAAAATTACAAATTGGACTTCATGTGTCAAATATTACATGCGTGTGTCTCTTAAAGGCAGCTGTAGCCGAACGCATTCATCTTCTGAGAATGGGAGGAAGCTAGCATACACTTGACCATACTCAATGTTTGACTTGGGATCTGCATGCTTAGTAATTGGACCACCAGTGTTGCCGTGTTTTGGGGGCTGTGGGGGGAAGGGGTTTGAAAATCCCCCATGAAAGATCGACACTGCCCTGGTAAAAACAAAAAATATAGGTGTAATACCCTGATGTCCATAGGAGTGGCTTATGACTGGGGTTAATCTGTTCTACACTAAACATATCTTTACCAAGCATTAACATGAAAATGTAATCCCATCAGGTTGTTAGCTTTGTGCCATTCAGTGTGACCATTAGAGAGAAGAGCTTAAGGATGAAGGGGGGGGGGGGTGGTGTTGTGTTGTGCCCGTATGCTAATGCTTGTTTCATATCAAATCACGTAGGTAAACACAGGTGTCAGGAAATCTACGCCATCACCTGGGTTACAGCAAACATTGCACGGAATGATAAGGCACACCCTTAGACGCATGAGGGGCAACCAGCGCATAGAGCAGGGGGGAATGAAAAAAAAAACGAGGGAGAGACAGGCAACCAAACCGCTCAAGAAATCACCACAAAAGCCAGGTCGAGCTGACATGACAACTGTCAATTTTTTTTTCTCTTGAGGGTGTGGTTCGCTCGTAGTGAATAAAAGGGGACAAAATGTCGAAGGCACTGCGGCTATTGTTTGTAAGCATTTTGGCAAATTCTCAAGAGGGGTTGAGAATGGGAACGGTGAGTAGGGGATGAACTCAACACTGGGGGGATAATGACGTCAGTATGTGATTGAAAGCATGACGGGTTGCCACTTGACATCCCACATAAATGCCATGAACCCAATAATATCTCGATATCTGTCCGCCTCGAGCCCCCCCCCCCCTTTCTATAATCTTAGCAACTAATCTGCATTGTTACTACTCTGGGTCCCCCACAACACAACCCCGCATACTCCAAATCTGCCATTCCGATAAACCAAACACCAGCCTTAAGCTTTGCTTGAGTTAATGATTAGCGGCAAAGTTTGCCAGGGCAGATTCCAGTGATCAAGGTCAAGTTATGAAGAGGAATATCGGCAAACAGCCCCCTCCAAAAAGCCTTGCATTTTGACCATCAAATAAAACGATCCATCATTCCAAATTGAAGTCAGGTGGGTGTTCAAATATGCTCAGCAACCCGATCCTGCAACCCGAACTTCTTCTCGTTTCCTTTTTCGCAAATAAAGGGTGGAAAAATAATGAAAGAGAAAATAATAAAAAAAATACCTGGACCCTATTTACCGACAAAACAAATTTGGCGAAACGTGGCTGGCTTATCTTTAAACCCAACCAAAACTTTGCACAGGTATTATCGTGCGTGCCTGTTTCAATGACCTAGGACATATTCCACGGCATTAGTGTTGGTGTCAAGGGTTCACCATGCATACAAGCAATGCTTCTACCAAACAAGGGGAGAAAAAGAAGACTTTTTCGGCATCAATGGGAAAAACACCTTGTTCGACACTGGCTTTTGGTGACCTGGCAAATAGCAAGGCACAGAGGTTTGGCGCGAGGGTAAACATGGATGAACACTACTTGGATTGTGGATACCCAACAAATATTGAATAGCCTATGCAGCTCAAAGCTTCACAGCCGCTCTGCACTGTGCCATTTTGTTGGTCTGTGTGACTCATGTTCTAATACTAACAACGATATTGACAGTCAAAATTTACCACCATTGTTCCTGACAAAGATTTGACAACTTTGTCAAATGAGAAAGGTCAGGAAAATATGTACTAGAATACTCATTTTGAAACACAAGAGAATATCCTTGCAACTGTAAATTTGTATATGCCTTCAACAATCCCCTTCAACCTTCAAACGTCGCAGATATTTTTCAAGGTAGATGTAAACATAAATCATACACATTCATTCCTATCCACTAGTTCTCATCCAACAGATTAAAACAAACAAGCCATGACATTTCCATCAAACCAGGGGTCACATTTTGGAGAAAACATTTGGGAAAAAGGGTTTGTGTTTTCCCTGTTTTTTTTTTGTGTCAGACGGCAGGGCAGGGCAGATTCACTTATCAGATGGACCAAATCAAATCTTGAAGATTTCAAAGGTTGACTTTCTAATATTTCTTCTACACCTCTACAGTACAATGTAGCTTAATCCAGCAACCGCAGGGTAAAAAAATCAAAAAATTGTGGGTTCATCCGACACCTATTTAAATATTTGTTAGAACTTCACACCCAATAAAGTGTAATTTGATTATAATAAACAAAATAGATCACCATTCAGTTATAAGCACAGGTAAAACATCATGAAAAACTCATAATAAAACATGTACTGAAAATACATTTTGTCCTCATACTAAATTCTTACGGGTACACTAATATAATAATCTGTTTTGGAACTGCTGGTGGTTATGAAAAAGACGCGGTTAGAAAACAAACCAAACGGCTATTTTCAAAGTAACATCCTCTCCAAATAGAGATTACTATTACATGGTGTACCCGTAAGAAATTAGCAAATATATCCTCTACCATGCAAAGCCTCAAATCCTACAGAAATTGTTCCCACTATGATTGTCATGGGTTTGTACAATGACTTCTTTGTTTAACCAATGACTTTTCAATTCAAGGGAACTTGTAGTGGTTTTGATGGTAGACAGAGATATGTTAGAATATGGGATGCTGTGTCTTGCCTCTTCCAAACCAGGGTAAACATTTCTCCAAACCTTATTGTTGTACCTTCTCTGTGTTTGTATGTGACTTCCTGTCTGGTTTGGAAGAAGGTCCTGAGGTTTTCTTTATTCCTCGGCCAACTCTTTGAGTTTGGTCGTTGGGATGTTTTGTTTCCCAGCAGTTGATTTGCCAGGGGTATTTTACCTCTTTAGGTTGAGAATAAAAAGAAGCTGAAGGGCAGCAAACAGCCGCAGAAATATGATGAAAGAAGAGGAATAATAATTACCCGTAGGCTTTGTTCGTTATTGTTCCGTGCGGCCAGGCCCCCGGTTGTCCGTCTTAACTCAATGATCTCCCTTTCTAGCTTTTTACACTGTTATAAGAAAAGAAAATACAACAAAACAATTTGAGAAGTAATTTACAACAGAACAAGAACAAGCGAGAAGCCATCACTAAAGGGCATCTTTTTTAATTATTTTTTCTTTCTGCTGGTAATTACTGTTAAAACTGCCAGCACGGCCTGCTTCCGATAGGGTTTTAATGGTACGGGCAGTTGGCGAAAATTGTACAAATATTTGCGTAGTGTGCCATCTGCATTGGTGTGGGACAATGAAGCTGGATGAATGACAGCCTGGGTTTGGGTATCAGGTACCACTCTAATGTTTGCAATGGAAGACACAGATGTGGGGAATCTGTGGCTTGAAAAAGAGGGTGGGGGGATGTAGTTCAATTATGAAACAATCAAGAGTGGAAGGAAGCTTGGCGATTAGTGACCACAAGAGGGCGCCAAATATGTTCAATGGTGGCATGTGCTTCCTGGTATTAAAACAAACTATTCCTCTGAATATTAATTTTGGTTTTTACCCATACACCGATGTGTGTTAGCACTGTATACTCAGTACTTTCCCGAGTCCTGTGAAAAAAATATCACAGGCATGTTACTCGGGTGGGATTCGAACCCACGACCCTTGCAATTCTAGAGCAGTGTCTTACCAACTAGACTACCGAGGTTGCCGGCAGCTAGAGGCAGTTCGAATCCTATGTTTTGGCAGCGGGTACCGCAACGATATAATAGATGTTAAATTTGCATCGGGGATAAAGAATATTAATTTTGGTTTTTACCCATACACCGATGTGTGTTAGCACTGTATACTCAGTACTTTCCCGAGTCCTGTGAAAAAATATCACAGGCATGTTACTCGGGTGGGATTCGAACCCACGACCCTTGCAATTCTAGAGCAGTGTCTTACCAACTAGACTACCGAGGTTGCCGGCAGCTAGAGGCTGATTCTTTATCCCCGATGCAAATTTAACATCTATTATATCGTTGCGGTACCCGCTGCCAAAACATAGGATTCGAACTGCCTCTAGCTGCCGGCAACCTCGGTAGTCTAGTTGGTAAGACACTGCTCTAGAATTGCAAGGGTCGTGGGTTCGAATCCCACCCGAGTAACATGCCTGTGATATTTTTTCACAGGACTCGGGAAAGTACTGAGTATACAGTGCTAACACACATCGGTGTATGGGTAAAAACCAAAATTAATATTCTTTATCCCCGATGCAAATTTAACATCTATTATATCGTTGCGGTACCCGCTGCCAAAACATAGGTTTCGAACTGCCTCTAGCTGCCGGCAACCTCGGTAGTCTAGTTGGTAAGACACTGCTCTAGAATTGCAAGGGTCGTGGGTTCAAATCCCACCCGAGTAACATGCCTGTGATATTTTTTCACAGGACTCGGGAAAGTACTGAGTATACAGTGCTAACACACATCGGTGTATGGGTAAAAACCAAAATTAATATTCTTTATCCCCGATGCAAATTTAACATCTATTATATTCCTCTGAAGAAAAACACATTGCTGGCATGTCTACACATGTTAGAAATACATTATGTATGTGTTGACTGTAGATTTTCATACAGGACATACCAATATTTTAACAGTGACTACTATCGATTACTAAACACAAATCCAGAGATCCAATTTCATGTCACACAAAAGGGTAACATGTTTGTATTCCTGTATTTAACTAACATGCATGTCTGTTCAATATTAATGGAATAATTTAAGTTAAGTCCGGGGTCAAAACATATTACAAAAACTTAGCACATAAATATATCGGGTAAACATACTGAGCATGGATCTTTTTTATTCCCTTTTAAAAGTATTTTAAATGATAAAAATTATGATCTGTTAAATAAATGTACAGCCTGAATATAATGATAAGATACATAGTTTGTCATTGACAAGAAGAGCAAGACAAAAAATC
Organism: Asterias amurensis; assembly: GCF_032118995.1. Lineage (NCBI taxonomy): Eukaryota > Metazoa > Echinodermata > Asteroidea > Forcipulatida > Asteriidae > Asterias > Asterias amurensis. The sequence continues at coordinate 11,833,160 of NC_092648.1, read as the reverse complement.
AGAATTTGTTTTTATCAAGATTCAAAGTCATTTGTGGAAACTTGATAAATAATTCATTTTTGCCAGAATCAACAACCCGCTGCTGATGAGAACACCAAGATCCTGTAGTGTTGAGTAGCTGCAACTGACAAACCAATGACTGACAGTGACATGTAATGGTACCTAAATCTGACATGTGCTGATTGCACAACAAACATAGTGACAACACTAATTTGCAATCAGCTGATGACATGACCAGCATTCTGTTGATGACATGATTAGTAAATCTGCTGATGACAGGATCAGCAATTTGTTGATCCAGCATTCAGCATTCTGATGAAGACAGATTCAGCAATCAGCTGATGAGAAGATCAAGTGATGACAGGATCAGCAATCAACTGATAACAGGATCAGTAATCTTTTGATGACAGAATCAGCAATCTGTTGATGAAAGGATCAGCAATCAACTGATGACAGGATCAGTAATCTGTTGACAGAATCAGTAATCTTTTGATGACAGGATCAGAAATCAGCTGATGACAGGATCAGCAATCAGCTGATGACAGGATCAGCAATCTGTTGATGACAGAATCAGCAATCTGTTGATGAAAGGATCAGCAATCAACTGATGACAGGATCAGCATTCTGTTGAAGACAGAATCAGCAATCAACTGATGAGAAGATCAGCAATCAAGTGATGACATGATCAGCAATATGCTGATGAGAGGATCAGCAATCTGTTGATGACAGAATCAGTAATCTGTTGATGACAGGATCAGCAATCAGCTGATGAGAAGATCAGCAATCAAGTGATGACATGATCAGCAATCTGCTGATGAGAGGATCAGCAATCTGTTGATGACAGAATCAGTAATCTGTTGATGACAGGATCAGCAATCAACTGATGAGAAGATCAGCAATCAAGTGATGACATGATCAGCAATCTGCTGATGAGAGGATCAGCAATCTGTTGATGACAGAATCAGTAATCTGTTGATGAAAGGATCAGCAATCATCTGATGACAGAATCAGTAATCTGTTGATGACAGGATCAGCAATCAGCTGATGACAGGATCAGCAATCTGTTGGTGACAGGATCAGCAATCAGCCGATGACAGGATCAGCAATCTGTTGATGACAGGATCAGCAATCTGTTGGTGACAGGATCAGCAATCTGTTGATGACAGGATCAGCAATCAGCTGATGAGAGGATCAGCAATCTGCTGATGAGAGGATCAGCAATCTGCTGATAAAAGGATCAGCAGTCTGCTGATGACAAGATCAGTTATCTGCTGATAATAAGCTGAAGAAATATGCTTAACGATTGTTGGGTAGGGCAATGATCAAAGCAACCTTGTTCAGAGTTGGATCTCTCCTACATACAAAGCTTTGACAGTGCTCAAAGCGGAAAAGGTGATTTTTCTTATGTCTTGTTTAGTATCTGAGATGAGGTCCAACTTTATAAAGGAAGAACTATTACATTGGGTCAGTGACGAATTACTTTCAGGATCAACACAGTGCTCAGAACAAGACCAGTAATATTTACAAAGAAGGGGCGATTCATAAAGACAGGATCACTCTTTTACCACAAGGCAATTAATTCTCATCTTTTCGTCAAGTTCAACAAAATAAACAGAGTTTGATTGATGCGACCTGTTTGAAGGGAATCAACAAATATTATTTGAACTAAACATCACCCAGGAAGTCTCTGTTAGACTGAAGGTGAGAAGGAATGATCACAGAAGATGAATTTATATAAAATCTGATCCACCAGTAACTCCAGCTACAGATGTCAAAGCCATGTGTACATTGTGGATCAAGATATGATTTATAACCTCCGCTAGTACATTCAACGCCATGTTAAGCTGTGATAAATACCACTATCATATTTACCATAGAGTACTTGACCAGAATACATAGACAGCAATTTGTCTGTGTGTCATTACAGCCATACATTTGCTGAAACTTCAGACAGACAAAGAGTAAATTTGATCTTTCACCATTTACATTGGTTTAACACTTATTGGATGTCAATGTTTTAAGCAGCTTGACTTGGCAAATTTGTTGAAGATACTGTGGGGTTGCGGTGACGTACATATATATACTACCCGTGGCCCAACTGTTGGGAATGGGCAAACAGAAGCAGGAATTATCAACATTCATTATGTGGAATTACTCGCAGTAAATTTACAAGAGCACCTTTGCAAATTTAGATAAACTCTGATTGCAGAAGGGCCTCATGATTATTTATAAACAAATAATGTAGTTGTGCGCACGACAGTATAATTTAAAGATTGAGAAGTTGTCAATTCAACAGCAGTAAGACTCTAGCCTTTATTTTAGACACTGTGGACAAAATAATGTCAATCCCTTATGAAAACAGGCAAAGAACCGGCCTCTGTTTCACAAAGCATTAAAAATTCATTTTAGGGTTTAAGTTGTGAACACCAGGCACCAGAGTTGACACTGCGTTTGTCCTCAAAATTACCATTTCTCCATACTTTGACAGAATTTGTTTTCCGCGTTATTTGTTTTGCGACATCCCTTGATTAAAGACAGTGGACACTATTGGTAATTGTCAAAGACTAGTCTTCACAGTTGGTGTATCTCAACATATGCGTAAAATAACAAACCAGTGAAAATTTTAGCTCAATCGGTCGTCAAAGTTGCGAGATAATAATGAAAGAAAAAATACCCTTGTCACACGAAGTTGTATGCTTTATGATGCTTGATTTCGAGACCTCAAATTCTAAACTTGAGGTCTCAAAATCAAATTCGTGGAATATTACTTCTTTCTCGAAAACTTCGTCAGTTCAGAGGGAGCCGTTTCTCACAATGTTTTATACTATCAACCTCTCCCCATTACTCCTAATCAAGTAAGGTTTTATGATATATTTATTTTGAGTAATTACGAATAGTGTCCACTGCCTTTGAGCAAGATACTTTACCATGATGCTTTATCCTTTGTATGGGGAAATAAAGCCGTAGGTGCTGTGTGTTGTGTAATGCACGTAAAAGAACCCAGTCCACTTATCCTAAAGAGAAGGGGTTCCCCACAGTGTTCCTGGTTTGATTGGCTATGTATTGCGCCACAGCACCTTGTAACCCATTACGTATAGTGCTGTGTTAAGAAAAAAGCCTCATACACCATACTTAAAAAATGTAGGTCCACATACCTCACAGGAAAAGTACTGTATGTTGGAGAGCATCACTGAGTGACAGATTTCTTCGCTTTGTAAGAAGCCATTATTATTTGTGCAATCCAACTCTGATCTACATGTAGAATAAAATGTTTAATGCCGATTTTTTCTCTCAATAGACTACCAAACTTGTAATCTCGAGAGCTTTTTTCGTACATGTACATCTGATGCATTTTCATCTTTTTCTTCTTAAACTGTTATTTTCTTTTTGATCACAAACAACCTCGATTTCAAAAATAGCCTCGATGAACATAAAACACAAGAATGCACAATTTTTATTGGCAGAGAATTTTGTTGTAAAATTACTTTTTTTTTTAAATGGAGAGAACATTTTGGCCCCGCGATATGATGTTTAGAAGACCAGCTGTTGCAACAAAAAATGCAATAAATTATTGAAAGTGAGTTGTTATAACATAGTGTTCTGTATACTAAACCAATAGGCATCCTTTGTCATAGAATTTAGAAAGCCCTAAATCTTCACAATGAAATATTTCTGTCAAATATCTGTACTTGCAATAATCACCCTCATTAATAATTCAGCTCATCCTGTGAAACCAGATCATGAACTTTAACAGTACACAGTGATGAAAGATTCATGGTGTAATTTCAACACATAATTCTCAACGCTAATAAATCATGCATGTATTTAGTAACAATTTAACAAAGATGCACACAGCCCCTGTTTGCTCTGTGCAAATTGCAAAACTTTATGCTCGCAGTATGTTGTTATTTTATTCATAACATAAATTTGTTTAAAGAGAGGCATATGGAGGGAATGGCTTAAATAAAATATGCGGTGACCAGAACTTAAGAAAGTTTGGAGGATTTTACAATGTGCCTTAAAGCCACTGGACACTACCGGTAATTACTCAAAGTAATTGTTAGCATAAAAACTTACTTGGTAACAAGCAATGGAGAGCTGTTGATAGTATTAAACATTTTGAGAAACGGCTCCCTCTGAAGACACATAGTTTTTTTGTGTGAATTGGTGAGAGAGTAGTTGAAGCAATTAGTGTTATAGGCTGGTTTTTGTCGACACGTTGCTGATTTATGCTTATAAGATTAACTGGTCTTTCTTCACTCTTTATTTTTAATACACTTTAGAGAAATCCTGCAGAGAGCGATACATTTGTATGAACCTATGAATATCATCTGCCTTATGAATGTACACAGGCCTGTTCAATGAGTGTTCATATCTCTCTGCAACACAACTCAACATGCCCTTGTGTGAAAAGAGAATTTCTACTTCAACAACAGGCACAGACAAACCTTAGCAATAACATTGTTTTCAATCCTATCTGTGATTCACCTGAAAAATAATAAATATGCCGGTATTCGTGGGTTCAACCAGATGGCCCAGTTTTCATGTTATTCCCAAATACCCGAGCAAACACCAAATACATGATTACTTGTCCGAATATTCACCCAAAAACTCTGGATATTGGTGCCAGTAATTGTAATTCTTTCCCAGTTTATTGATTGGACAAATACAGGCAACCCTCTCTTAATATGAGGCAAGTTAATAAGTAACAGCAATCCATACAGCCATTGTCAACCCAATCTACAAAAATGACATTCTCCAAAATTAAACAGTAGAGGGCGCTATGCATCAACATGAAGGGAGCTTTCAGGAGAAATACTTCTCCAGATATTACTGGTTTTCAGAGATTATTGAACAAAAATAAATTGTACTTGTTTGCATTCAAACGTTTCATTTTTTTTTGCCAGCAATTTTTAATGGGTGTTAAGAATTGCTTTTAAAATACTTTGAAATAATATTTAATATTAATTTACTTAGAACTTCTGGCAACTCACAGAGTGTAAATACTTGGACAGTGTCAGAGGGAACTCTGTCCCTGTATGGGAAGTTAAAATGAACTGGAGGAGTTGGTTCAAAAGAGGGCGCTATCAAAAGAAGTGAGTGCATTCCTTCTCCCTTAAAGACAGTGGACACTATTGGTAATTGGTGTATCTCAACATATGCATAAAATAACAAATCTGTGAAAACTTTAGCTCAATTGGTCGTCGAAGTTGCGAGATAATAATGAAAGAAAAAACACCCTGGTCACACGAAGTTGTGTGCTTTCAGATGCTTGATTTTGTGTGCTTTCAGATACCTCAAATTCTAAATCTGAGGTCTCGAAATCAAATTCATGGAAAATTACTTCTTTCTCAAAAACTATGTCACTTCAGAGGGAGCCGCTTCTCACAATGTTTTATATTATAACACCCCTTGCAAGTATTCTGCCTGCTCATTGGTTTAGAGCGCGTCACATGACTTGTCTTAGTTTTGCTAGACGACGGCCGTGTGATAGTGCGTCGGTTTGCCATGCGCTAGTCCGAAGACTAGCACACGGCATGCAGTACCCAGACGTCCGTTGCGTGTACGAGGATGATAAATTAATAGTCTGTAACCATTTCAGATTACATGACACTACATGCAGCACAGTAAAAGTTTTCGCAATCTGTATTCGCGTCGTCTGTGGATTGTAGCATTCAGGTCTGTAACTTAATAGTACAGTATTTAGAAATGTTTGGGGTGTTATAAAACAAATATTGGCTGCTTTCACTCGTGCAATGGTTTAAACTATGACTCCCTCGGTGATCCCCTCGGGAAAATAGAACGCTCCCGGAATCACCTCGGGAGTCATAGTTTTAACCATAGCACTCGAAGCAGTCAATATTTGTATACTATCAACCTCTCCCCATTACTTGTTACCAAGTAAGGTTTTATGATAATAATTATTTTGAGTAATTACCAATAGTGTCCACTGCCTTAAAACACCTTAACCTCGACCCGGGAGTGCAGTTGTCTCCTAGAATTAGAGAAGACGGAAACAGTCCCTAGAAATCTCATCAGGGAGGTGGGAGGCAGATGATACCATGTAGCACCCAAGGCCAAAGACAGACATGATAGACCTGTATCAGAGAGGACATGCCACACTTTTCTACATAGAGAAGACGTCAGCATTCCCTATCAAGGGAAGTGGGGTGCAGATATGCCACCTCAAACCAGACTTAATGAACCTGCTTCAAAGACTCCTGGATGCATTTTTTCCTAGAATTAGAGAAGAGCAAAGCAGTCCTAGCAACCTTATCAGGGAGGTGGGAGGCATATAATGATAACAAGAATTGCCAACCTAGGACAAGCACAAATGACCTGCATCAGAGAGAAGAGGGTGCAGTTTTTCTTTATTAAAAGACATCAGCATTCCCTATCAATTTGTCAAGGGAAGTGGGGGTGCAGATCTGATACCATGAAGTGTCTAAAGCCCAATACAGACATAATAAACATGCTTTAAAGAATTCTAGATGAATTTCTCTCCTAGAAATAGAGAAGACAGAGGCACTCCATAAGGAAACTCATCAGGGACATGAGGGAGGTGGGAGGCAGATACATGTATAATACCAACAAACACCAACCTAAGATAAACATGATGGACCTGCATCAGAGAGAACATGGTGCAATTTTCTTTAGAGAAGACGCGAGCTTTCACTATCAAGGGAAGCGGGAGGTACATGTAGATGTGATGGTACAAAAAAACATGATGGACCTGCTTCAGAGAGAACATGATGAATTTTTCTTTCTTAAGTGAAGTGGTATGTCGTGGGAGTGTCGTGGCCGAGCGGTTAAGAGCACCGAATACAAACTCTGGTGTTTCTGATCAGCAGAGTGTGGGTTCGAATCGCCAGTCGTGACACTTGTGTCCTTAAGCAAAACACATAACCAATGCTTCGTCCTTCGGATGGGATGTAAAACCGTTGGTCCCATGTGTTGTGTAAATGCATGTTAAAGAACCCAGTGCACTTATCGAAAAGAGAAGGGGTTTGCCTTGGTGTTCCTGGCTGGATTGGCAGCATATTGCACCACAGCACCTTGTAAACCATTACATGGTGCTTAAGGATCAGGTCTTATATCTCAAAAATTCGCCCCACTCCTTGCAGTTATAATACCTGGCCCTTTGTATCCTTTGGCAAAAGGCGCGTTATAAATACGGTTATTATTATGCAGACTATCAGTCTATGCAAGATAGATACAGCCATCATATGGCCCTGATACAAAGCAGAATACTTAAGACTCTCCATATGAACTCACCTTAGCCTGAGCAGCATCTCTCTCCTGTATGATAGCCCTCATCTCCTCAGCTACGATACGACCCTTGCTGGACTTGACTTTACTGATCTGACCCAAGATCGATTGACCATACTTAGAGATCTCCGGACCAGTATCTGCCATGCTCAGCCTCGCAAGAAGATCATTCATGCTCTGTGTATCAATACAAACAATCAAAATAGAATAAGAAAAATTAGGTGCTGAATTTAGGCTAAATAACCATACTAAACCAGGCTAACTTAATGTGACACTATTTTCTCCAGTAGTTTTATTGAATGTATAATTAAAGTTGGCAGTTATAAAAACTACTTTGCTCTTTAGATTTGTTTTTGACAGTTTGGGAACTTGTCTCGCAGAGTATACAATGTATTTTGGAATTAAGTACTACCTGGGAGGTAGGAAATAGGCCGGGACTACTACTTTTGCATAGAGGATCACTTAGTGGATCACTTTATAAAGGAGAATCAGTTTATTAGTGAAGTCTAAAAGAGTCAAACAAAACATTAAACAAAATTGCACTTTAAAGGGGTGGGATTATTTTTAGCCCAAGTCTCATTCGTTCGGCGTAGGCATACCACAAACATCGGGCAGTCAATTATATTACACGACAATTTTTCTTTGTGGGCAAATTCTACCCGCGTCCGGTCCGAATAGAAAATGCATTTTTTTGGGAAACACTCATTTGGGCAGTGTGTGGGTTATAGTGGCAAGTACCACGTCTCTGCCGGGTATAATAATATAAGAGGTTGTGTGCCGTGTATAATAATATAAGAGGGTGCGGGCCACCTAAGGAGGGCCACCTAAAAATCCCAAAATATCTACGTGGACCCCTTGCTACATCAAGGCGGGTCTGATGAGACCGTGGCTTTAGGGTTTACAATAAAAAAAAATTTAATCTGTACTTGGTGATTTCTCATACCATTTCCGAAGTCCCGAACTCATCATCTACATCTGTACCAGAATCAAAATCATCTTTGTTCTCCATCCTGCGCAGCCTGGTCATCGACTCGTCACGCTCTTCATTAGCCAATCGCAGCCTAGCCATGATGGCTTCATCACGATCCTTTTGCGCAGCGTAGATCTCCTCTACTACAGCTGAATCGGGAATGAAGAAAACAATGGGAATGTTAGCATCTGCTTAGTAGGAATACCCTTCTTTTCCTTATGTGGTCCAAGAATTGACTGTATCAAAAATGGATACACTTTTCAAACACCCTGTGAGATAAAACATAAAGCCGAAAGCACATTACTACTTATTAGGGGAATGACACAAACCACATAAGAAAAAGTAAGGCGTACAAATAAAGTAAATAAACTACAACCTACCTAGACATGGTTTAATTTCGTAATCTTTGTGTAGGCCTACCTAGAACTGTACTTAAAATATGTATTTTAACTAACTGCCTAATAATTACTTTTGAAAAATACTGTGCGGTTTATGTAATATGTTAGAAAAATCTTAAAGTAGTTAAGAACATACTAAAAGCTTGCCCAGTTCGATCAAGAAAACATTTCATAGCAAATATGTACTGTAACTAGGGTACCAAAATCAAACATTTAAAAACAATATCAATATTAAAATCAAATGATTTAGAACAAAATTTATACACAATGCTCATTTGGTACATGAAAAACATGATGAAGAAGAAGCGGAAAATGCATGGCAAAGTATTCAGAAAATGACAAATACTATACAGATCAGAACATTAAAATAAGTAAATGCATCCAAATCATTGCAAATAATATGAAAACACAAGATAAATTTAGGGAAAATGCACAGTAAAAGAGTTATAAGAGAAATGAGCAAAAAAGAGAAATTAGAAATAATGGAACGTAGCTATGAGATATTGTATGTTTTTTTGCACCAGTCAATCATTACCAATGCAAGAATAAAATGGGCATGCAAGACACAACAGAATACAAGTCATGTCCAAGAGAAATGCAAGATAGGCATACATGTTTGAAAATCAGTCACATTCAAGAGAAATGCAAGATACTGGTTTCAAAATCAGTCACATTCAAGAGAAATGCAACACACATGTTTCAAATATCAGTCACATCTAAGAAAAATGAAAGATGCATGTTTCAAAATCAGTCTTGTCCAGAAGAAATGAATCAGCCACTTTCAAGAGAAATGCAAGATACATGTTTCAAAATCAGTCATATCAGTGAGAAATGCAAGATACATGTTTCAAAATCAGTCATATCAGTGAGAAATGCAAGATACATGTTTCAAATATCAGTCACGTCAAAAAGAAATGCAAGATATGTTTTAAAATCAGTCACATTCAAGAGAAATGCAAGATACATGTTTCAAAATCAGTCACATTCAAGAGGAATGCAAGATGAATGTATTAAAATCAGTCACATTCAAGAGAAATGCAAGATGAATGTATTAAAATCAGTCACATTCAAGAGAAATGCAAGATACATGTTTCATAACAGTCACATTCAAGAGAAATGCAAGATACATGTTTTATATTCTGTCACATCAAAGAGAAATGCAAGATACATGTTTTATAATCAGTCACATTCAAGAGAAATGCAAGATACATATGTGAAAATCAGTCACATTCAAGAATAATGCAAGATATATGTTTCAAAATCAGTCACATCAAAGAGAAATGCAAGACACGTATTTGAAAATGAGTCACATTCAAGAGAAATGCAAGACACATGTTTCAAAATCAGTCACATTCAAGAGAAATGCAAGATACATGTTTCAAAATCAGTCATGTCCAAAAAAAAAATGCAAGATACATACTTCAAAAAGCAGTCACATCAAGGAAAAATGCAAGGTATAATGTGCAAGATATAATCAAAGTCATGTCATAAAATATTGAAGGAAATTCTAATCAAATAAAGGTTTTCACAAGGTTTTTCGGTTGGTCTAAGATCAAACAATAAAATCATAAATCACAACAGTTGCTGTTGTGATTTACACATTTAATTTTTTTGGGGTATAAATAGTGATATATTAATGCAACCCTCTCAAGAAATCATAATATATATTGAAAGGATATTCAAGAAAAACAGTACAAGCTTTATAATCCAGGACAAAGAAAAACATTGGTAGCATACACATAAAGCAATTATCATAAATCCATTTTGATTATTGTTTGGTAACATCCCAAATGTCAGTCTGTCTTGTCAAAATGTAATGCCAAACATGTAAAATAGGTAACATAAGTCTGGACTAGTAACCAATGTTTATCCTGCTTCAGTGTATTCAAATGGAGGAAGGGAGAAGGGTGGGGACATGTGGTATATGCAAGTCTACTCAATATGTGATATCACTACTCAGAATAGACCCTTCCCATGAAATATGTAAATTGCACGTAGCGCGTGCGCACTAACGTTTTGGTTG